>NC_140990.1:22456643-22799631 GCF_052327205.1 Somniosus microcephalus | reverse complement strand
GAGAGTAGGGGTGAAAGAGGAGTTGGGGTGAGGGGGGGTTGGAGAGTAGGGGTGAAAGAGGAGTTGGGGTGACGGGGGTTGGAGAATAGGGATGAAAGAGGAGTTGGGGTGAGGGGGGTTGGAGAGTAGGGGTGAAAGAGGAGTTGGGGTGAGGGGGGTTGGAGAGTAGGGGTGAAAGAGGAGTTGGGGTGAGGGGGAGTTGGAGAGTTGGGGTGAAAGAGGAGTTGGGGTGAGGGGGGTTGCAGAGTAGGGGTGAAAGAAGTTGGGGTGAGTGGGTTGGAGAGTAGGGGTGAAAGAGGAGTTGGGGTGAGGGGGGTTGGAGAGTAGAGGTGAAAGAGGAGTTGGGGTGAGGGGCATTGGAGAGTAGGGGGTGAAAGAGGAGTTGGGGTGAGGGGGGTTGGAGAGTAGTGGTGAAAGAGGAGTTGGGGTGAGGTGGTTCGGAGAGTAGGGGTGGAAGGGGAGTTGGGGTGAAAGAGGAGTTGGGGTGAGGGGGGTTGGAGAGTAGGGGTGAAAGAGGAGTTGGGGTGAGGGTTGGAGAGTATGGGTGAAAGAGGAGTTGGGTGAGGGGGGTTGGAGAGTAGGGGTGAAAGAGGAGTTGGGGTGAGGGTTGGAGAGTATGGGTGAAAGAGGAGTTGGGGTGTGGGGGGTTGGAGAGTAGGGGTGAAAGAGGAGTTGGGGTGAGAGGGGCTGGAGAGTAGGGGTGAAAGAAGTTGGGGTGAGGGTTGGAGAGTAGGGGGGTTGGAGAGTAGGGGTGAAAGAGGAGTTGGGGTGAGGGTTGGAAAGTATGGGTGAAAGAGGAGTTGGGGTGTGGGGGGTTGGAGAGTAGGGGTGAAAGAGGAGTTGGGGTGAGGGGGGCTGGAGAGTAGGGGTGAAAGAAGTTGGGGTGAGGGTTGGAGAGAAGGGGTGAAAGAGGAGTTGGGGTGAAGGGGTTGGAGAGTAGGGGTGAAAGACGAGTTTGGGGTGAGGGGGTTGGAGAGTAGGGGTGAAAGAGGAGTTGGGGTGAGGGGGTTGGAGAGTAGGGGTGAAAGAGGAGTTGGGGTGAGGAAGTTGGAGAGTAGGGGTGAAAGAGGAGTTGGGGTGAGGTGTGTTGGAGCGTAGGGGTGAAAGAGGAGTTGGGTGAGGGGTTTGGAGAGTAGGGGTGAAAGAGGAGTTGGGTGAGGGGGGTTGGAGAGTATGGGTGAAAGAGGAGCTGGGGTGAGAGGGTTGGAGAGTAGGGGTGAAACAGGAGTTGGGGTGAGGTGTGTTGGAGAGTAGAGGTGAAAGAGGAGTTGGGGTGAGGGGGATGGAGAGTAGGGGTGAAAGAGGAGTTGGGGTGAGGGGGTTGGAGAGTAGGGGTGAAAGAGGAGTTGGGGTGAGGGGGGTTGGAGAGTAGGGGTGAAAGAGGAGTTGGGGTGAGGGGGGTTGGAGATTATGGGTGAAAGAGGAGTTGTGGTGAGGGGGGTTTGAGAGTAGGGGTGAATGAGGAGTTGTGATGAGGGGGTTGGAGAGTAGAGGTGAAGGAGGAGTTGGGGTGAGGGGGTTGGAGAGTAGGGGTGAAAGAGGAGTTTGGGTTGAGGGGGTTGGAGAGTAGGGGTGAAAGAGGAGTTGCGGTGAGGGGGTTGGGAGAGTAGGGGTGAAAGAGGAGTTGGGGTGAGGGGTTTGGAGAGAAGGGGTGAAGGAGGAGTTGGGGTGAGGGGGTTGGAGAGAATGGTGAAAGAGGAGTTGGGGTGAGGGGGGTTGGAGAGTAGGGGTGAAAGAGGAGTTGAGGTGAGGGGGTTGGAGAGTAGGGTGAAGGAGGAGTTGGGGTGAGAGGGGTTTGAGAGTAGGGGTGCAAGAGGATTTGGGGTGAGGGGGGCTGGAGAGTAGGGGTGAAAGTGGAGTTGGGGTGAGGGGGTTGGAGAGTAGGGGTGAAAGAGTTGGGGTGAGGGGGTTGGAGTGTAGGGGTGAAAGAGGAGTTGGGGTGAGGGGTTGGAGAGTAGGGATGAAAGAGGAGTTGGGGTGAGGGGGGTTGGAGAGTAGGGGTGAAAGAGGAGTTGGGGTGAGGGGGGTTGGAGAGTATGGGTGAAAGAGGAGTTGTGGTGAGGGGGGTTTGAGAGTAGGGGTGAATGAGGAGTTGTGGTGAGGGGGTTGGAGAGTAGAGGTGAAGGAGGAGTTGGGGTGAGGGGGGTTGGAGAGTAGGGGTGAAAGAGGAGTTTGGGTTGAGGGGGTTGGAGAGTAGGGGTGAAAGAGGAGTTGCGGTGAGGGGGTTGGAGAGTAGGGGTGAAAGAGGAGTTGGGGTGAGGGGGGTTGGAGAGAAGGGGTGAAGGAGGAGTTGGGGTGAGGGGGTTGGAGAGTAGGGGTGAAAGAGGAGTTGGGGTGAGGGGGGTTGGAGAGTAGGGGTGAAAGAGGAGTTGAGGTGAGGGGGGTTGGAGAGTAGGGGTGAAGGAGGAGTTGGGGTGAGAGGGGTTTGAGAGTAGGGGTGAAAGAGGATTTGGGGTGAGGGGGGCTGGAGAGTAGGGGTGAAAGTGGAGTTGGGGTGAGGGGGTTGGAGAGTAGGGGTGAAAGAGTTGGGGTGAGGGGGTTGGAGTGTAGGGGTGAAAGAGGGGTTGGGGTGAGGGGTTGGAGAGTAGGGATGAAAGAGGAGTTGGGGTGAGGGGGGTTGGAGAGTAGGGGTGAAAGAGGAGTTGGGGTGAGGGGGGTTGGAGAGTCAGGGTGAAAGAGCAGTAGGGGTGAGGGGGTTGGAGAGTAGGGGTGAAAGAGGAGTTGGGGTGAGGGGGTTTGGAGAGTAGGGGTGAAAGAGGAGTTGAGGTGAGGGGGGTTGGAGAGTAGGGGTGAAAGAGGAGTTGGGGTGAGGGTTGGAAAGTATGGTGAAAGAGGAGTTGGGTGAGGGGGGTTGGAGAGTAGGGGTGAAAGAGGAGTTGGGGTGAGGGTTGGAGAGTATGGGTGAAAGAGGAGTTGGGGTGTGGGGGGTTGGAGAGTAGGGGTGAAAGAGGAGTTGGGGTGAGGGGGGCTGGAGAGTAGGGGTGAAAGAAGTTGGGGTGGGGGTTGGAGAGTAGGGGGGTTGGAGCGTAGGGGTGAAGAGGAGTTGGGGTGAGGGTTGGGGAGTATGGGTGAAAGAGGAGTTGGGGTGTGGGGGGTTGGAGAGTAGGGGTGAAAGAGGAGTTGGGGTGAGGGGGGCTGGAGAGTAGGGGTGAAAGAGGTTGGGGTGAGGGTTGGAGAGTAGGGGTGTAAGAGGAGTTGGGGTGAAGGGGTTGGAGAGTAGGGGTGAAAGACGAGTTGGGGTGAGGGGGGTTGGAGAGTATGGGTGAAAGAGGAGTTGGGGTGAGGAAGTTGGAGAGTAGGGGTGAAAGAGGAGTTGGGGTGAGGTGTGTTGGAGCGTAGGGGTGAAAGAGGAGTTGGGGTGAGGGGTTTGGCGAGTAGGGGTGAAAGAGGAGTTGGGGTGAGGGGGTTGGAGTGTATGGGTGAAAGAGGAGTTGGGGTGAGAGGGTTGGAGAGTAGGGGTGAAACAGGAGTTGGGGTGAGGTGTGTTGGAGAGTAGAGGTGAAAGAGGAGTTGGGGTGAGGGGGATGGAGAGTAGGGGTGAAAGAGGAGTTGGGGTGAGGGGGTTGGAGAGTAGGGGTGAAAGAGGAGTTGGGGTGAGGGGGGTTGGAGAGTAGGGGTGAAAGAGGAGTTGGGGTGAGGGGGTTTGGAGAGTATGGGTGAAAGAGGAGTTGTGGTGAGGGGGGTTTGAGAGTAGGGGTGAAAGAGGAGTTGTGGTGAGGGGGTTGGAGAGTAGAGGTGAAGGAGGAGTTGGGGTGAGGGGGGGTTGGAGAGTAGGGGTGAAAGAGGGAGTTTGGGTTGAGGGGGTTGGAGAGTAGGGGTGAAAGAGGAGTTGGGGTGAGGGGGTTGGAGAGTATGGGTGAAAGAGGAGTTGGGGTGAGGGGGGTTGGAGAGAAGGGATGAAGGAGGAGTTGGGGTGAGGGGGTTGGAGAGTAGGGGTGAAAGAGGAGTTGGGGTGAGGGGGGTTGGAGAGTAGGGGTGAAAGAGGAGTTGCGTTGAGGGGTGGGTGAGCGGGGTGAAGAGGAGTTGGGGTGTGGGGGGTTGGAGAGTAGGGGTGAAAGATGATTTGGGGTGAGGGGGCTGGAGAGTAGGGGTGCAAGAGGAGTTGGGGTGAGGGGGTTGGAGAGTAGGGGTGAAAGAGGAGTTGGGGTGAGGGGGTTGGAGAGTAGGGGTGAAAGAGGCGTTCGGGTGAGGGGGTTGGAGAGTAGGGGTGAAAGAGGAGTTGGGGTGAGGGGGGTTGGAGAGAAGGGGTGAAAGAGGAGTTGGGGTGAGAGGGTTGGAGAGTAGGGGTGAAAGAGGAGTTGGGGTGAGAGGGTTGGAGAGTAGGGGTGAAAGAGGAGTTGGGGTGAGGGGGTTGGAGAGTAGGGGTGAAAGAGGCGTTCGGCTGAGGGGGTTGGAGAGCAGGGGTGAAAGAGGAGTTGAGGTGAGGGGGTTGGAGAGTAGGGGTGAAAGAGGAGTTGGGGCGAGGGGGTTTGGAGAGTAGGGGTGAAAGAGGAGTTGGGGTGAGGGGTTGGAGAGTAGGGGTGAAAGAGGAGTTGGGGTGAGGGGGTTGGAGAGTAGGGGTGAAAGAGTAGTTGGGGTGAGGGGGTTGGAGAGTAGGGTTGAAAGAGGAGTTGGGGTGAGGGGGTTGGAGAGTAGGGGTGAAAGAGGAGTTGGGGTGAGGGGTTGGAGAGTAGGGGTGAAAGAGGAGTTGGGGTGAGGGGGTTGGAGAGTAGGGGTGAAACAGGAGTTGGGGTGAGGGGGGTTGGAGAGTAGGGGTGAAAGAGGAGTTGGGGTGAGGGGGGTTGGAGAATAGGGATGAAAGAGGAGTTGGGGTGAGGGGGGTTGGAGAGTAGGGGTGAAAGAGGAGTTGGGGTGAGGGGGGTTGGAGAGTAGGGGTGAAAGAGGAGTTGGGGTGAGGGGGAGTTGGAGAGTTGGGGTGAAAGAGGAGTTGGGGTGAGGGGGGTTGCAGAGTAGGGGTGAAAGAGGAGTTGGGGTGAGGGGGGATTGGAGAGTAGGGGTGAAAGAAGTTGGGGTGAGTGGGTTGGAGAGTAGGGGTGAAAGAGGAGTTGGGGTGAGGGGGGTTGGAGAGTAGAGGTGAAAGAGGAGTTGGGGTGAGGGGCATTGGAGAGTAGGGGGTGAAAGAGGAGTTGGGGTGAGGGGGGTTGGAGAGTAGTGGTGAAAGAGGAGTTGGGGTGAGGTGGTTTGGAGAATAGGGGTGGAAGGGGAGTTGGGGTGAAAGAGGAGTTGGGGTGAGGGGAGTTGGAGAGTAGGGGTGAAAGAGGAGTTGGGGTGAGGGTTGGAGAGTATGGGTGAAAGAGGAGTTGGGTGAGGGGGGTTGGAGAGTAGGGGTGAAAGAGGAGTTGGGGTGAGGGTTGGAGAGTATGGGTGAAAGAGGAGTTGGGGTGTGGGGGGTTGGAGAGTAGGGGTGAAAGAGGAGTTGGGGTGAGAGGGGCTGGAGAGTAGGGGTGAAAGAAGTTGGGGTGAGGGTTGGAGAGTAGGGGGGTTGGAGAGTAGGGGTGAAAGAGGAGTTGGGGTGAGGGTTGGAAAGTATGGGTGAAAGAGGAGTTGGGGTGTGGGGTGTTGGAGAGTAGGGGTGAAAGAGGAGTTGGGGTGAGGGGGGCTGGAGAGTAGGGGTGAAAGAAGTTGGGGTGAGGGTTGGAGAGAAGGGGTGAAAGAGGAGTTGGGGTGAAGGGGTTGGAGAGTAGGGGTGAAAGACGAGTTGGGGTGAGGGGGTTGGAGAGTAGGGGTGAAAGAGGAGTTGGGGTGAGGGGGTTGGAGAGTAGGGGTGAAAGAGGAGTTGGGGTGAGGAAGTTGGAGAGTAGGGGTGAAAGAGGAGTTGGGGTGAGGTGTGTTGGAGCGTAGGGGTGAAAGAGGAGTTGGGATGAGGGGTTTGGAGAGTAGGGGTGAAAGAGGAGTTGGGGTGAGGGGGGTTGGAGAGTATGGGTGAAAGAGGAGTTGGGGTGAGAGGGTTGGAGAGTAGGGGTGAAACAGGAGTTGGGGTGAGGGGGTTGGAGAGTAGGGGTGAAAGAGGAGTTGGGCTGAGGGGGGTTGGAGTGTAGGGGTGAAAGAGGAGTTGGGGTGAGGGGGGTTGGAGATTATGGGTGAAAGAGGAGTTGTGGTGAGGGGGGTTTGAGAGTAGGGGTGAATGAGGAGTTGTGATGAGGGGGTTGGAGAGTAGAGGTGAAGGAGGAGTTGGGGTGAGGGGGGTTGGAGAGTAGGGGTGAAAGAGGAGTTTGGGTTGAGGGGGTTGGAGAGTAGGGGTGAAAGAGGAGTTGCGGTGAGGGGGTTGGAGAGTAGGGGTGAAAGAGGAGTTGGGGTAAGGGGGGTTGGAGAGAAGGGGTGAAGGAGGAGTTGGGGTGAGGGGGTTGGAGAGAATGGTGAAAGAGGAGTTGGGGTGAGGGGGTTGGAGAGTAGGGGTGAAAGAGGAGTTGAGGTGAGGGGGGATGGAGAGTAGGGGTGAAGGAGGAGTTGGGGTGAGAGGGGTTTGAGAGTAGGGGTGAAAGAGGAGTTGGGGTGAGGGGGGTTGGAGAGTAGGGGTGAAAGTGGAGTTGGGGTGAGGGGGGTTGGAGAGTCAGGGTGAAAGAGCAGTAGGGGTGAGGGGGTTGGAGAGTAGGGGTGAAAGAGGAGTTGGGGTGAGGGGGTTTGGAGAGTAGGGGTGAAAGAGGAGTTGTGGTGAGAGGGGTTGGAGAGTAGGGGTGAAAGAGGAGTTGGGGTGAGGGTTGGAAAGTATGGGTGAAAGAGGAGTTGGGTGAGGGGGGTTGGAGAGTAGGGGTGAAAGAGGAGTTGGGGTGAGGGTTGGAGAGTAGGGGTGAAAGAGGAGTTGGGGTGAGGGGGGCTGGAGAGTAGGGGTGAAAGAAGTTGGGGTGAGGGTTGGAGAGTAGGGGGGTTGGAGAGTAGGGGTGAAAGAGGAGTTGGGGTGAGGGATGGAGAGTATGGGTGAAAGAGGAGTTGGGGTGTGGGGGGTTGGAGAGTAGGGGTGAAAGAGGAGTTGGGGTGAGGGGGGCTGGAGAGTAGGGGTGAAAGAGGTTGGGGTGAGGGTTGGAGAGTAGGGGTGAAAGAGGAGTTGGGGTGAAGGGGTTGGAGAGTAGGGGTGAAAGACGAGTTGGGGTGAGGGGGGTTGGAGAGTACGGGTGAAAGAGGAGTTGGGGTGAGGGGGTTGGAGAGTAGGGGTGAAAGAGGAGTTGGGGTGAGGAAGTTGGAGAGTAGGGGTGAAAGAGGAGTTGGGGTGAGGTGTGTTGGAGCGTAGGGGTGAAAGAGGAGTTGGGGTGAGGGGTTTGGCGAGTAGGGGTGAAAGAGGAGTTGTGGTGAGGGGGGTTGGAGAGTATGGGTGAAAGACGAGTTGGGGTGAGAGGGTTGGAGAGTAGGGGTGAAACAGGAGTTGGGGTGAGGTGTGTTGGAGAGTAGAGGTGAAAGAGGAGTTGGAGTGAGGGGGATGGAGAGTAGGGGTGAAAGAGGAGTTGGGGTGAGGGGGTTGGAGAGTATGGGTGAAAGAGGAGTTGGGGTGAGGGGGGTTGGAGAGTAGGGGTGAAAGAGGAGTTGGGGTGAGGGGGGTTGGAGAGTATGGGTGAAAGAGGAGTTGTGGTGAGGGGGGTTTGAGAGCAGGGGTGAAAGAGGAGTTGTGGTGAGGGGGTTGGAGAGTAGAGGTGAAGGAGGAGTTGGGGTGAGGGGGGTTGGAGAGTAGGGGTGAAAGAGGAGTTTGGGTTGAGGGGGTTGGAGAGTAGGGGTGAAAGAGGAGTTGGGGTGAGGGGGTTGGAGAGTATGGGTGAAAGAGGAGTTGGGGTGAGGGGAGTTGGAGAGAAGGGGTGAAGGAGGAGTTGGGGTGAGGGGTTTGGAGAGTAGGGGTGAAAGAGGAGTTGGGGTGAGGGGGGTTGGAGAGTAGGGGTGAAAGAGGAGTTGCGTTGAGGGGGTTGGAGAGTGGGGTGAAAGAGGAGTTGGGGTGTGGGGGGTTGGAGAGTAAGGGTTAAAGAGGATTTGGGGTGAGGGGGCTGGAGAGTAGGGGTGCAAGAGGAGTTGGGGTGAGGGGGTTGGAGAGTAGGGGTGAAAGAGGAGTTGGGGTGAGGGGGTTGGAGAGTAGGGGTGAAAGAGGAGTTTGGGTGAGGGGGATTGGAGAGTAGGGGTGAAAGAGGAGTTGAGGTGAGGGGGGTTGGAGAGTAGGGGTGAAGGAGGAGTTGGGGTGAGAGGGGTTTGAGAGTAGGGGTGAAAGAGGATTTGGGGTGAGGGGGGCTGGAGAGTAGGGGTGAAAGTGGAGTTGGGGTGAGGTGTGTTGGAGCGTAGGGGTGAAAGAGGAGTTGGGGTGAGGGGTTTGGAGAGTGGGGGTGAAAGAGGAGTTGGGGTGAGGGGGGTTGGAGAGTATGGGTGAAAGAGGAGTTGGGGTGAGAGGGTTGGAGAGTCGGGGTGATACAGGAGTTGGGGTGAGGTGTGTTGGAGAGTAGAGGTGAAATAGGAGTTGGGGTGAGGGGGATGGAGAGTAGGGGTGAAAGAGGAGTTGGGGTGAGGGGGTTGGAGAGTAGGGGTGAAAGAGGAGTTGGGGTGAGGGCGGTTGGAGAGTAGGGGTAAAAGAGGAGTTGGGGTGAGGGGGTTTGGAGAGTAGGGGTGAAAGAGGAGTTGTGGTGAGGGGTTTGGAGAGTAGAGGTGAAGGAGGAGTTGGGGTGAGGGGGGTTGGAGAGTAGGGGTGAAAGAGGAGTTTGGGTTGAGGGGGTTGGAGAGTAGGGCTGAAAGAGGAGTTGGGGTGAGGGGGTTGGAGAGTAGGGGTGAAAGAGGAGTTGGGGTGAGGGGGGTTGGAGAGAAGGGGTGAAGGAGGAGTTGGGGTGAGGGGGTTGGAGAGTAGGGGTGAAAGAGGAGTTGGGGTGAGGGGGGTTGGAGAGTAGGGGTGAAAGAGGAGTTGCGTTGAGGGGGTTGGAGAGTGGGGTGAAAGAGGAGTTGGGGTGTGGGGGGTTGGAGAGTAGGGGTGAAAGAGGATTTGGGGTGAGGGGGCTGGAGAGTAGGGGTGCAAGAGGAGTTGGGGTGAGGGGGGTTGGAGAGTAGGGGTGGAAGAGCAGTAGGGGTGAGGGGGTTGGAGAGTAGGGGTGAAAGAGGAGTTTGGGTGAGGGGGTTTGGAGAGTAGGGGTGAAAGAGGAGTTGAGGTGAGGGGGGTTGGAGAGTAGGGGTGAAGGAGGAGTTGGGGTGAGAGGGGTTTGAGAGTAGGGGTGAAAGAGGATTTGGGGTGAGGGGGGCTGGAGAGTAGGGGTGAAAGTGGAGTTGGGGTGAGGGGGTTGGAGAGTAGGGGTGAAAGAGGAGTTGGGGTGAGGGGGTTGGAGTGTAGGGGTGAAAGAGGAGTTGGGGTGAGGGGTTGGAGAGTAGGGATGAAAGAGGAGTTGGGGTGAGGGGGGTTGGAGAGTAGGGGTGAAAGAGGAGTTGGGGTGAGGGGGGTTGGAGAGTCGGGGTGAAAGAGCAGTAGGGGTGAGGGGGTTGGAGAGTAGGGGTGAAAGAGGAGTTGGGGTGAGGGGGTTTGGAGAGTAGGGGTGAAAGAGGAGTTGAGGTGAGGGGGGTTGGAGAGTAGGGGTGAAGGAGGAGTTGGGGTGAGGGGTGTTGGAGAGTAGGGGTGAAAGAGGAGTTGGAGTGAGGGGATTGAAGAGTAGGGGTGAAAGAGGAGTTGGGGTGAGGGTGTTGGAGAGTAGGGGTGAAAGAGGAGTAGGGGTGAAAGTGGAGTTCGGGTGAGTGGTGTTGGAGAGTAGAGGTGAAAGAGGAATTGGGGTGAGGGGGTTGGAGAGTAGGGGTGAAAGAGGAGTTGGGGTGAGGAGGGTTGGAGAGTAGGGGTGAAAGAGGAGTTGGGGTGACGTTGTTGGGGAGTGGGGGTGAAGGGGGTTGGAGAGTAGCGGTGAAAGAGGAGTTGGGGTGAGGGTTTGGAGAGTAGGGGTGAAAGAGGAGTTGGGGTGAGGGGTTGGTGAGTAGGGGTGAAAGAGGAGTTGGGGTGAGGGGGGTTGGACAGTAGGGGTGAAAGAGGAGTTGGGGTGAGGGGGGTTGGAGAGTAGGAGTCAAAGAGGAGTTGGGGTGAGGGGGTTGGAGAGTAGGGGTGAAAGAGGAGTTGGAAGAGGGGGTTTTGGAGAGCAGGAGTGAAAGAGGATTTGAGGTGAGGGGGGTTGGAGAGTAGGGGTGAAAGAAGAGTTGGGGTGAAGGAGGTTGGAGAGTAGGGGTGAAAGAGGAGTTGGGGTGAGGGGGGCTGGAGAGTAGGGGTGAAAGAGGAGTTGGGGTGAAGGGGGTTGGAAGGTATGTGTGAAAGAGAACTTATCCTTAAGCTCTGGAATTCCCTTCCTAAAACTCTCCACCTCTCCCTCTTTCTCTCGTCCTTTAAGATGCTCCTTAAAACCTAGCTCTTTGATAAAGCTTTTGTTCATCTTTCCTGCTATCCCCTTCTGTGGCTCGGTGTCAAACATATTTTTTTATATTGCTCTTGTTGAGTGCCTTGGGACGTTTTATAACTGTAATGTGCTATAAGAATGTAAGTTGTTGCGGATATCAAATCCACCCCAAATCCACTTACACAGTAATACCATTTCCAGGGACCAATTACAGTGTGCCATCAAATCCAGGGTCCACTGACACAAAGACACCAAATCCAGGGACTACTTAAATTGAGACACCAAATCCAGGATTACTTACAATGTGACAAAAACATCCGGGACCACTTACAGTGTGACACCAAATCAAAGGACCATTTACAGTATGACACCAAATCTACGAGGCCACTTATACAATGACACCTAATTGAGGAAACATTTACACTGAGACACCAAATCCAGGATCACTTACACTGTGACAGAAACATCTGGGACCACTTACACACTGACACCAAATCCAGCGGCCATTAACACGATGATACCAAATCCAGGGACCATTTACACTATGACACCAAACTCAGGCTAGATTTATGATGGGACAACAAACCCAGGAACTATTTGCACTGCGACACTAAATTCAGGGACAACAAGGACAATCCCAGGGTTAGAATCCCCATGTACAGTCCCAGGGTAAGAATCCCCATGTACAGTCCCAGGGTTAGAATCCCCATGTACAGTCCAAGGGTTAGAATCCCCATGTACAGTCCTAGGGTTAGAATGCCCATGAACAGTCCCAGGGTTGGAAACCCCATGTTCAGTCCCAGGGTTAGAATCACCATGTACAATCCCAGGGTAAGAATCCCCATGTACAGTCCCAGGGTTGGAATCCCCATGTACAGTCCCAGGGTTAGAAACCCCATGTACAGTCCCAGGTTTAGAATCCACATGTACAGACCCAGGGTTGGAATCACCATGTACAGTCCCAGGGTTGGAATCCCCATGTACAGTCCCAGGTTTAGAATCCCCATGTACAGTCCCAGGGTTGGAATCCCCATGAACAGTCCCAGGGTTAGAATCCCCTTGTACAGTCCCAGGGTTACAATCCCCATGTACAGTCCCACGGTTGGAATCCCCATGTACAGTCCCAGGGTTGGAATCCCCATGTACAGTCCCAGGTTTAGAATCCCCATGTACAGTCCCAGGGTTGGAATCCCCATGAACAGTCCCAGGGTTAGAATCCCCTTGTACAGTCCCAGGGTTACAATCCCCATGTACAGTCCCACGGTTGGAATCCCCATGTATAGTCCCAGGGTTGGAATCCCCATGTACAGTCCCAGGGTTGGAATCCCCATGTACAGTCCCAGGGTAAGAATCCCCATGTACAGTCCCAGGGTTAGAATCCCCATCTACAGTCCCGCGGTTGGAATCACCATGTACAGTCCCAGGGTTGGAATCCCCATGTACAGTCCCAGGGTTAGAATCCCCACGTATAATCCCAGGGTTAGAATCCCCATGTACAGTCCCATGGTTAGAATCCCCATGCACAGTCACAGGGTTAGAGTCCCCATGTACAATTCCAGGGCTGGAATCCCCATGTACAGTCCCAGTGTTATAATCCCCATGTACGGTCCCAGGGTTAGAATCCCCATGTACAGTCCCAGCGTTAGAATCCCCATGTACATTCCCAGGGTTAGAATCCCCATGTACAGTCCCAGGGTTAGAAGCCCCATGTACTGTCCCAGGGTTAGAATTCCCATGTACAGCCCCAGGGTTAGAATCCGCATGTACAGTCCCAGGGTTAGAATCCCCATGTACAGTCCAAGGGTTAGAATCCCCATGTACAGTCCCAGGGTTAGAATCTGCATGTACAGTCCCAGAGTTAGAATCCCCATGTACAGTCCCAGGGTTAGAGTCCCCATGTACAGTCCCAGGGTTGGAATCCCCATGTACAGCCCCAGGGTTAGAATCCCCTTGCACAGTCCCAGGGTTAGAAACCACATGTACAGTCCCAGGGTTGGATCCCCATGTACAGTCCCAGGGTTGGAATCCCCATGTACAATCCGAGGGTTGGAATCCCCACGTACAGTCCCAGGGTTAGAATCCCCTTGTACAATCCCAGGGTTAGAATCCCCATGTACAATCCCAGGGTTAGAATCCCCATGTACAGTCCCAGGGTTAGAATCCCCATGTACAGTCCTGGGGTTGGAATTCCCATGTACAGTCCCAGGGTTTGAATCCCCACCTACAGTCCCAGGGTTAGAATCCCCATGTACAATCCCAGGGTTAGAATCCCCACGTACAGTCCCAGGGTCAGAATCCCCATGTACAGTCCCACGGTTAGAATCCCCATGTACCGTCCCAGGGTTAGAATCCCCATGTACAGTCCCAGGGTTGGAATCCCCATGTACAGTCCCAGGGATAGAATCCCCACGTACAGTCCCAGTGTTCGAATCCCCATGTACAAGCCCAGGGTTAGAATCCCCATGTGCAGTCCCAGGGTTAGAATCCACATGCACAGTCCCAGGGTTAGAATCACCATGTACAGTCCCAGGGTTTGAATTCCCATGTACAGTCCCAGGGTTAGAATCCCCATGTACAGTCCCAGGGTTAGAATCCCCATGTACAGTCCAAGTGTTAGAATTCCCTTGTAGAGTCCCAGGGCTGGAATCCCCATGTACAGTCCCAGGGATAGAATCCCCATGTACAGTCCCAGGGTTAGAATCCCCATGTACAGTCCCAGGGTTAGAATCCCCATGTATAGTCCCAGGGTGAGAATCCGCATGTACAGTCCCAGGGTTAGAATCCCAATGTACATTCCCAGGGGTTAGAATCCCCATGTACAGTCCCAGGGTTAGAATCCCCATGTACAGTCCCAGGGTCGGAATCCCCATGTATTGTCCCAGGGTTAGAATCCCCATGTACAGTCCCAGGGTCGGAATCCCCATGTACAGTCCCAGGGTTAGAATCCCCATGTACAGTCCCACGGTTGGAATCCTCATGTACAGTCCCAGGGTTGGAATGCCCATGTACAGTCCCAGGTTTGGAACCCACATGTACAGACCCAGGGTTAGAATCCCCGTGTATAGTCCCACGGTTGGAATCCCCATGGACAGTCCCAGGGTTGGAATCCCCATGTGCAGTCCCAGGATAAGAATCCCCAACTACAGTCCCAGGGTTAGACTCCCCATGTACAGTCCCACGGTTGGAATCCCCATGTACAGTCCCAGGGTTGGAATCCCCATGTACAGTCGCAGGGTTAGAATACTCATGTACAGTCCCAGGGTTGGAATCCCCATGTACAGTCCCAGGGTTAGAATCCGCATGTGCAGACCCAGGGTTGGAATCCCCATGTACAGTCCCAGGGTTAGAATCCCCACGTACAATCCCAGGGTTAGAATCCCCATGTACAGTCCCATGGTTAGAATCCCCATGCACAGTCCCAGGGTTAGACTCCCCATGTACAATTCCAGGGCTGGAATCCCCGTGTACAGTCCCAGTGTTATATTCCCCATGTACGGTCCCAGGGTTAGAATCCCCATGTACAGTCCCAGCGTTAGAATCCCCATGTACATTCCCAGGGTTAGAATCCCCATGTACAGTCCCAGGGTTAGAAGCCCCATGTACTGTCCCAGGGTTAGAATTCCCATGTACAGCCCCAGGGTTAGAATCCGCATGTACAGTCCCAGGGTTAGAATCCCCATGTACAGTCCAAGGGTTAGAATCCCCATGTACAGTCCCAGGGTTAGAATCTGCATGTACAGTCCCAGGGTTAGAATCCCCATGTACAGTCCCAGGGTTAGAATCCCCTTGCACAGTCCCAGGGTTAGAATCCCCATGTACAGTCCCAGGGTTAGAGTCCCCATGTACAGTCCCAGGGTTGGAATCCCCATGTACAGCCCCAGGGTTAGAATCCCCTTGCACAGTCCCAGGGTTAGAAACACCATGTACAGTCCCAGGGTTAGAATCCCCATGTACAGTCCCAGGGTTGGATCCCCATGTACAATCCCAGGGTTGGAATCCCCACGTACAGTCCCGGGGTTGGAATTCCCATGTACAGTCCCAGGGTTTGAATCCCCACCTACAGTCCCAGGGTTAGAATCCCCATGTACAATCCCAGGGTTAGAATCCCCACGTACAGTCCCAGGGTCAGAATCCCCATGTACAGTCCCACGGTTAGAATCCCCATGTACAGTCCCAGGGTTAGAATCCCCATGTACAGTCCCAGGGTTGGAATCCCCATGTACAGTCCCAGGGATAGAATCCCCACGTACAGTCCCAGTGTTAGAATCCCCATGTACAAGCCCAGGGTTAGAATCCCTATGTGCAGTCCCAGGGTTAGAATCCACATGCACAGTCCCATGGTTAGAATCCCCATGTACAGTCCCAGGGTTTGAATTCCCATGTACAGTCCCAGGGTTAGAATCCCCATGTACAGTCCCAGTGTTAGAATCCCCATGTACAGTCCCAGTGTTAGAATTCCCTTGTAGAGTCCCAGGGCTGGAATCCCCATGTACAGTCCCAGGGTTAGAATCCCGATGTACAGTCCCAGGGTTAGAATCCCCATGTACAGTCCCAGGGATAGAATCCCCATGGACAGTCCCAGGGTTAGAATCCCCATGTACAGTCCCAGGGTTAGAATCCCCATGTACAGTCCCAGGGTGAGAATCCGCATGTACAGTCCCAGGGTTAGAATCCCAATGTACAGTCCCAGGGGTTAGAATCCCCATGTACAGTCCCAGGGTTAGAATCCCCATGTACAGTCCCAGGGTTAGAATCACCATGTACATTCCCAGGGTTAGAATCCCCATGCACAGTCCCAGGGTTAGAATCCCCATGTACAGTCCCAGGGTTAGAATCCCCATGTACAGTCCCAGGGTTGGAGTCACCATGTACACTCCCAGGGTCGGAATCCCCATGTAAAGTCCCAGCGTCAGAATCCCCATGTACAGTCCCAGGGTCAGAATCCCCATGTACAGTCCCATGGTTAGAATCCCCATGTACAGTTCCAGGGTCGGAATCCCCATGTACAGTCCCAGGGTTAGAATCCCCATGTACAGTCCCAGGTTTAGAATCCCCATGTACAGTCACAGGGTTGGAAACCCCATGTACAGTCTCAGGGTTGGAATCCCCGTGTACAGTCCCAGGGTTAGAATCCCCTTGTCCAGTCCCAGGGTTAGAATCCCCATATAGAGTCCCAGGGTTAGAATCCCCATGTACAGTCCCAGGGTTAGAATCCCCATGTACAGTCCCAGGGTTGGAATCCCCATGTACAGTCCCAGGTTTGGAATCCACAAGTACAGTCCCAGTGTTAGAATCCCCATGTATAGTCCTAAAGTTAGAATCACCATGTACAGTCCCAGGGTAAGAATCCCCATGTGCAGTCCCACGGTTGGAATCCCCATGTACAGTTCCAGGGTTGGAATTCCCATGTACAGTCCCAGGGTTAGAATCCCCATGTACTGTCCCAGGGTTTGAATCTGCATGTACAGTCCCAGACTTAGAATCCCCATGGACAGTCCCAGGGTTAGAATCCCCATGTACAGTCCCAGCGTTAGAATCCCCATGTACAGTCCCAGGATTGGAATCCCAATGTACAGTCCCAGGGTTAAAATCCCCATGTACAGTCCCAGGTTTAGAATCCCCATGTACAGTCCCAGTGTTGGAATCCACATGTACAGTCCCAGGGTTAGAATCCCCATGTATAGTCCCAGGGTTGGAATCCCCATGTACAGTCCCAGGGTTGGAATCCCCAAGTACAGTCCCAGGGTAAGAATCCCCATGTCCAGTCCCAGGGTTAGAATCCCCATGTACAGTCCCAGGGTTAGAATCCCAATGTACAGTCCCAGGGGTTAGAATCCCCATGTACAGTCCCAGGGTTAGAATCCCCATGTACAGTCCCAGGGTTAGAATCACCATGTACAGTCGCAGGGATAGAATCCCCATGCACAGTCCCAGGGTTAGAATCCCCATGTACAGTCCCAGGGTTAGAATCCCCATGTACAGTCCCAGGGTTGGAATCACCATGTACACTCCAAGGGTCGGAATTCCCATGTACAGTCCCAGCGTCAGAATCCCCATGTACAGTCCCAGGGTCAGAATCCCCATGTACAGTCCCATGGTTAGAATCCCCATGTACAGTCCCAGGGTCGGAATCCCCATGTCCAGTCCCAGGGTTAGAATCCCCATTAACAGTCCCAGGGTTAGAATCCACATGTTCAGTCACAGGGTTGGAAACCCCATGTACAGTCTCAGGGTTGGAATCCCCGTGTACAGTCCCAGGGTTAGAATCCCCATGTCCAGTCCCAGGGTTAGAATCCCCATATACAGACCCAGGGTTAGAATCCCCATGTACAGTCCCAGGGTTAGAATCCCCATGTACAGTCCCAGGTTTGGAATCCCCATGTACAGTCCCAGGTTTGGAATCCACAAGTACAGTCCCAGGGTTAGAATCCCCATGTATAGTCCCAAGGTTAGAATCACCATGTACAGTCCCAGCATTAGAATCCCCATGTACAGCCCCCCGGTTGGAATCCCCATGTACAGTCCCAGGGTTGGAATCCCCATGTACAGTCCCGGGGTTGGAATTCCCATGTACAGGCCCAGGGTTTGAATCCCCACCTACAGTCCCAGGGTTAGAATCCCCATGTACAATCCCAGGGTTAGAATCCCCACGTACAGTCCCAGGGTCAGAATCCCCATGTTCTGTCCCATGGTTAGAATCCCCATGTACAGTCCCAGGGGTAGAATCCCCACGTACAGTCCCAGTGTTAGAATCCCCATGTACAAGCCCAGGGTTAGAATCCCCATGTGCAGTCCCAGGGTTAGAATCCACATGCACAGTCCCAGGGTTAGAATCCCCATGTACAGTCCCAGGGTTTGAATTCCCATGTACAGTCCCAGGGTTAGAATCCCCATGTACAGTCCCAGGGTTAGAATCCCCATGTACAGTCCCAGTGTTAGAATTCCCTTGTAGAGTCCCAGGGCTGGAATCCCCATGTACAGTCCCAGGGATAGAATCCCCATGTCCAGCCCCAGGGTTAGAATCCCCATGTACAGTCCCAGGGTTAGAATCCCCATGTACAGTCCCAGGGTGAGAATCCGCATGTACAGTCCCAGGGTTAGAATCCCAATGTACATTCCCAGGGGTTAGAATCCCCATGTACAGTCCCAGGGTTAGAATCCCCATGTACAGTCCCAGGGTCGGAATCCCCATGTATTGTCCCAGGGTTAGAATCCCCATGTACAGTCCCAGGGTTAGAATCCCCATGTACAGTCCCACGGTTGGAATCCTCATGTACAGTCCCAGGGTTGCAATCCCCATGTACAGTCCCAGGTTTGGAACCCACATGTACAGGCCCAGGGTTAGAATCCCCGTGTATAGTCCCAGGGTTGGAATCCCCATGGACAGTCCCAGGGTTGGAATCCCCATGTGCAGTCCCAGGATAAGAATCCCCATGTACAGTCCCAGGGTTAGACTCCCCATGTACAGTCCCACGGTTGGAATCCCCATGTACAGTCCCAGGGTTGGAATCCCCATGTACAGTCGCCGGGCTGGAATACTCATGTACAGTCCCAGGGTTAGAATCCGCATGTGCAGAGCCAGGGTTGGAAACCCCATGTACAATCCCAGGGTTAGAATCCCCATGCACAGTCCCAGGGTTAGAGTCCCCATGTACAATTCCAGGGCTGGAATCCCCATGTACAGTCCCAGTGTTATAATCCCCATGTACGGTCCCAGGGTTAGAATCCCCATGTACAGTCCCAGCGTTAGAATCCCCATGTACATTCCCAGGGTTAGAATCCCCATGTACAGTCCCAGGGTTAGAAGCACCATGTACTGTCCCAGGGTTAGAATTCCCATGTACAGCCCCAGGGTTAGAATCCGCATGTACAGTCCCAGGGTTAGAATCCCCATGTACAGTCCAAGGGTTAGAATCCCCATGTACAGTCCCAGGGTTAGAATCTGCATGTACAGTTCCAGGGTTAGAATTCCCATGTACAGTCCCAGGGTTAGAATCCCCTTGCACAGTCCCAGGGTTAGAATCCGCATGTACAGTCCCAGGGTTAGAGTCCCCATGTACAGTCCCAGGTTTGGAATCCCCATGTACAGCCCCTGGGTTAGAATCCCCTTGCACAGTCCCAGGGTTAGAAACACCATGTACAGTCCCAGGGGTAGAATCCCCATGTACAGTCCCAGGGTTGGAATCCCCATGTACAATCCCAGGGTTGGAATCCCCACGTACAGTCCCAGGGTTAGAATCCAATTGTACAATCACAGGGTTAGAATCCCCATGTACAGTCCCAGGGTTGGAATCCCCATGTACAGTCCCAGGGTTAGAATCCCCATGTACAGTCCCGGGGTTGGAATTCCCATGTACAGTCCCAGGGTTTGAATCCCCACCTACAGTCCCAGGGTTAGAATCCCCATGTACAATCCCAGGGTTAGAATCCCCACGTACAGTCCCAGGGTGAGAATCCCCATGTACAGTCCCACGGTTAGAATCCCCATGTACAGTCCCAGGGTTAGAATCCCCATGTACAGTCCCAGGGTTGGAATCCCCATGTACAGTCCCAGGGATAGAATCCCCACGTACAGTCCCAGTGTTAGAATCCCCATGTACAAGCCCAGGGTTAGAATCCCTATGTGCAGTCCCAGGGTTAGAATCCACATGCACAGTCCCAGGGTTAGAATCCCCATGTACAGTCCCAGGGTTTGAATTCCCATGTACAGTCCCAGGGTTAGAATCCCCATGTACAGTCCCAGTGTTAGAATCCCCATGTACAGTCCCAGTGTTAGAATTCCCTTGTAGAGTCCCAGGGCTGGAATCCCCATGTACAGTCCCAGGGTTAGAATCCCGATGTACAGTCCCAGGGTTAGAATCCCCATGTACAGTCCCAGGGATAGAATCCCCATGGACAGTCCCAGGGTTAGAATCCCCATGTACAGTCCCAGGGTTAGAATCCCCATGTACAGTCCCAGGGTGAGAATCCGCATGTACAGTCCCAGGGTTAGAATCCCAATGTACAGTCCCAGGGGTTAGAATCCCCATGTACAGTCCCAGGGTTAGAATCCCCATGTACAGTCCCAGGGTTAGAATCACCATGTACAGTCCCAGGGTTAGAATCCCCATGCACAGTCCCAGGGTTAGAATCCCCATGTACAGTCCCAGGGTTAGAATCCCCATGTACAGTCCCAGGGTTGGAGTCACCATGTACACTCCCAGGGTCGGAATCCCCATGTACAGTCCCAGCGTCAGAATCCCCATGTACAGTCCCAGGGTCAGAATCCCCATGTACAGTCCCATGGTTAGAATCCCCATGTACAGTCCCAGGGTCGGAATCCCCATTTCCAGTCCCAGGGTTAGAATCCCCATTAACAGTCCCAGGGTTAGAATCCCCATGTTCAGTCACAGGGTTGGAAACCCCATGTACAGTCTCAGGGTTGGAATCCCCGTGTACAGTCCCAGGGTTAGAATCCCCATGTCCAGTCCCAGGGTTAGAATCCCCATATACAGTCCCAGGGTTAGAATCCCCATGTACAGTCCCAGGGTTAGAATCCCCATGTACAGTCCCAGGTTTGGAATCCCCATGTACAGTCCCAGGTTTGGAATCCACAAGTACAGTCCCAGGGTTAGAATCCCCATGTATAGTCCCAAGGTTAGAATCACCATGTACAGTCCCAGCATTAGAATCCCCATGTACAGCCCCCCGGTTGGAATCCCCATGTACAGTCCCAGGGTTGGAATCCCCATGTACAGTCCCGGGGTTGGAATTCCCATGTACAGGCCCAGGGTTTGAATCCCCACCTACAGTCCCAGGGTTAGAATCCCCATGTACAATCCCAGGGTTAGAATCCCCACGTACAGTCCCAGGGTCAGAATTCCCATGTTCTGTCCCATGGTTAGAATCCCCATCTACAGTCCCAGGGTTAGAATCCCCATGTACAGTCCCAGGGTTGGAATCCCCATGTACAGTCCCAGGGGTAGAATCCCCACGTACAGTCCCAGTGTTAGAATCCCCATGTACAAGCCCAGGGTTAGAATCCCCATGTGCAGTCCCAGGGTTAGAATCCACATGCACAGTCCCAGGGTTAGAATCCCCATGTACAGTCCCAGGGTTTGAATTCCCATGTACAGTCCCAGGGTTAGAATCCCCATGTACAGTCCCAGGGTTAGAATCCCCATGTACAGTCCCAGTGTTAGAATTCCCTTGTAGAGTCCCAGGGCTGGAATCCCCATGTACAGTCCCAGGGATAGAATCCCCATGTACAGCCCCAGGGTTAGAATCCCCATGTACAGTCCCAGGGTTAGAATCCCCATGTACAGTCCCAGGGTGAGAATCCGCATGTACAGTCCCAGGGTTAGAATCCCAATGTACATTCCCAGGGGTTAGAATCCCCATGTACAGTCCCAGGGTGAGAATCCGCATGTACAGTCCCAGGGTTAGAATCCCAATGTACATTCCCAGGGGTTAGAATCCCCATGTACAGTCCCAGGGTCGGAATCCCCATGTATTGTCCCAGGGTTAGAATCCCCATGTACAGTCCCAGGGTTAGAATCCCCATGTACAGTCCCACGGTTGGAATCCTCATGTACAGTCCCAGGGTTGGAATCCCCATGTACAGTCCCAGGTTTGGAACCCACATGTACAGACCCAGGGTTAGAATCCCCGTGTATAGTCCCAGGGTTAGACTCCCCATGTACAGGCCCAGGGTTGGAATCCCCATGTACAGTCCCAGGGATAGAATCCCCATGTACAGTCCCAGTGTTAGAATCCCCATGTACAAGCCCAGGGTTAGAATCCCTATGTGCAGTCCCAGGGTTAGAATCCACATGCACAGTCCCAGGGTTAGAATCCCCATGTACAGTCCCAGGGTTTGAATTCCCATGTACAGTCCCAGGGTTAGAATCCCCATGTACAGTCCCAGTGTTAGAATCCCCATGTACAGTCCCAGTGTTAGAATTCCCTTGCAGAGTCCCAGGGCTGGAATCCCCATGTACAGTCCCAGGGTTAGAATCCCGATGTACAGTCCCAGGGTTAGAACCCCCATGTACAGTCCCAGGGATAGAATCCCCATGGACAGTCCCAGGGTTAGAATCCCCATGTACAGTCCCAGGGTTAGAATCCCCATGTACAGTCCCAGGGTGAAAATCCGCATGTACAGTCCCAGGGTTAGAATCCCAATGTACAGTCCCAGGGGTTAGAATCCCCATGTACAGTCCCAGGGTTAGAATCCCCATGTACAGTCCCAGGGTTAGAATCACCATGTACAGTCCCAGGGTTAGAATCCCCATGCACAGTCCCAGGGTTAGAATCCCCATGTACAGTCCCAGGGTTAGAATCCCCATGTACAGTCCCAGGGTTGGAGTCACCATGTACACTCCCAGGGTCGGAATCCCCATGTACAGTCCCAGCGTCAGAATCCCCATGTACAGTCCCAGGGTCAGAATCCCCATGTACAGTCCCATGGTTAGAATCCCCATGTACAGTCCCAGGGTCGGAATCCCCATGTACAGTCCCAGGGTTAGAATCCCCATGTACAGTCCCCCAGGGTTAGAATCCCCATGTCCAGTCACAGGGTTGGAAACCCCATGTACAGTCTCAGGGTTGGAATCCCCGTGTACAGTCCCAGGGTTAGAATCCCCTTGTCCAGTCCCAGGGTTAGAATCCCCATATAGAGTCCCAGGGTTAGAATCCCCATGTACAGTCCCAGGGTTAGAATCCCCATGTACAGTCCCAGGGTTGGAATCCCCATGTACAGTCCCAGGTTTGGAATCCACAAGTACAGTCCCAGGGTTAGAATCCCCATGTATAGTCCTAAGGTTAGAATCACAATGCACAGTCCCAGGGTAAGAATCCCCATGTGCAGTCCCACGGTTGGAATCCCCATGTACAGTTCCAGGGTTGGAATTCCCATGTACAGTCCCAGGGTTAGAATCCCCATGTACAGTCCCAGAGTTTGAATATCCATGTACAGTCCCAGACTTAGAATCCCCTTGGACAGTCCCAGGGTTAGAATCCCCATGTACAGTCCAACGTTAGAATCCCCATGTACAGTCCCAGGATTGGAATCCCGATGTACAGTCCCAGGGTTAAAATCCCCATTAACAGTCCCAGGGTTAGAATCCCCATGTTCAGTCACAGGGTTGGAGTCACCATGTACACTCCCAGGGTCGGAATCCCCATGTACAGTCCCAGCGTCAGAATCCCCATGTACAGTCCCAGGGTCGGAATCCCCATGTACAGTCCCAGGGTTAGAATCCCCATTAACAGTCCCAGGGTTAGAATCCCCATGTACAGTCCCAGGGTTGGAGTCACCATGTACACTCCCAGGGTCGGAATCCCCATGTACAGTCCCAGCGTCAGAATCCCCATGTACAGTCCCAGGGTCAGAATCCCCATGTACAATCCCATGGTTAGAATCCCCATGTACAGTCCCAGGGTCGGAATCCCCATGTACAGTCCCAGGGTTAGAATCCCCATGTACAGTCCCAGGGTTAGAATCCCCATGTACAGTCACAGGGTTGGAAACCCCATGTACAGTCTCAGGGTTGGAATCCCCGTGTACAGTCCCAGGGTTAGAATCCCCTTGTCCAGTCCCAGGGTTAGAATCCCCATATAGAGTCCCAGGGTTAGAATCCCCATGTACAGTCCCAGGGTTAGAATCCCCATGTACAGTCCCAGGGTTGGAATCCCCATGTACAGTCCCAGGTTTGGAATCCACAAGTACAGTCCCAGGGTTAGAATCCCCATGTATAGTCCTAAGGTTAGAATCACAATGCACAGTCCCAGGGTAAGAATCCCCATGTGCAGTCCCACGGTTGGAATCCCCATGTACAGTTCCAGGGTTGGAATTCCCATGTACAGTCCCAGGGTTAGAATCCCCATGTACAGTCCCAGGGTTTGAATATCCATGTACAGTCCCAGCGTCAGAATCCCCATGTACAGTCCCAGGGTCGGAATCCCCATGTACAGTCCCAGGGTTAGAATCCCCATTAACAGTCCCAGGGTTAGAATCCCCATGTACAGTCCCAGGGTTGGAGTCACCATGTACACTCCCAGGGTCGGAATCCCCATGTACAGTCCCAGCGTCAGAATCCCCATGTACAGTCCCAGGGTCAGAATCCCCATGTACAATCCCATGGTTAGAATCCCCATGTACAGTCCCAGGGTCGGAATCCCCATGTACAGTCCCAGGGTTAGAATCCCCATGTACAGTCCCAGGGTTAGAATCCCCATGTACAGTCACAGGGTTGGAAACCCCATGTACAGTCTCAGGGTTGGAATCCCCGTGTACAGTCCCAGGGTTAGAATCCCCTTGTCCAGTCCCAGGGTTAGAATCCCCATATAGAGTCCCAGGGTTAGAATCCCCATGTACAGTCCCAGGGTTAGAATCCCCATGTACAGTCCCAGGGTTGGAATCCCCATGTACAGTCCCAGGTTTGGAATCCACAAGTACAGTCCCAGGGTTAGAATCCCCATGTATAGTCCTAAGGTTAGAATCACAATGCACAGTCCCAGGGTAAGAATCCCCATGTGCAGTCCCACGGTTGGAATCCCCATGTACAGTTCCAGGGTTGGAATTCCCATGTACAGTCCCTGGGTTAGAATCCCCATGTACAGTCCCAGGGTTTGAATATCCATGTACAGTCCCAGACTTAGAATCCCCATGGACAGTCCCAGGGTTAGAATCCCCATGTACAGTCCAACGTTAGAATCCCCATGTGCAGTCCCAGGATTGGAATCCCGATGTACAGTCCCAGGGTTAAAATCCCCAAGTACAGTCCCAGGTTTAGAATCCCCATGTACAGTCCCAGTGTTGGAATCCACATGTCCAGTCCCAGGGTTAGAATCCCCATGTATAGTCCCAGGGTTGGAATCCCCATGTACAGTCCCAGTGTTGGAATCCCCAAGTACAGTCCCAGGGTAAGAATCCCCATGTACAGTCCCAGGGTTAGAATCCCCATGTACAGTCCCAGGGATAAAATCCCCATGTACAGTCCCAGGGTTAGAATTCTCTTGTACAGTCCCAGCGTTAGAATCCCCATGTACAGTCCCAGGGATATAATCCCCATGTACAATCCCAGGGTTAGAATTCCCATGTACAGTCCCAGGATTAGAATTCCCATGTACAGTCCCAGGGTAAGAATCCCCATGTACAGTCCCAGGTTTAGAATCCCCATGTACAGTCCCAGGGTTAGAATCCGCATGTACAGTCCCAGGGTTAGAATCCCAATGTACTGTCCCAGGGGTTAGAATCCCCATGTACAGTCCCAGGGTTAGAATCCCCATGTACAGTCCCAGGGTTAGAATCACCATGTACAGTCCCAGGGATAGAATCCCCATGCACAGTCCCAGGGTTAGAATCCCCATGTACAGTCCCAGGGTTAGAATCCCCATGTACAGTCCCAGGGTTGGAATCACCATGTACACTCCCAGGGTCGGAATCCCCATGTACAGTCCCAGCATCAGAATCCCCATGTACAGTCCCAGGGTCAGAATCCCCATGTACAGTCCCATGGTTAGAATCCCCATGTACAGTCCCAGGGTCGGAATCCCCATGTCCAGTCCCAGGGTTAGAATCCCCATTAACAGTCCCAGGGTTAGAATCCCCATGTTCAGTCACAGGGTTGGAAACCCCATGTACAGTCTCAGGGTTGGAATCCCCGTGTACAGTCCCAGGGTTAGAATCCCCATGTCCAGTCCCAGGGTTAGAATCCCCATATACAGTCCCAGGGTTAGAATCCCCATGTACAGTCCCAGGGTTAGAATCCCCATGTACAGTCCCAGGTTTGGAATCCCCATGTACAGTCCCAGGTTTGGAATCCACAAGTACAGTCCCAGGGTTAGAATCCCCATGTATAGTCCCAAGGTTAGAATCACCATGTACAGTCCCAGCATTAGAATCCCCATGTACAGCCCCCCGGTTGGAATCCCCATGTACAGTCCCAGGGTTGGAATCCCCATGTACAGTCCCGGGGTTGGAATTCCCATGTACAGGCCCAGGGTTTGAATCCCCACCTACAGTCCCAGGGTTAGAATCCCCATGTACAATCCCAGGGTTAGAATCCCCACGTACAGTCCCAGGGTCAGAATCCCCATGTACAGTCCCACGGTTAGAATCCCCATCTACAGTCCCAGGGTTAGAATCCCCATGTACAGTCCCAGGGTTGGAATCCCCATGTACAGTCCCAGGGATAGAATCCCCACGTACAGTCCCAGTGTTAGAATCCCCATGTACAAGCCCAGGGTTAGAATCCCTATGTGCATTCCCAGGGTTAGAATCCACATGCACAGTCCCAGGGTTAGAATCCCCATGTACAGTCCCAGGGTTTGAATTCCCATGTACAGTCCCAGGGTTAGAATCCCCATGTACAGTCCCAGTGTTAGAATCCCCATGTACAGTCCCAGTGTTAGAATTCCCTTGTAGAGTCCCAGGGCTGGAATCCACATGTACAGTCCCAGGGTTAGAATCCCGATGTACAGTCCCAGGGTTAGAATCCCCATGTACAGTCCCAGGGATAGAATCCCCATGTACAGTCCCACGGTTAGAATCCCCATGTACAGTCCCAGGGTTAGAATCCCCACGTACAGTCCCAGGGTGAGAATCCGCATGTACAGTCCCAGGGTTAGAATTCTAATGTACAGTCCCAGGGGTTAGAATCCCCATGCACAGTCCCATGGTTAGAATCCCCATGTACAGTCCCAGGGTCGGAATCCCCATGTACAGTCCCAGGGTTAGAATCCCCATGTACAGTCCCAGGGTTAGAATCCCCATGTACAGTCCCAGGGTCGGAATCCCCATGTACAGTCCCAGGGTTAGAATCCCCATGTACAGTCCCAGGGTTAGAATCCCCATGTACAGTCACAGGGTTGGAAACCCCATGTACAGTCTCAGGGTTGGAATCACCGTGTACAGTCCCAGGGTTAGAATCCCCTTGTCGTGTCCCAGGGTTAGAATCCCCATATAGAGTCCCAGGGTTAGAATCCCCATGTACAGTCCCAGGGTTAGAATCCCCATGTACAGTCCCAGGGTTGGAATCCCCATGTACAGTCCCAGGTTTGGAATCCACAAGTACAGTCCCAGGGTTAGAATCCCCATGTATAGTCCTAAGGTTAGAATCACCATGTACAGTCCCAGGGTAAGAATCCCCATGTGCAGTCCCACGGTTGGAATCCCCATGTACAGTTCCAGGGTTGGAATTCCCATGTACAGTCCCAGGGTTAGAATCCCCATGTACAGTCCCAGGGTTTGAATCTCCATGTACAGTCCCAGACTTAGAATCCCCATGTACAGTCCCAGGGTTAGAATCCCCATGTACAGTCACAGCGTTAGAATCCCCATGTACAGTCCCAGGATTGGAATCCCGATGTACAGTCCCAGGGTTAAAATCCCCATGTACAGTCCCAGGTTTAGAATCCCCATGTACAGTCCCAGTGTTGGAATCCACATGTACAGTCCCAGGGTTAGAATCCCCATGTATAGTCCCAGGGTTGGAATCCCCATGTACAGTCCCAGGGTTGGAATCCCCATGTACAGTCCCAGGGTAAGAATCCCCATGTACAGTCCCAGGGTTAGAATCCCCATGTACAGTCCCAGGGATAGAATCCCCATGTACAGTCCCAGGGTTAGAATTCTCTTGTACAGTCCCAGCGTTAGAATCACCATGTACAGTCCCAGGGATATAATCCCCATGTACAATCCCAGGGTTAGAATTCCCATGTACAGTCCCAGGGTTAGAATTCCCATGTACAGTCCCAGGGTAAGAATCCCCATGTACAGTCCCAGGGTTAGAATCCCCATGTACAGTCCCAGGGTTAGAATCCGCATGTACAGTCCCAGGGTTAGAATCCCAATGTACAGTCCCAGGGGTTAGAATCCCCATGTACAGTCCCAGGGTTAGAATCCCCATGTAGAGTCCCAGGGTTAGAATCACCATGTACAGTCCCAGGGATAGAATCCCCATGCACAGTCCCAGGGTTAGAATCCCCATGTACAGTCCCAGGGTTAGAATCCCCATGTACAGTCCCAGGGTTGGAATCACCATGTACACTCCCAGGGTCGGAATCCCCATGTACAGTCCCAGCATCAGAATCCCCATGTAAAGTCCCAGGGTCAGAATCCCCATGTACAGTCCCATGGTTAGAATCCCCATGTACAGTCCCAGGGTCGGAATCCCCATGTCCAGTCCCAGGGTTAGAATCCCCATTAACAGTCCCAGGGTTAGAATCCCCATGTTCAGTCACAGGGTTGGAAACCCCATGTACAGTCTCAGGGTTGGAAACCCCGTGTACAGTCCCAGGGTTAGAATCCCCATGTCCAATCCCAGGGTTAGAATCCCCATATACAGTCCCAGGGTTAGAATCCCCATGTACAGTCCCAGGGTTAGAATCCCCATGTACAGTCCCAGGTTTGGAATCCCCATGTACAGTCCCAGGTTTGGAATCCACAAGTACAGTCCCAGGGTTAGAATCCCCATGTATAGTCCCAAGGTTAGAATCACCATGTACAGTCCCAGGGTAAGAATCCCCATGTGCAGTCCCACGGTTGGAATCCCCATGTACAGTTCCAGGGTTGGAATCCCCATGTACAGTCCCAGGGTTAGAATCCCCATGTACAGTCCCAGGGTTTGAATCTCCATGTACAGTCTCAGACTTAGAATCCCCATGTACAGTCCCAGGATTAGAATCCCCATGTACAGTCCCAGCGTTAGAATCCTCATGTACAGTCCCAGGATTGGAATCCCGATGTACAGTCGCAGGGTTAAAATCCCCATGGACAGTCCCAGGATTAGAATCCCCATGTACAGTCCCAGGGTTGGAATCCCCATGTACAGTCCCAGGGTTAGAATCCCCATGTACAGTCCCACGGTTAGAAACCCCATGTACAGTCCCAGGGTTAGAATCCCCATGTTAAGTCCCACGGTTGGAATCCCTATGTACAGTGCCAGGGTTGGAATCCCCATGTACAGTCGCAGTGTTGGAATCCACATGTACAGTCCCAGGGTTAGAATCCCCATGTATAGTCCGAGGCTTGGAATCCCCATGTACAGTCCCAGGGTTGGAATCCCCATGTACAGTCCCAGGGTAAGAATCCCCATGTACAGTCCCAGGGTTAGAATCCCCATGTACAGTCCCAGGGATAGAATCCCCATGTACAGTCCCAGGGTTAGAATTCTCTTGTACAGTCCCAGCGTTAGAATCCCCATGTACAGTCCCAGGGATATAATCCCCATGTACAATCCCAGGGTTCGAATTCCCATGTACAGTCCCAGGGTTAGAATTCCCATGTACAGTCCCAGGGTTAGAATCCCCATGTACAGTCCCAGGGTTAGAATCCCCATGTACAGTCCCAGGGTTAGAATCCGCATGTACAGTCCCAGGGTTAGAATCCCAATGTACAGTCCCAGGGGTTAGAATCCCCATGTACAGTCCCAGGGTTAGAATCCCCATGTACAGTCCCAGGGTTAGAATCACCATGTACAGTCCCAGGGATAGAATCCCCATGCACAGTCCCAGGGTTAGAATCCCCATGTACAGTCCCAGGGTTAGAATCCCCATGTACAGTCCCAGGTTTGGAATCACCATGTACACTCCCAGGGTCGGAATCCCCATGTACAGTCCCAGTGTCAGAACCCCCATGTACAGTCCCAGGGTCAGAATCCCCATGTACAGTCCCATGGTTAGAATCCCCATGTACAGTCCCAGGGTGTGAATCCCCATGTACAGTCCCAGGGTTAGAATCCCCATTAACAGTCCCAGGGTTAGAATCCCCATGTTCAGTCACAGGGTTGGAAACCCCATGTACAGTCTCAGGGTTGGAATCCCCGTGTACAGTCCCAGGGTTAGAATCCCCATGTCCAGTCCCAGGGTTAGAATCCCCATATACAGTCCCAGGGTTAGAATCCCCATGTACAGTCCCAGGGTTAGAATCCCCATGTACAGTCCCAGGTTTGGAATCCCCATGTACAGTCCCAGGTTTGGAATCCACAAGTACAGTCCCAGGGTTAGAATCCCCATGTATAGTCCCAAGGTTAGAATCACCATGTACAGTCCCAGGGTAAGAATCCCCATGTGCAGTCCCACGGTTAGAATCCCCATGTACAGTTCCAGGGTTGGAATCCCCATGTACAGTCCCAGGGATGGAATCCCCATGTACAGTCCCAGGGTTAGAATCCCCATGTACATTCCCGGGGTTAGAATCCCATGTACACTCCCAGGGTTAGAATCCCCATGTGCAGTCCCAGGGTTAGAATCCCCATGTGCAGTCCCAGGGTTAGAATCCCCATGTACAGTCCCAGCGTTAGAATCCCCATGTACAGCCCCCCGGTTGGAATCCCCATGTACAGTCCCAGGGTTGGAATCCCCATGTACAGTCCCAGGGTTTGAATCCACATGTACAGTCCCAGGGTTAGAATCCCCATATATAGTCCCAGGGTTGGAATCCCCATGTACAGCACCAGGGTTAGAATCCCCATGTACAGTCCCAGGGTTAGAATCCCCATGTACAGTCCCAGGGTCGGAATCCCCATGTACAGTCCCAGGGTTAGAATCCCCATAAACAGTCCCAGAGTTAGAATCCCCATGTTCAGTCACAGGGTTGGAAACCCCATGTACAGTCTCAGGGTTGGAATCCCCGTGTACAGTCCCAGGGTTAGAATCCCCATGTCCAGTCCCAGGGTTAGAATCCCCATATACAGTCCCAGGGTTAGAATCCCCATGTACAGTCCCAGGATTAGAATCCCCATGTACAGTCCCAGGTTTGGAATCCCCATGTACAGTCCCAGGTTTGGAATCCACAAGTACAGTCCCAGGGTTAGAATCCCCATGTATAGTCCCAAGGTTAGAATCACCATGTACAGTCCCAGGGTAAGAATCCCCATGTGCAGTCCCACGGTTAGAATCCCCATGTACAGTTCCAGGGTTGGAATCCCCATGTACAATCCCAGGGTTAGAATCCCCATGTACAGTCCCAGGGTTAGAATCCCCATGTACATTCCCGGGGTTAGAATCCCATGTACACTCCCAGGGTTAGAATCCGCATGTGCAGTCCCAGGGTTAGAATCCCCATGTGCAGTCCCAGGGTTAGAATCCCCATGTACAGTCCCAGCGTTAGAGTCCCCATGTACAGCCCCCCGGTTGGAATCCCCATGTACAGTCCCAGGGTTGGAATCCCCATGTACAGTCCCAGGGTTAGAATCCACATGTACAGTCCCAGGGTTAGAATCCCCATGTATAGTCCCAGGGTTGGAATCCCCATGTACAGCAGCAGGGTTAGAATCCCCATGTACAGTCCCAGGGTTAGAATCCCCATGTACTGTCTCAGTGTTAGGATTCCCATGTACAGTCCCAGGGTTAGAATCCCCATGTACAGTCCCAGGGTTAGAATGCCCATGTCCAGTCCCAGGGTTGGAAACCCCATGTACAGTCCCAGGGTTAGAATCCCCATGTACAGTCCCAGGGTTAGAATCCCCATGTAGAGTCCCAGGGTTAGAATCCCCGTGTACAGTCCCAGGGTTAGAATCCCCGTGTACAGTCCCAGGGTTAGAATCCCCAAGTATAGTCCGAGGGTTAGAATCCCCATGTGCAGTCCCAGGCTTAGAATCCCCATGTACAGTCCCAGGGTTAGAATCCCCATGTACAGTCCCAGGGTTAGAATCTCCATGTACAGTCCCAGGGTTTGAATCCCCATGTACAGTCCCAGGGTTTGAATCCCCATGTACAGTCTCAGGGTTAGAATCCCCTAGTACAGCCCCAGGGTTAGAATCCCCATGTACATTCCCAGGGTTAGAATCCCCATGTACAGCCCCAGGGTTAGAATCCCCATGTACAGTCCCAGGGTTACAATCCCCATGTTCAGCCCCAGGGTTCGAATCCCCATGTGCAGTCCCAGGGTTAGAATCCCCATGTGCAGTCCCAGGTTTAGAATCCCCACGTGCAGTCCCAGGGTTAGAATCCCCATGTACAGTCCCAGGGTTCGAATCCCCATGTACAGTCCAAGGGTTAGAATCCCCATGGACAATCCCAGGGTTAGAATCCCCATGTACAGTCCCAGGGTTAGAATCCCCATGTACAATCCCAGGGTTAAAATCCCCATATACAATCCCAAGGTTAGAATCCCCATGGACAATCCCAGGGTTAGAATCCCCATGTACAGTCCCAGGGTTAGAATCCCCATGTGCAGTCCCAGGGTTAGAATCCCATGTACAGTCCCAGGGTTAGAATCCCCATATACGGTCCCAGGGTTAGAATCCCCATGTACAGTCCCAGGGTTAGAATTCCCATGTACAGTCCCAGGGTAAGAATCCCCATGTACAGTCCCAGGGTTAGAATCCCCATGTACAGTCCCAGGGTTAGAATCCGCATGTACAGTCCCAGGGTTAGAATCCCAATGTACAGTCCCAGGGGTTAGAATCCCCATGTACAGTCCCAGGGTTAGAATCCCCATGTAGAGTCCCAGGGTTAGAATCACCATGTACAGTCCCAGGGATAGAATCCCCATGCACAGTCCCAGGGTTAGAATCCCCATGTACAGTCCCAGGGTTAGAATCCCATGTACAGTCCCAGGGTTGGAATCACCATGTACACTCCCAGGGTCGGAATCCCCATGTACAGTCCCAGCGTCAGAATCCCCATGTACAGTCCCAGGGTCAGAATCCCCATGTACAGTCCCATGGTTAGAATCCCCATGTACAGTCCCAGGGTCGGAATCCCCATGTCCAGTCCCAGGGTTAGAATCCCCATTAACAGTCCCAGGGTTAGAATCCCCATGTTCAGTCACAGGGTTGGAAACCCCATGTACAGTCTCAGGGTTGGAATCCCCGTGTACAGTCCCAGGGTTAGAATCCCCATGTCCAATCCCAGGGTTAGAATCCCCATATACAGTCCCAGGGTTAGAATCCCCATGTACAGTCCCAGGGTTAGAATCCCCATGTACAGTCCCAGGTTTGGAATCCCCATGTACAGTCCCAGGTTTGGAATCCACAAGTACAGTCCCAGGGTTAGAATCCCCATGTATAGTCCCAAGGTTAGAATCACCATTTACAGTCCCAGGGTAAGAATCCCCATGTGCAGTCCCACGGTTGGAATCCCCATGTACAGTTCCAGGGTTGGAATCCCCATGTACAGTCCCAGGGTTAGAATCCCCATGTACAGTCCCAGGGTTTGAATCTCCATGTACAGTCTCAGACTTAGAATCCCCATGTACAGTCCCAGGGTTAGAATCCCCATGTACAGTCCCAGCATTAGAATCCTCATGTACAGTCCCAGGATTGGAATCCCGATGTACAGTCGCAGGGTTAAAATCCCCATGGACAGTCCCAGGATTAGAATCCCCATGTACAGTCCCAGGGTTGGAATCCCCATGTACAGTCCCAGGGTTAGAATCCCCATGTACAGTCCCACGGTTAGAAACCCCATGTACAGTCCCAGGGTTAGAATCCCCATGTTAAGTCCCACGGTTGGAATCCCTATGTACAGTGCCAGGGTTGGAATCCCCATGTACAGTCGCAGTGTTGGAATCCACATGTACAGTCCCAGGGTTAGAATCCCCATGTATAGTCCGAGGCTTGGAATCCCCATGTACAGTCCCAGGGTTGGAATCCCCATGTACAGTCCCAGGGTAAGAATCCCCATGTACAGTCCCAGGGTTAGAATCCCCATGTACAGTCCCACGGTTGGAATCCTCATGTACAGTCCCAGGGTTGGAATCCCCATGTACAGTCCCAGGTTTGGAACCCACATGTACAGGCCCAGGGTTAGAATCCCCGTGTATAGTCCCAGGGTTGGAATCCCCATGGACAGTCCCAGGGTTGGAATCCCCATGTGCAGTCCCAGGATAAGAATCCCCATGTACAGTCCCAGGGTTAGACTCCCCATGTACAGTCCCACGGTTGGAATCCCCATGTACAGTCCCAGGGTTGGAATCCCCATGTACAGTCGCAGGGCTGGAATACTCATGTACAGTCCCAGGGTTAGAATCCGCATGTGCAGAGCCAGGGTTGGAAACCCCATGTACAATCCCAGGGTTAGAATCCCCATGCACAGTCCCAGGGTTAGAGTCCCCATGTACAATTCCAGGGCTGGAATCCCCATGTACAGTCCCAGTGTTATAATCCCCATGTACGGTCCCAGGGTTAGAATCCCCATGTACAGTCCCAGCGTTAGAATCCCCATGTACATTCCCAGGGTTAGAATCCCCATGTACAGTCCCAGGGTTAGAAGCACCATGTACTGTCCCAGGGTTAGAATTCCCATGTACAGCCCCAGGGTTAGAATCCGCATGTACAGTCCCAGGGTTAGAATCCCCATGTACAGTCCAAGGGTTAGAATCCCCATGTACAGTCCCAGGGTTAGAATCTGCATGTACAGTTCCAGGGTTAGAATTCCCATGTACAGTCCCAGGGTTAGAATCCCCTTGCACAGTCCCAGGGTTAGAATCCGCATGTACAGTCCCAGGGTTAGAGTCCCCATGTACAGTCCCAGGTTTGGAATCCCCATGTACAGCCCCTGGGTTAGAATCCCCTTGCACAGTCCCAGGGTTAGAAACACCATGTACAGTCCCAGGGGTAGAATCCCCATGTACAGTCCCAGGGTTGGAATCCCCATGTACAATCCCAGGGTTGGAATCCCCACGTACAGTCCCAGGGTTAGAATCCAATTGTACAATCACAGGGTTAGAATCCCCATGTACAGTCCCAGGGTCGGAATCCCCATGTACAGTCCCAGGGTTAGAATCCCCATGTACAGTCCCGGGGTTGGAATTCCCATGTACAGTCCCAGGGTTTGAATCCCCACCTACAGTCCCAGGGTTAGAATCCCCATGTACAATCCCAGGGTTAGAATCCCCACGTACAGTCCCAGGGTGAGAATCCCCATGTACAGTCCCACGGTTAGAATCCCCATGTACAGTCCCAGGGTTAGAATCCCCATGTACAGTCCCAGGGTTGGAATCCCCATGTACAGTCCCAGGGATAGAATCCCCACGTACAGTCCCAGTGTTAGAATCCCCATGTACAAGCCCAGGGTTAGAATCCCTATGTGCAGTCCCAGGGTTAGAATCCACATGCACAGTCCCAGGGTTAGAATCCCCATGTACAGTCCCAGGGTTTGAATTCCCATGTACAGTCCCAGGGTTAGAATCCCCATGTACAGTCCCAGTGTTAGAATCCCCATGTACAGTCCCAGTGTTAGAATTCCCTTGTAGAGTCCCAGGGCTGGAATCCCCATGTACAGTCCCAGGGTTAGAATCCCGATGTACAGTCCCAGGGTTAGAATCCCAATGTACAGTCCCAGGGGTTAGAATCCCCATGTACAGTCCCAGGGTTAGAATCCCCATGTACAGTCCCAGGGTTAGAATCACCATGTACAGTCCCAGGGTTAGAATCCCCATGCACAGTCCCAGGGTTAGAATCGCAATGTACAGTCCCAGGGTTAGAATCCCCATGTACAGTCCCAGGGTTGGAGTCACCATGTACACTCCCAGGGTCGGAATCCCCATGTACAGTCCCAGCGTCAGAATCCCCATGTACAGTCCCAGGGTCAGAATCCCCATGTACAGTCCCATGGTTAGAATCCCCATGTACAGTCCCAGGGTCGGAATCCCCATTTCCAGTCCCAGGGTTAGAATCCCCATTAACAGTCCCAGGGTTAGAATCCCCATGTTCAGTCACAGGGTTGGAAACCCCATGTACAGTCTCAGGGTTGGAATCCCCGTGTACAGTCCCAGGGTTAGAATCCCCATGTCCAGTCCCAGGGTTAGAATCCCCATATACAGTCCCAGGGTTAGAATCCCCATGTACAGTCCCAGGGTTAGAATCCCCATGTACAGTCCCAGGTTTGGAATCCCCATGTACAGTCCCAGGTTTGGAATCCACAAGTACAGTCCCAGGGTTAGAATCCCCATGTATAGTCCCAAGGTTAGAATCACCATGTACAGTCCCAGCATTAGAATCCCCATGTACAGCCCCCCGGTTGGAATCCCCATGTACAGTCCCAGGGTTGGAATCCCCATGTACAGTCCCGGGGTTGGAATTCCCATGTACAGGCCCAGGGTTTGAATCCCCACCTACAGTCCCAGGGTTAGAATCCCCATGTACAATCCCAGGGTTAGAATCCCCACGTACAGTCCCAGGGTCAGAATTCCCATGTTCTGTCCCATGGTTAGAATCCCCATCTACAGTCCCAGGGTTAGAATCCCCATGTACAGTCCCAGGGTTGGAATCCCCATGTACAGTCCCAGGGGTAGAATCCCCACGTACAGTCCCAGTGTTAGAATCCCCATGTACAAGCCCAGGGTTAGAATCCCATGTGCAGTCCCAGGGTTAGAATCAACATGCACAGTCCCAGGGTTAGAATCCCCATGTACAGTCCCAGGGTTTGAATTCCCATGTACAGTCCCAGGGTTAGAATCCCCATGTACAGTCCCAGGGTTAGAATCCCCATGTACAGTCCCAGTGTTAGAATTCCCTTGTCGAGTCCCAGGGCTGGAATCCCCATGTACAGTCCCAGGGATAGAATCCCCATGTACAGCCCCAGGGTTAGAATCCCCATGTACAGTCCCAGGGTTAGAATCCCCATGTACAGTCCCAGGGTGAGAATCCGCATGTACAGTCCCAGGGTTAGAATCCCAATGTACATTCCCAGGGGTTAGAATCCCCATGTACAGTCCCAGGGTGAGAATCCGCATGTACAGTCCCAGGGTTAGAATCCCAATGTACATTCCCAGGGGTTAGAATCCCCATGTACAGTCCCAGGGTTAGAATCCCCATGTACAGTCCCAGGTTTGGAATCCCCATGTACAGTCCCAGGTTTGGAATCCACAAGTACAGTCCCAGGGTTAGAATCCCCATGTATAGTCCCAAGGTTAGAATCACCATGTACAGTCCCAGGGTAAGAATCCCCATGTGCAGTCCCACGGTTGGAATCCCCATGTACAGTTCCAGGGTTGGAATCCCCATGTACAGTCCCAGGGTTAGAATCCCCATGTACAGTCCCAGGGTTTGAATCTCCATGTACAGTCTCAGACTTAGAATCCCCATGTACAGTCCCAGGATTAGAATCCCCATGTACAGTCCCAGCGTTAGAATCCTCATGTACAGTCCCAGGATTGGAATCCCGATGTACAGTCGCAGGGTTAAAATCCCCATGGACAGTCCCAGGATTAGAATCCCCATGTACAGTCCCAGGGTTGGAATCCCCATGTACAGTCCCAGGGTTAGAATCCCCATGTACAGTCCCACGGTTAGAAACCCCATGTACAGTCCCAGGGTTAGAATCCCCATGTTAAGTCCCACGGTTGGAATCCCTATGTACAGTGCCAGGGTTGGAATCCCCATGTACAGTCGCAGTGTTGGAATCCACATGTACAGTCCCAGGGTTAGAATCCCCATGTATAGTCCGAGGCTTGGAATCCCCATGTACAGTCCCAGGGTTGGAATCCCCATGTACAGTCCCAGGGTAAGAATCCCCATGTACAGTCCCAGGGTTAGAATCCCCATGTACAGTCCCAGGGATAGAATCCCCATGTACAGTCCCAGGGTTAGAATTCTCTTGTACAGTCCCAGCGTTAGAATCCCCATGTACAGTCCCAGGGATATAATCCCCATGTACAATCCCAGGGTTCGAATTCCCATGTACAGTCCCAGGGTTAGAATTCCCATGTACAGTCCCAGGGTTAGAATCCCCATGTACAGTCCCAGGGTTAGAATCCCCATGTACAGTCCCAGGGTTAGAATCCGCATGTACAGTCCCAGGGTTAGAATCCCAATGTACAGTCCCAGGGGTTAGAATCCCCATGTACAGTCCCAGGGTTAGAATCCCCATGTACAGTCCCAGGGTTAGAATCACCATGTACAGTCCCAGGGATAGAATCCCCATGCACAGTCCCAGGGTTAGAATCCCCATGTACAGTCCCAGGGTTAGAATCCCCATGTACAGTCCCAGGTTTGGAATCACCATGTACACTCCCAGGGTCGGAATCCCCATGTACAGTCCCAGTGTCAGAACCCCCATGTACAGTCCCAGGGTCAGAATCCCCATGTACAGTCCCATGGTTAGAATCCCCATGTACAGTCCCAGGGTGTGAATCCCCATGTACAGTCCCAGGGTTAGAATCCCCATTAACAGTCCCAGGGTTAGAATCCCCATGTTCAGTCACAGGGTTGGAAACCCCATGTACAGTCTCAGGGTTGGAATCCCCGTGTACAGTCCCAGGGTTAGAATCCCCATGTCCAGTCCCAGGGTTAGAATCCCCATATACAGTCCCAGGGTTAGAATCCCCATGTACAGTCCCAGGGTTAGAATCCCCATGTACAGTCCCAGGTTTGGAATCCCCATGTACAGTCCCAGGTTTGGAATCCACAAGTACAGTCCCAGGGTTAGAATCCCCATGTATAGTCCCAAGGTTAGAATCACCATGTACAGTCCCAGGGTAAGAATCCCCATGTGCAGTCCCACGGTTAGAATCCCCATGTACAGTTCCAGGGTTGGAATCCCCATGTACAGTCCCAGGGATGGAATCCCCATGTACAGTCCCAGGGTTAGAATCCCCATGTACATTCCCGGGGTTAGAATCCCATGTACACTCCCAGGGTTAGAATCCCCATGTGCAGTCCCAGGGTTAGAATCCCCATGTGCAGTCCCAGGGTTAGAATCCCCATGTACAGTCCCAGCGTTAGAATCCCCATGTACAGCCCCCCGGTTGGAATCCCCATGTACAGTCCCAGGGTTGGAATCCCCATGTACAGTCCCAGGGTTTGAATCCACATGTACAGTCCCAGGGTTAGAATCCCCATATATAGTCCCAGGGTTGGAATCCCCATGTACAGCACCAGGGTTAGAATCCCCATGTACAGTCCCAGGGTTAGAATCCCCATGTACAGTCCCAGGGTCGGAATCCCCATGTGCAGTCCCAGGGTTAGAATCCCCATAAACAGTCCCAGAGTTAGAATCCCCATGTTCAGTCACAGGGTTGGAAACCCCATGTACAGTCTCAGGGTTGGAATCCCCGTGTACAGTCCCAGGGTTAGAATCCCCATGTCCAGTCCCAGGGTTAGAATCCCCATATACAGTCCCAGGGTTAGAATCCCCATGTACAGTCCCAGGATTAGAATCCCCATGTACAGTCCCAGGTTTGGAATCCCCATGTACAGTCCCAGGTTTGGAATCCACAAGTACAGTCCCAGGGTTAGAATCCCCATGTATAGTCCCAAGGTTAGAATCACCATGTACAGTCCCAGGGTAAGAATCCCCATGTGCAGTCCCACGGTTAGAATCCCCATGTACAGTTCCAGGGTTGGAATCCCCATGTACAATCCCAGGGTTAGAATCCCCATGTACAGTCCCAGGGTTAGAATCCCCATGTACATTCCCGGGGTTAGAATCCCATGTACACTCCCAGGGTTAGAATCCGCATGTGCAGTCCCAGGGTTAGAATCCCCATGTGCAGTCCCAGGGTTAGAATCCCCATGTACAGTCCCAGCGTTAGAATCCCCATGTACAGCCCCCCGGTTGGAATCCCCATGTACAGTCCCAGGGTTGGAATCCCCATGTACAGTCCCAGGGTTAGAATCCACATGTACAGTCCCAGGGTTAGAATCCCCATGTATAGTCCCAGGGTTGGAATCCCCATGTACAGCAGCAGGGTTAGAATCCCCATGTACAGTCCCAGGGTTAGAATCCCCATGTACTGTCTCAGTGTTAGGATTCCCATGTACAGTCCCAGGGTTAGAATCCCCATGTACAGTCCCAGGGTTAGAATGCCCATGTCCAGTCCCAGGGTTGGAAACCCCATGTACAGTCCCAGGGTTAGAATCCCCATGTACAGTCCCAGGGTTAGAATCCCCATGTAGAGTCCCAGGGTTAGAATCCCCGTGTACAGTCCCAGGGTTAGAATCCCCGTGTACAGTCCCAGGGTTAGAATCCCCAAGTATAGTCCGAGGGTTAGAATCCCCATGTGCAGTCCCAGGCTTAGAATCCCCATGTACAGTCCCAGGGTTAGAATCCCCATGTACAGTCCCAGGGTTAGAATCTCCATGTACAGTCCCAGGGTTTGAATCCCCATGTACAGTCCCAGGGTTTGAATCCCCATGTACAGTCTCAGGGTTAGAATCCCCTAGTACAGCCCCAGGGTTAGAATCCCCATGTACATTCCCAGGGTTAGAATCCCCATGTACAGCCCCAGGGTTAGAATCCCCATGTACAGTCCCAGGGTTACAATCCCCATGTTCAGCCCCAGGGTTCGAATCCCCATGTGCAGTCCCAGGGTTAGAATCCCCATGTGCAGTCCCAGGTTTAGAATCCCCACGTGCAGTCCCAGGGTTAGAATCCCCATGTACAGTCCCAGGGTTCGAATCCCCATGTACAGTCCAAGGGTTAGAATCCCCATGGACAATCCCAGGGTTAGAATCCCCATGTACAGTCCCAGGGTTAGAATCCCCATGTACAATCCCAGGGTTAAAATCCCCATATACAATCCCAAGGTTAGAATCCCCATGGACAATCCCAGGGTTAGAATCCCCATGTACAGTCCCAGGGTTAGAATCCCCATGTGCAGTCCCAGGGTTAGAATCCCATGTACAGTCCCAGGGTTAGAATCCCCATATACGGTCCCAGGGTTAGAATCCCCATGTACAGTCCCAGGGTTAGAATTCCCATGTACAGTCCCAGGGTAAGAATCCCCATGTACAGTCCCAGGGTTAGAATCCCCATGTACAGTCCCAGGGTTAGAATCCGCATGTACAGTCCCAGGGTTAGAATCCCAATGTACAGTCCCAGGGGTTAGAATCCCCATGTACAGTCCCAGGGTTAGAATCCCCATGTAGAGTCCCAGGGTTAGAATCACCATGTACAGTCCCAGGGATAGAATCCCCATGCACAGTCCCAGGGTTAGAATCCCCATGTACAGTCCCAGGGTTAGAATCCCATGTACAGTCCCAGGGTTGGAATCACCATGTACACTCCCAGGGTCGGAATCCCCATGTACAGTCCCAGCGTCAGAATCCCCATGTACAGTCCCAGGGTCAGAATCCCCATGTACAGTCCCATGGTTAGAATCCCCATGTACAGTCCCAGGGTCGGAATCCCCATGTCCAGTCCCAGGGTTAGAATCCCCATTAACAGTCCCAGGGTTAGAATCCCCATGTTCAGTCACAGGGTTGGAAACCCCATGTACAGTCTCAGGGTTGGAATCCCCGTGTACAGTCCCAGGGTTAGAATCCCCATGTCCAATCCCAGGGTTAGAATCCCCATATACAGTCCCAGGGTTAGAATCCCCATGTACAGTCCCAGGGTTAGAATCCCCATGTACAGTCCCAGGTTTGGAATCCCCATGTACAGTCCCAGGTTTGGAATCCACAAGTACAGTCCCAGGGTTAGAATCCCCATGTATAGTCCCAAGGTTAGAATCACCATTTACAGTCCCAGGGTAAGAATCCCCATGTGCAGTCCCACGGTTGGAATCCCCATGTACAGTTCCAGGGTTGGAATCCCCATGTACAGTCCCAGGGTTAGAATCCCCATGTACAGTCCCAGGGTTTGAATCTCCATGTACAGTCTCAGACTTAGAATCCCCATGTACAGTCCCAGGGTTAGAATCCCCATGTACAGTCCCAGCATTAGAATCCTCATGTACAGTCCCAGGATTGGAATCCCGATGTACAGTCGCAGGGTTAAAATCCCCATGGACAGTCCCAGGATTAGAATCCCCATGTACAGTCCCAGGGTTGGAATCCCCATGTACAGTCCCAGGGTTAGAATCCCCATGTACAGTCCCACGGTTAGAAACCCCATGTACAGTCCCAGGGTTAGAATCCCCATGTTAAGTCCCACGGTTGGAATCCCTATGTACAGTGCCAGGGTTGGAATCCCCATGTACAGTCGCAGTGTTGGAATCCACATGTACAGTCCCAGGGTTAGAATCCCCATGTATAGTCCGAGGCTTGGAATCCCCATGTACAGTCCCAGGGTTGGAATCCCCATGTACAGTCCCAGGGTAAGAATCCCCATGTACAGTCCCAGGGTTAGAATCCCCATGTACAGTCCCACGGTTGGAATCCTCATGTACAGTCCCAGGGTTGGAATCCCCATGTACAGTCCCAGGTTTGGAACCCACATGTACAGGCCCAGGGTTAGAATCCCCGTGTATAGTCCCAGGGTTGGAATCCCCATGGACAGTCCCAGGGTTGGAATCCCCATGTGCAGTCCCAGGATAAGAATCCCCATGTACAGTCCCAGGGTTAGACTCCCCATGTACAGTCCCACGGTTGGAATCCCCATGTACAGTCCCAGGGTTGGAATCCCCATGTACAGTCGCAGGGCTGGAATACTCATGTACAGTCCCAGGGTTAGAATCCGCATGTGCAGAGCCAGGGTTGGAAACCCCATGTACAATCCCAGGGTTAGAATCCCCATGCACAGTCCCAGGGTTAGAGTCCCCATGTACAATTCCAGGGCTGGAATCCCCATGTACAGTCCCAGTGTTATAATCCCCATGTACGGTCCCAGGGTTAGAATCCCCATGTACAGTCCCAGCGTTAGAATCCCCATGTACATTCCCAGGGTTAGAATCCCCATGTACAGTCCCAGGGTTAGAAGCACCATGTACTGTCCCAGGGTTAGAATTCCCATGTACAGCCCCAGGGTTAGAATCCGCATGTACAGTCCCAGGGTTAGAATCCCCATGTACAGTCCAAGGGTTAGAATCCCCATGTACAGTCCCAGGGTTAGAATCTGCATGTACAGTTCCAGGGTTAGAATTCCCATGTACAGTCCCAGGGTTAGAATCCCCTTGCACAGTCCCAGGGTTAGAATCCGCATGTACAGTCCCAGGGTTAGAGTCCCCATGTACAGTCCCAGGTTTGGAATCCCCATGTACAGCCCCTGGGTTAGAATCCCCTTGCACAGTCCCAGGGTTAGAAACACCATGTACAGTCCCAGGGGTAGAATCCCCATGTACAGTCCCAGGGTTGGAATCCCCATGTACAATCCCAGGGTTGGAATCCCCACGTACAGTCCCAGGGTTAGAATCCAATTGTACAATCACAGGGTTAGAATCCCCATGTACAGTCCCAGGGTCGGAATCCCCATGTACAGTCCCAGGGTTAGAATCCCCATGTACAGTCCCGGGGTTGGAATTCCCATGTACAGTCCCAGGGTTTGAATCCCCACCTACAGTCCCAGGGTTAGAATCCCCATGTACAATCCCAGGGTTAGAATCCCCACGTACAGTCCCAGGGTGAGAATCCCCATGTACAGTCCCACGGTTAGAATCCCCATGTACAGTCCCAGGGTTAGAATCCCCATGTACAGTCCCAGGGTTGGAATCCCCATGTACAGTCCCAGGGATAGAATCCCCACGTACAGTCCCAGTGTTAGAATCCCCATGTACAAGCCCAGGGTTAGAATCCCTATGTGCAGTCCCAGGGTTAGAATCCACATGCACAGTCCCAGGGTTAGAATCCCCATGTACAGTCCCAGGGTTTGAATTCCCATGTACAGTCCCAGGGTTAGAATCCCCATGTACAGTCCCAGTGTTAGAATCCCCATGTACAGTCCCAGTGTTAGAATTCCCTTGTAGAGTCCCAGGGCTGGAATCCCCATGTACAGTCCCAGGGTTAGAATCCCGATGTACAGTCCCAGGGTTAGAATCCCCATGTACAGTCCCAGGGATAGAATCCCCATGGACAGTCCCAGGGTTAGAATCCCCATGTACAGTCCCAGGGTTAGAATCCCCATGTACAGTCCCAGGGTGAGAATCCGCATGTACAGTCCCAGGGTTAGAATCCCAATGTACAGTCCCAGGGGTTAGAATCCCCATGTACAGTCCCAGGGTTAGAATCCCCATGTACAGTCCCAGGGTTAGAATCACCATGTACAGTCCCAGGGTTAGAATCCCCATGCACAGTCCCAGGGTTAGAATCGCAATGTACAGTCCCAGGGTTAGAATCCCCATGTACAGTCCCAGGGTTGGAGTCACCATGTACACTCCCAGGGTCGGAATCCCCATGTACAGTCCCAGCGTCAGAATCCCCATGTACAGTCCCAGGGTCAGAATCCCCATGTACAGTCCCATGGTTAGAATCCCCATGTACAGTCCCAGGGTCGGAATCCCCATTTCCAGTCCCAGGGTTAGAATCCCCATTAACAGTCCCAGGGTTAGAATCCCCATGTTCAGTCACAGGGTTGGAAACCCCATGTACAGTCTCAGGGTTGGAATCCCCGTGTACAGTCCCAGGGTTAGAATCCCCATGTCCAGTCCCAGGGTTAGAATCCCCATATACAGTCCCAGGGTTAGAATCCCCATGTACAGTCCCAGGGTTAGAATCCCCATGTACAGTCCCAGGTTTGGAATCCCCATGTACAGTCCCAGGTTTGGAATCCACAAGTACAGTCCCAGGGTTAGAATCCCCATGTATAGTCCCAAGGTTAGAATCACCATGTACAGTCCCAGCATTAGAATCCCCATGTACAGCCCCCCGGTTGGAATCCCCATGTACAGTCCCAGGGTTGGAATCCCCATGTACAGTCCCGGGGTTGGAATTCCCATGTACAGGCCCAGGGTTTGAATCCCCACCTACAGTCCCAGGGTTAGAATCCCCATGTACAATCCCAGGGTTAGAATCCCCACGTACAGTCCCAGGGTCAGAATTCCCATGTTCTGTCCCATGGTTAGAATCCCCATCTACAGTCCCAGGGTTAGAATCCCCATGTACAGTCCCAGGGTTGGAATCCCCATGTACAGTCCCAGGGGTAGAATCCCCACGTACAGTCCCAGTGTTAGAATCCCCATGTACAAGCCCAGGGTTAGAATCCCCATGTGCAGTCCCAGGGTTAGAATCCACATGCACAGTCCCAGGGTTAGAATCCCCATGTACAGTCCCAGGGTTTGAATTCCCATGTACAGTCCCAGGGTTAGAATCCCCATGTACAGTCCCAGGGTTAGAATCCCCATGTACAGTCCCAGTGTTAGAATTCCCTTGTAGAGTCCCAGGGCTGGAATCCCCATGTACAGTCCCAGGGATAGAATCCCCATGTACAGCCCCAGGGTTAGAATCCCCATGTACAGTCCCAGGGTTAGAATCCCCATGTACAGTCCCAGGGTGAGAATCCGCATGTACAGTCCCAGGGTTAGAATCCCAATGTACATTCCCAGGGGTTAGAATCCCCATGTACAGTCCCAGGGTGAGAATCCGCATGTACAGTCCCAGGGTTAGAATCCCAATGTACATTCCCAGGGGTTAGAATCCCCATGTACAGTCCCAGGGTCGGAATCCCCATGTATTGTCCCAGGGTTAGAATCCCCATGTACAGTCCCAGGGTTAGAATCCCCATGTACAGTCCCACGGTTGGAATCCTCATGTACAGTCCCAGGGTTGGAATCCCCATGTACAGTCCCAGGTTTGGAACCCACATGTACAGACCCAGGGTTAGAATCCCCGTGTATAGTCCCAGGGTTGGAATCCCCATGGACAGTCCCAGGGTTGGAATCCCCATGTGCAGTCCCAGGATAAGAATCCCCATGTACAGTCCCAGGGTTAGACTCCCCATGTACAGGCCCAGGGTTGGAATCCCCATGTACAGTCCCAGGGATAGAATCCCCACGTACAGTCCCAGTGTTAGAATCCCCATGTACAGTCCCAGGGTTAGAATCCCCATGTACAGTCCCAGGGTTAGAATCACCATGTACAGTCCCAGGGTTAGAATCCCCATGCACAGTCCCAGGGTTGGAATCCCCATGTACAGTCGCAGGGCTGGAATACTCATGTACAGTCCCAGGGTTAGAATCCGCATGTGCAGAGCCAGGGTTGGAAACCCCATGTACAATCCCAGGGTTAGAATCCCCATGCACAGTCCCAGGGTTAGAGTCCCCATGTACAATTCCAGGGCTGGAATCCCCATGTACAGTCCCAGTGTTATAATCCCCATGTACGGTCCCAGGGTTAGAATCCCCATGTACAGTCCCAGCGTTAGAATCCCCATGTACATTCCCAGGGTTAGAATCCCCATGTACAGTCCCAGGGTTAGAAGCACCATGTACTGTCCCAGGGTTAGAATTCCCATGTACAGCCCCAGGGTTAGAATCCGCATGTACAGTCCCAGGGTTAGAATCCCCATGTACAGTCCAAGGGTTAGAATCCCCATGTACAGTCCCAGGGTTAGAATCTGCATGTACAGTTCCAGGGTTAGAATTCCCATGTACAGTCCCAGGGTTAGAATCCCCTTGCACAGTCCCAGGGTTAGAATCCGCATGTACAGTCCCAGGGTTAGAGTCCCCATGTACAGTCCCAGGTTTGGAATCCCCATGTACAGCCCCTGGGTTAGAATCCCCTTGCACAGTCCCAGGGTTAGAAACACCATGTACAGTCCCAGGGGTAGAATCCCCATGTACAGTCCCAGGGTTGGAATCCCCATGTACAATCCCAGGGTTGGAATCCCCACGTACAGTCCCAGGGTTAGAATCCAATTGTACAATCACAGGGTTAGAATCCCCATGTACAGTCCCAGGGTCGGAATCCCCATGTACAGTCCCAGGGTTAGAATCCCCATGTACAGTCCCGGGGTTGGAATTCCCATGTACAGTCCCAGGGTTTGAATCCCCACCTACAGTCCCAGGGTTAGAATCCCCATGTACAATCCCAGGGTTAGAATCCCCACGTACAGTCCCAGGGTGAGAATCCCCATGTACAGTCCCATGGTTAGAATCCCCATGTACAGTCCCAGGGTTAGAATCCCCATGTACAGTCCCAGGGTTGGAATCCCCATGTACAGTCCCAGGGATAGAATCCCCACGTACAGTCCCAGTGTTAGAATCCCCATGTACAAGCCCAGGGTTAGAATCCCTATGTGCAGTCCCAGGGTTAGAATCCACATGCACAGTCCCAGGGTTAGAATCCCCATGTACAGTCCCAGGGTTTGAATTCCCATGTACAGTCCCAGGGTTAGAATCCCCATGTACAGTCCCAGTGTTAGAATCCCCATGTACAGTCCCAGTGTTAGAATTCCCTTGTAGAGTCCCAGGGCTGGAATCCCCATGTACAGTCCCAGGGTTAGAATCCCGATGTACAGTCCCAGGGTTAGAATCCCCATGTACAGTCCCAGGGATAGAATCCCCATGGACAGTCCCAGGGTTAGAATCCCCATGTACAGTCCCAGGGTTAGAATCCCCATGTACAGTCCCAGGTTGAGAATCCGCATGTACAGTCCCAGGGTTAGAATCCCAATGTACAGTCCCAGGGGTTAGAATCCCCATGTACAGTCCCAGGGTTAGAAACCCCATGTACAGTCCCAGGGTTAGAATCACCATGTACAGTCCCAGGGTTAGAATCCCCATGCACAGTCCCAGGGTTAGAATCGCAATGTACAGTCCCAGGGTTAGAATCCCCATGTACAGTCCCAGGGTTGGAGTCACCATGTACACTCCCAGGGTCGGAATCCCCATGTACAGTCCCAGCGTCAGAATCCCCATGTACAGTCCCAGGGTCAGAATCCCCATGTACAGTCCCATGGTTAGAATCCCCATGTACAGACACAGGGTCGGAATCCCCATTTCCAGTCCCAGGGTTAGAATCCCCATTAACAGTCCCAGGGTTAGAATCCCCATGTTCAGTCACAGGGTTGGAAACCCCATGTACAGTCTCAGGGTTGGAATCCCCGTGTACAGTCCCAGGGTTAGAATCCCCATGTCCAGTCCCAGGGTTAGAATCCCCATATACAGTCCCAGGGTTAGAATCCCCATGTACAGTCCCAGGGTTAGAATCCCCATGTACAGTCCCAGGTTTGGAATCCCCATGTACAGTCCCAGGTTTGGAATCCACAAGTACAGTCCCAGGGTTAGAATCCCCATGTATAGTCCCAAGGTTAGAATCACCATGTACAGTCCCAGCATTAGAATCCCCATGTACAGCCCCCCGGTTGGAATCCCCATGTACAGTCCCAGGGTTGGAATCCCCATGTACAGTCCCGGGGTTGGAATTCCCATGTACAGGCCGAGGGTTTGAATCCCCACCTACAGTCCCAGGGTTAGAATCCCCATGTACAATCCCAGGGTTAGAATCCCCACGTACAGTCCCAGGGTCAGAATTCCCATGTTCTGTCCCATGGTTAGAATCCCCATCTACAGTCCCAGGGTTAGAATCCCCATGTACAGTCCCAGGGTTGGAATCCCCATGTACAGTCCCAGGGGTAGAATCCCCACGTACAGTCCCAGTGTTAGAATCCCCATGTACAAGCCCAGGGTTAGAATCCCCATGTGCAGTCCCAGGGTTAGAATCCACATGCACAGTCCCAGGGTTAGAATCCCCATGTACAGTCCCAGGGTTTGAATTCCCATGTACAGTCCCAGGGTTAGAATCCCCATGTACAGTCCCAGGGTTAGAATCCCCATGTACAGTCCCAGTGTTAGAATTCCCTTGTAGAGTCCCAGGGCTGGAATCCCCATGTACAGTCCCAGGGATAGAATCCCCATGTACAGCCCCAGGGTTAGAATCCCCATGTACAGTCCCAGGGTTAGAATCCCCATGTACAGTCCCAGGGTGAGAATCCGCATGTACAGTCCCAGGGTTAGAATCCCAATGTACATTCCCAGGGGTTAGAATCCCCATGTACAGTCCCAGGGTGAGAATCCGCATGTACAGTCCCAGGGTTAGAATCCCAATGTACATTCCCAGGGGTTAGAATCCCCATGTACAGTCCCAGGGTCGGAATCCCCATGTATTGTCCCAGGGTTAGAATCCCCATGTACAGTCCCAGGGTTAGAATCCCCATGTACAGTCCCACGGTTGGAATCCTCATGTACAGTCCCAGGGTTGGAATCCCCATGTACAGTCCCAGGTTTGGAACCCACATGTACAGACCCAGGGTTAGAATCCCCGTGTATAGTCCCAGGGTTGGAATCCCCATGGACAGTCCCAGGGTTGGAATCCCCATGTGCAGTCCCAGGATAAGAATCCCCATGTACAGTCCCAGGGTTAGACTCCCCATGTACAGGCCCAGGGTTGGAATCCCCATGTACAGTCCCAGGGATAGAATCCCCACGTACAGTCCCAGTGTTAGAATCCCCATGTACAAGCCCAGGGTTAGAATCCCTATGTGCAGTCCCAGGGTTAGAATCCACATGCACAGTCCCAGGGTTAGAATCCCCATGTACAGTCCCAGGGTTTGAATTCCCATGTACAGTCCCAGGGTTAGAATCCCCATGTACAGTCCCAGTGTTAGAATCCCCATGTACAGTCCCAGTGTTAGAATTCCCTTGCAGAGTCCCAGGGCTGGAATCCCCATGTACAGTCCCAGGGTTAGAATCCCGATGTACAGTCCCAGGGTTAGAACCCCCATGTACAGTCCCAGGGATAGAATCCCCATGGACAGTCCCAGGGTTAGAATCCCCATGTACAGTCCCAGGGTTAGAATCCCCATGTACAGTCCCAGGGTGAAAATCCGCATGTACAGTCCCAGGGTTAGAATCCCAATGTACAGTCCCAGGGGTTAGAATCCCCATGTACAGTCCCAGGGTTAGAATCCCCATGTACAGTCCCAGGGTTAGAATCACCATGTACAGTCCCAGGGTTAGAATCCCCATGCACAGTCCCAGGGTTAGAATCCCCATGTACAGTCCCAGGGTTAGAATCCCCATGTACAGTCCCAGGGTTGGAGTCACCATGTACACTCCCAGGGTCGGAATCCCCATGTACAGTCCCAGCGTCAGAATCCCCATGTACAGTCCCAGGGTCAGAATCCCCATGTACAGTCCCATGGTTAGAATCCCCATGTACAGTCCCAGGGTCGGAATCCCCATGTACAGTCCCAGGGTTAGAATCCCCATGTACAGTCCCAGGGTTAGAATCCCCATGTCCAGTCACAGGGTTGGAAACCCCATGTACAGTCTCAGGGTTGGAATCCCCGTGTACAGTCCCAGGGTTAGAATCCCCTTGTCCAGTCCCAGGGTTAGAATCCCCATATAGAGTCCCAGGGTTAGAATCCCCATGTACAGTCCCAGGGTTAGAATCCCCATGTACAGTCCCAGGGTTGGAATCCCCATGTACAGTCCCAGGTTTGGAATCCACAAGTACAGTCCCAGGGTTAGAATCCCCATGTATAGTCCTAAGGTTAGAATCACAATGCACAGTCCCAGGGTAAGAATCCCCATGTGCAGTCCCACGGTTGGAATCCCCATGTACAGTTCCAGGGTTGGAATTCCCATGTACAGTCCCAGGGTTAGAATCCCCATGTACAGTCCCAGAGTTTGAATATCCATGTACAGTCCCAGACTTAGAATCCCCATGGACAGTCCCAGGGTTAGAATCCCCATGTACAGTCCAACGTTAGAATCCCCATGTACAGTCCCAGGATTGGAATCCCGATGTACAGTCCCAGGGTTAAAATCCCCATTAACAGTCCCAGGGTTAGAATCCCCATGTTCAGTCACAGGGTTGGAGTCACCATGTACACTCCCAGGGTCGGAATCCCCATGTACAGTCCCAGCGTCAGAATCCCCATGTACAGTCCCAGGGTCGGAATCCCCATGTACAGTCCCAGGGTTAGAATCCCCATTAACAGTCCCAGGGTTAGAATCCCCATGTACAGTCCCAGGGTTGGAGTCACCATGTACACTCCCAGGGTCGGAATCCCCATGTACAGTCCCAGCGTCAGAATCCCCATGTACAGTCCCAGGGTCAGAATCCCCATGTACAATCCCATGGTTAGAATCCCCATGTACAGTCCCAGGGTCGGAATCCCCATGTACAGTCCCAGGGTTAGAATCCCCATGTACAGTCCCAGGGTTAGAATCCCCATGTACAGTCACAGGGTTGGAAACCCCATGTACAGTCTCAGGGTTGGAATCCCGTGTACAGTCCCAGGGTTAGAATCCCCTTGTCCAGTCCCAGGGTTAGAATCCCCATATAGAGTCCCAGGGTTAGAATCCCCATGTACAGTCCCAGGGTTAGAATCCCCATGTACAGTCCCAGGGTTGGAATCCCCATGTACAGTCCCAGGTTTGGAATCCACAAGTACAGTCCCAGGGTTAGAATCCCCATGTATAGTCCTAAGGTTAGAATCACAATGCACAGTCCCAGGGTAAGAATCCCCATGTGCAGTCCCACGGTTGGAATCCCCATGTACAGTTCCAGGGTTGGAATTCCCATGTACAGTCCCAGGGTTAGAATCCCCATGTACAGTCCCAGGGTTTGAATATCCATGTACAGTCCCAGACTTAGAATCCCCATGTACAGTCCCAGGGTTAGAATCCCCATTAACAGTCCCAGGGTTGGAATCCCCATGTTAAGTCACAGGGTTGGAGTCACCATGTACACTCCCAGGGTCGGAATCCCCATGTACAGTCCCAGCGTCAGAATCCCCATGTACAGTCCCAGGGTCGGAATCCCCATGTACAGTCCCAGGGTTAGAATCCCCATTAACAGTCCCAGGGTTAGAATCCCCATGTACAGTCCCAGGGTTGGAGTCACCATGTACACTCCCAGGGTCGGAATCCCCATGTACAGTCCCAGCGTCAGAATCCCCATGTACAGTCCCAGGGTCAGAATCCCCATGTACAATCCCATGGTTAGAATCCCCATGTACAGTCCCAGGGTCGGAATCCCCATGTACAGTCCCAGGGTTAGAATCCCCTTGTACAGTCCCAGGGTTAGAATCCCCATGTACAGTCACAGGGTTGGAAACCCCATGTACAGTCTCAGGGTTGGAATCCCCGTGTACAGTCCCAGGGTTAGAATCCCCTTGTCCAGTCCCAGGGTTAGAATCCCCATATAGAGTCCCAGGGTTAGAATCCCCATGTACAGTCCCAGGGTTAGAATCCCCATGTACAGTCCCAGGGTTGGAATCCCCATGTACAGTCCCAGGTTTGGAATCCACAAGTACAGTCCCAGGGTTAGAATCCCCATGTATAGTCCTAAGGTTAGAATCACAATGCACAGTCCCAGGGTAAGAATCCCCATGTGCAGTCCCACGGTTGGAATCCCCATGTACAGTTCCAGGGTTGGAATTCCCATGTACAGTCCCAGGGTTAGAATCCCCATGTACAGTCCCAGGGTTTGAATATCCATGTACAGTCCCAGACTTAGAATCCCCATGGACAGTCCCAGGGTTAGAATCCCCATGTTCAGTCCAACGTTAGAATCCCCATGTGCAGTCCCAGGATTGGAATCCCGATGTACAGTCCCAGGGTTAAAATCCCCAAGTACAGTCCCAGGTTTAGAATCCCCATGTACAGTCCCAGTGTTGGAATCCACATGTCCAGTCCCAGGGTTAGAATCCCCATGTATAGTCCCAGGGTTGGAATCCCCATGTACAGTCCCAGTGTTGGAATCCCCAAGTACAGTCCCAGGGTAAGAATCCCCATGTACAGTCCCAGGGTTAGAATCCCCATGTACAGTCCCAGGGATAAAATCCCCATGTACAGTCCCAGGGTTAGAATTCTCTTGTACAGTCCCAGCGTTAGAATCCCCATGTACAGTCCCAGGGATATAATCCCCATGTACAATCCCAGGGTTAGAATTCCCATGTACAGTCCCAGGATTAGAATTCCCATGTACAGTCCCAGGGTAAGAATCCCCATGTACAGTCCCAGGTTTAGAATCCCCATGTACAGTCCCAGGGTTAGAATCCGCATGTACAGTCCCAGGGTTAGAATCCCAATGTACTGTCCCAGGGATTAGAATCCCCATGTACAGTCCCAGGGTTAGAATCCCCATGTACAGTCCCAGGGTTAGAATCACCATGTACAGTCCCAGGGATAGAATCCCCATGCACAGTCCCAGGGTTAGAATCCCCATGTACAGTCCCAGGGTTAGAATCCCCATGTACAGTCCCAGGGTTGGAATCACCATGTACACTCCCAGGGTCGGAATCCCCATGTACAGTCCCAGCATCAGAATCCCCATGTACAGTCCCAGGGTCAGAATCCCCATGTACAGTCCCATGGTTAGAATCCCCATGTACAGTCCCAGGGTCGGAATCCCCATGTCCAGTCCCAGGGTTAGAATCCCCATTAACAGTCCCAGGGTTAGAATCCCCATGTTCAGTCACAGGGTTGGAAACCCCATGTACAGTCTCAGGGTTGGAATCCCCGTGTACAGTCCCAGGGTTAGAATCCCCATGTCCAGTCCCAGGGTTAGAATCCCCATATACAGTCCCAGGGTTAGAATCCCCATGTACAGTCCCAGGGTTAGAATCCCCATGTACAGTCCCAGGTTTGGAATCCCCATGTACAGTCCCAGGTTTGGAATCCACAAGTACAGTCCCAGGGTTAGAATCCCCATGTATAGTCCCAAGGTTAGAATCACCATGTACAGTCCCAGCATTAGAATCCCCATGTACAGCCCCCCGGTTGGAATCCCCATGTACAGTCCCAGGGTTGGAATCCCCATGTACAGTCCCGGGGTTGGAATTCCCATGTACAGGCCCAGGGTTTGAATCCCCACCTACAGTCCCAGGGTTAGAATCCCCATGTACAATCCCAGGGTTAGAATCCCCACGTACAGTCCCAGGGTCAGAATCCCCATGTACAGTCCCACGGTTAGAATCCCCATCTACAGTCCCAGGGTTAGAATCCCCATGTACAGTCCCAGGGTTAGAATCCCCATGTACAGTCCCAGTGTTAGAATCCCCATGTACAGTCCCAGTGTTAGAATTCCCTTGTAGAGTCCCAGGGCTGGAATCCACATGTACAGTCCCAGGGTTAGAATCCCGATGTACAGTCCCAGGGTTAGAATCCACATGCACAGTCCCAGGGTTAGAATCCCCATGTACAGTCCCAGGGTTTGAATTCCCATGTACAGTCCCAGGGTTAGAATCCCCATGTACAGTCCCAGTGTTAGAATCCCCATGTACAGTCCCAGTGTTAGAATTCCCTTGTAGAGTCCCAGGGCTGGAATCCCCATGTACAGTCCCAGTGTTGGAATCCACATGTCCAGTCCCAGGGTTGGAATCCCCATGTACAGTCCCAGTGTTGGAATCCCCAAGTACAGTCCCAGGGTAAGAATCCCCATGTACAGTCCCAGGGTTAGAATCCCCATGTACAGTCCCAGGGATAAAATCCCCATGTACAGTCCCAGGGTTAGAATTCTCTTGTACAGTCCCAGCGTTAGAATCCCCATGTACAGTCCCAGGGATATAATCCCCATGTACAATCCCAGGGTTAGAATTCCCATGTACAGTCCCAGGATTAGAATTCCCATGTACAGTCCCAGGGTAAGAATCCCCATGTACAGTCCCAGGTTTAGAATCCCCATGTACAGTCCCAGGGTTAGAATCCGCATGTACAGTCCCAGGGTTAGAATCCCAATGTACTGTCCCAGGGATTAGAATCCCCATGTACAGTCCCAGGGTTAGAATCCCCATGTACAGTCCCAGGGTTAGAATCACCATGTACAGTCCCAGGGATAGAATCCCCATGCACAGTCCCAGGGTTAGAATCCCCATGTACAGTCCCAGGGTTAGAATCCCCATGTACAGTCCCAGGGTTGGAATCACCATGTACACTCCCAGGGTCGGAATCCCCATGTACAGTCCCAGCATCAGAATCCCCATGTACAGTCCCAGGGTCAGAATCCCCATGTACAGTCCCATGGTTAGAATCCCCATGTACAGTCCCAGGGTCGGAATCCCCATGTCCAGTCCCAGGGTTAGAATCCCCATTAACAGTCCCAGGGTTAGAATCCCCATGTTCAGTCACAGGGTTGGAAACCCCATGTACAGTCTCAGGGTTGGAATCCCCGTGTACAGTCCCAGGGTTAGAATCCCCATGTCCAGTCCCAGGGTTAGAATCCCCATATACAGTCCCAGGGTTAGAATCCCCATGTACAGTCCCAGGGTTAGAATCCCCATGTACAGTCCCAGGTTTGGAATCCCCATGTACAGTCCCAGGTTTGGAATCCACAAGTACAGTCCCAGGGTTAGAATCCCCATGTATAGTCCCAAGGTTAGAATCACCATGTACAGTCCCAGCATTAGAATCCCCATGTACAGCCCCCCGGTTGGAATCCCCATGTACAGTCCCAGGGTTGGAATCCCCATGTACAGTCCCGGGGTTGGAATTCCCATGTACAGGACCAGGGTTTGAATCCCCACCTACAGTCCCAGGGTTAGAATCCCCATGTACAATCCCAGGGTTAGAATCCCCACGTACAGTCCCAGGGTCAGAATCCCCATGTACAGTCCCACGGTTAGAATCCCCATCTACAGTCCCAGGGTTAGAATCCCCATGTACAGTCCCAGGGTTGGAATCCCCATGTACAGTCCCAGGGATAGAATCCCCACGTACAGTCCCAGTGTTAGAATCCCCATGTACAAGCCCAGGGTTAGAATCCCTATGTGCATTCCCAGGGTTAGAATCCACATGCACAGTCCCAGGGTTAGAATCCCCATGTACAGTCCCAGGGTTTGAATTCCCATGTACAGTCCCAGGGTTAGAATCCCCATGTACAGTCCCAGTGTTAGAATCCCCATGTACAGTCCCAGTGTTAGAATTCCCTTGTAGAGTCCCAGGGCTGGAATCCACATGTACAGTCCCAGGGTTAGAATCCCGATGTACAGTCCCAGGGTTAGAATCCCCATGTACAGTCCCAGGGATAGAATCCCCATGTACAGTCCCACGGTTAGAATCCCCATGTACAGTCCCAGGGTTAGAATCCCCACGTACAGTCCCAGGGTGAGAATCCGCAAGTACAGTCCCAGGGTTAGAATTCTAATGTACAGTCCCAGGGGTTAGAATCCCCATGCACAGTCCCATGGTTAGAATCCCCATGTACAGTCCCAGGGTCGGAATCCCCATGTACAGTCCCAGGGTTAGAATCCCCATGTACAGTCCCAGGGTTAGAATCCCCATGTACAGTCCCAGGGTCGGAATCCCCATGTACAGTCCCAGGGTTAGAATCCCCATGTACAGTCCCAGGGTTAGAATCCCCATGTACAGTCACAGGGTTGGAAACCCCATGTACAGTCTCAGGGTTGGAATCACCGTGTACAGTCCCAGGGTTAGAATCCCCTTGTCGTGTCCCAGGGTTAGAATCCCCATATAGAGTCCCAGGGTTAGAATCCCCATGTACAGTCCCAGGGTTAGAATCCCCATGTACAGTCCCAGGGTTGGAATCCCCATGTACAGTCCCAGGTTTGGAATCCACAAGTACAGTCCCAGGGTTAGAATCCCCATGTATAGTCCTAAGGTTAGAATCACCATGTACAGTCCCAGGGTAAGAATCCCCATGTGCAGTCCCACGGTTGGAATCCCCATGTACAGTTCCAGGGTTGGAATTCCCATGTACAGTCCCAGGGTTAGAATCCCCATGTACAGTCCCAGGGTTTGAATCTCCATGTACAGTCCCAGACTTAGAATCCCCATGTACAGTCCCAGGGTTAGAATCCCCATGTACAGTCACAGCGTTAGAATCCCCATGTACAGTCCCAGGATTGGAATCCCGATGTACAGTCCCAGGGTTAAAATCCCCATGTACAGTCCCAGGTTTAGAATCCCCATGTACAGTCCCAGTGTTGGAATCCACATGTACAGTCCCAGGGTTAGAATCCCCATGTATAGTCCCAGGGTTGGAATCCCCATGTACAGTCCCAGGGTTGGAATCCCCATGTACAGTCCCAGGGTAAGAATCCCCATGTACAGTCCCAGGGTTAGAATCCCCATGTACAGTCCCAGGGATAGAATCCCCATGTACAGTCCCAGGGTTAGAATTCTCTTGTACAGTCCCAGCGTTAGAATCACCATGTACAGTCCCAGGGATATAATCCCCATGTACAATCCCAGGGTTAGAATTCCCATGTACAGTCCCAGGGTTAGAATTCCCATGTACAGTCCCAGGGTAAGAATCCCCATGTACAGTCCCAGGGTGAGAATCCGCAAGTACAGTCCCAGGGTTAGAATTCTAATGTACAGTCCCAGGGGTTAGAATCCCCATGCACAGTCCCATGGTTAGAATCCCCATGTACAGTCCCAGGGTCGGAATCCCCATGTACAGTCCCAGGGTTAGAATCCCCATGTACAGTCCCAGGGTTAGAATCCCCATGTACAGTCCCAGGGTCGGAATCCCCATGTACAGTCCCAGGGTTAGAATCCCCATGTACAGTCCCAGGGTTAGAATCCCCATGTACAGTCACAGGGTTGGAAACCCCATGTACAGTCTCAGGGTTGGAATCACCGTGTACAGTCCCAGGGTTAGAATCCCCTTGTCGTGTCCCAGGGTTAGAATCCCCATATAGAGTCCCAGGGTTAGAATCCCCATGTACAGTCCCAGGGTTAGAATCCCCATGTACAGTCCCAGGGTTGGAATCCCCATGTACAGTCCCAGGTTTGGAATCCACAATTACAGTCCCAGGGTTAGAATCCCCATGTATAGTCCTAAGGTTAGAATCACCATGTACAGTCCCAGGGTAAGAATCCCCATGTGCAGTCCCACGGTTGGAATCCCCATGTACAGTTCCAGGGTTGGAATTCCCATGTACAGTCCCAGGGTTAGAATCCCCATGTACAGTCCCAGGGTTTGAATCTCCATGTACAGTCCCAGACTTAGAATCCCCATGTACAGTCCCAGGGTTAGAATCCCCATGTACAGTCACAGCGTTAGAATCCCCATGTACAGTCCCAGGATTGGAATCCCGATGTACAGTCCCAGGGTTAAAATCCCCATGTACAGTCCCAGGTTTAGAATCCCCATGTACAGTCCCAGTGTTGGAATCCACATGTACAGTCCCAGGGTTAGAATCCCCATGTATAGTCCCAGGGTTGGAATCCCCATGTACAGTCCCAGGGTTGGAATCCCCATGTACAGTCCCAGGGTAAGAATCCCCATGTACAGTCCCAGGGTTAGAATCCCCATGTACAGTCCCAGGGATAGAATCCCCATGTACAGTCCCAGGGTTAGAATTCTCTTGTACAGTCCCAGCGTTAGAATCACCATGTACAGTCCCAGGGATATAATCCCCATGTACAATCCCAGGGTTAGAATTCCCATGTACAGTCCCAGGGTTAGAATTCCCATGTACAGTCCCAGGGTAAGAATCCCCATGTACAGTCCCAGGGTTAGAATCCCCATGTACAGTCCCAGGGTTAGAATCCGCATGTACAGTCCCAGGGTTAGAATCCCAATGTACAGTCCCAGGGGTTAGAATCCCCATGTACAGTCCCAGGGTTAGAATCCCCATGTAGAGTCCCAGGGTTAGAATCACCATGTACAGTCCCAGGGATAGAATCCCCATGCACAGTCCCAGGGTTAGAATCCCCATGTACAGTCCCAGGGTTAGAATCCCCATGTACAGTCCCAGGGTTGGAATCACCATGTACACTCCCAGGGTCGGAATCCCCATGTACAGTCCCAGCGTCAGAATCCCCATGTAAAGTCCCAGGGTCAGAATCCCCATGTACAGTCCCATGGTTAGAATCCCCATGTACAGTCCCAGGGTCGGAATCCCCATGTCCAGTCCCAGGGTTAGAATCCCCATTAACAGTCCCAGGGTTAGAATCCCCATGTTCAGTCACAGGGTTGGAAACCCCATGTACAGTCTCAGGGTTGGAAACCCCGTGTACAGTCCCAGGGTTAGAATCCCCATGTCCAATCCCAGGGTTAGAATCCCCATATACAGTCCCAGGGTTAGAATCCCCATGTACAGTCCCAGGGTTAGAATCCCGATGTACAGTCCCAGGTTTGGAATCCCCATGTACAGTCCCAGGTTTGGAATCCACAAGTACAGTCCCAGGGTTAGAATCCCCATGTATAGTCCCAAGGTTAGAATCACCATGTACAGTCCCAGGGTAAGAATCCCCATGTGCAGTCCCACGGTTGGAATCCCCATGTACAGTTCCAGGGTTGGAATCCCCATGTACAGTCCCAGGGTTAGAATCCCCATGTACAGTCCCAGGGTTTGAATCTCCATGTACAGTCTCAGACTTAGAATCCCCATGTACAGTCCCAGGATTAGAATCCCCATGTACAGTCCCAGCGTTAGAATCCTCATGTACAGTCCCAGGATTGGAATCCCGATGTACAGTCGCAGGGTTAAAATCCCCATGGACAGTCCCAGGATTAGAATCCCCATGTACAGTCCCAGGGTTGGAATCCCCATGTACAGTCCCAGGGTTAGAATCCCCATGTACAGTCCCACGGTTAGAAACCCCATGTACAGTCCCAGGGTTAGAATCCCCATGTTAAGTCCCACGGTTGGAATCCCTATGTACAGTGCCAGGGTTGGAATCCCCATGTACAGTCGCAGTGTTGGAATCCACATGTACAGTCCCAGGGTTAGAATCCCCATGTATAGTCCGAGGCTTGGAATCCCCATGTACAGTCCCAGGGTTGGAATCCCCATGTACAGTCCCAGGGTAAGAATCCCCATGTACAGTCCCAGGGTTAGAATCCCCATGTACAGTCCCAGGGATAGAATCCCCATGTACAGTCCCAGGGTTAGAATTCTCTTGTACAGTCCCAGCGTTAGAATCCCCATGTACAGTCCCAGGGATATAATCCCCATGTACAATCCCAGGGTTCGAATTCCCATGTACAGTCCCAGGGTTAGAATTCCCATGTACAGTCCCAGGGTTAGAATCCCCATGTACAGTCCCAGGGTTAGAATCCCCATGTACAGTCCCAGGGTTAGAATCCGCATGTACAGTCCCAGGGTTAGAATCCCAATGTACAGTCCCAGGGGTTAGAATCCCCATGTACAGTCCCAGGGTTAGAATCCCCATGTACAGTCCCAGGGTTAGAATCACCATGTACAGTCCCAGGGATAGAATCCCCATGCACAGTCCCAGGGTTAGAATCCCCATGTACAGTCCCAGGGTTAGAATCCCCATGTACAGTCCCAGGTTTGGAATCACCATGTACACTCCCAGGGTCGGAATCCCCATGTACAGTCCCAGTGTCAGAACCCCCATGTACAGTCCCAGGGTCAGAATCCCCATGTACAGTCCCATGGTTAGAATCCCCATGTACAGTCCCAGGGTCGGAATCCCCATGTACAGTCCCAGGGTTAGAATCCCCATTAACAGTCCCAGGGTTAGAATCCCCATGTTCAGTCACAGGGTTGGAAACCCCATGTACAGTCTCAGGGTTGGAATCCCCGTGTACAGTCCCAGGGTTAGAATCCCCATGTCCAGTCCCAGGGTTAGAATCCCCATATACAGTCCCAGGGTTAGAATCCCCATGTACAGTCCCAGGGTTAGAATCCCCATGTACAGTCCCAGGTTTGGAATCCCCATGTACAGTCCCAGGTTTGGAATCCACAAGTACAGTCCCAGGGTTAGAATCCCCATGTATAGTCCCAAGGTTAGAATCACCATGTACAGTCCCAGGGTAAGAATCCCCATGTGCAGTCCCACGGTTAGAATCCCCATGTACAGTTCCAGGGTTGGAATCCCCATGTACAGTCCCAGGGATGGAATCCCCATGTACAGTCCCAGGGTTAGAATCCCCATGTACATTCCCGGGGTTAGAATCCCATGTACACTCCCAGGGTTAGAATCCCCATGTGCAGTCCCAGGGTTAGAATCCCCATGTGCAGTCCCAGGGTTAGAATCCCCATGTACAGTCCCAGCGTTAGAATCCCCATGTACAGCCCCCCGGTTGGAATCCCCATGTACAGTCCCAGGGTTGGAATCCCCATGTACAGTCCCAGGGTTTGAATCCACATGTACAGTCCCAGGGTTAGAATCCCCATATATAGTCCCAGGGTTGGAATCCCCATGTACAGCACCAGGGTTAGAATCCCCATGTACATTCCCAGGGTTAGAATCCCCATGTACAGTCCCAGGGTCGGAATCCCCATGTACAGTCCCAGGGTTAGAATCCCCATGTGCAGTCCCAGGGTTAGAATCCCCATGTGCAGTCCCAGGGTTAGAATCCCCATGTACAGTCCCAGCGTTAGAATCCCCATGTACAGCCCCCCGGTTGGAATCCCCATGTACAGTCCCAGGGTTGGAATCCCCATGTACAGTCCCAGGGTTAGAATCCACATGTACAGTCCCAGGGTTAGAATCCCCATGTATAGTCCCAGGGTTGGAATCCCCATGTACAGCAGCAGGGTTAGAATCCCCATGTACAGTCCCAGGGTTAGAATCCCCATGTACTGTCTCAGTGTTAGGATTCCCATGTACAGTCCCAGGGTTAGAATCCCCATGTACAGTCCCAGGGTTAGAATGCCCATGTCCAGTCCCAGGGTTGGAAACCCCATGTACAGTCCCAGGGTTAGAATCCCCATGTACAGTCCCAGGGTTAGAATCCCCATGTAGAGTCCCAGGGTTAGAATCCCCGTGTACAGTCCCAGGGTTAGAATCCCCGTGTACAGTCCCAGGGTTAGAATCCCCAAGTATAGTCCGAGGGTTAGAATCCCCATGTGCAGTCCCAGGCTTAGAATCCCCATGTACAGTCCCAGGGTTAGAATCCCCATGTACAGTCCCAGGGTTAGAATCTCCATGTACAGTCCCAGGGTTTGAATCCCCATGTACAGTCCCAGGGTTTGAATCCCCATGTACAGTCTCAGGGTTAGAATCCCCTAGTACAGCCCCAGGGTTAGAATCCCCATGTACATTCCCAGGGTTAGAATCCCCATGTACAGCCCCAGGGTTAGAATCCCCATGTACAGTCCCAGGGTTACAATCCCCATGTTCAGCCCCAGGGTTCGAATCCCCATGTGCAGTCCCAGGGTTAGAATCCCCATGTGCAGTCCCAGGGTTAGAATCCCCACGTGCAGTCCCAGGGTTAGAATCCCCATGTACAGTCCCAGGGTTCGAATCCCCATGTACAGTCCAAGGGTTAGAATCCCCATGGACAATCCCAGGGTTAGAATCCCCATGTACAGTCCCAGGGTTAGAATCCCCATGTACAATCCCAGGGTTAAAATCCCCATATACAATCCCAAGGTTAGAATCCCCATGGACAATCCCAGGGTTAGAATCCCCATGTACAGTCCCAGGGTTAGAATCCCCATGTGCAGTCCCAGGGTTAGAATCCCATGTACAGTCCCAGGGTTAGAATCCCCATATACGGTCCCAGGGTTAGAATCCCCATGTACAGTCCCAGGGTTAGAATTCCCATGTACAGTCCCAGGGTAAGAATCCCCATGTACAGTCCCAGGGTTAGAATCCCCATGTACAGTCCCAGGGTTAGAATCCGCATGTACAGTCCCAGGGTTAGAATCCCAATGTACAGTCCCAGGGGTTAGAATCCCCATGTACAGTCCCAGGGTTAGAATCCCCATGTAGAGTCCCAGGGTTAGAATCACCATGTACAGTCCCAGGGATAGAATCCCCATGCACAGTCCCAGGGTTAGAATCCCCATGTACAGTCCCAGGGTTAGAATCCCATGTACAGTCCCAGGGTTGGAATCACCATGTACACTCCCAGGGTCGGAATCCCCATGTACAGTCCCAGCGTCAGAATCCCCATGTACAGTCCCAGGGTCAGAATCCCCATGTACAGTCCCATGGTTAGAATCCCCATGTACAGTCCCAGGGTCGGAATCCCCATGTCCAGTCCCAGGGTTAGAATCCCCATTAACAGTCCCAGGGTTAGAATCCCCATGTTCAGTCACAGGGTTGGAAACCCCATGTACAGTCTCAGGGTTGGAATCCCCGTGTACATTCCCAGGGTTAGAATCCCCATGTCCAATCCCAGGGTTAGAATCCCCATATACAGTCCCAGGGTTAGAATCCCCATGTACAGTCCCAGGGTTAGAATCCCCATGTACAGTCCCAGGTTTGGAATCCCCATGTACAGTCCCAGGTTTGGAATCCACAAGTACAGTCCCAGGGTTAGAATCCCCATGTATAGTCCCAAGGTTAGAATCACCATGTACAGTCCCAGGGTAAGAATCCCCATGTGCAGTCCCACGGTTGGAATCCCCATGTACAGTTCCAGGGTTGGAATCCCCATGTACAGTCCCAGGGTTAGAATCCCCATGTACAGTCCCAGGGTTTGAATCTCCATGTACAGTCTCAGACTTAGAATCCCCATGTACAGTCCCAGGGTTAGAATCCCCATGTACAGTCCCAGCGTTAGAATCCTCATGTACAGTCCCAGGATTGGAATCCCGATGTACAGTCGCAGGGTTAAAATCCCCATGGACAGTCCCAGGATTAGAATCCCCATGTACAGTCCCAGGGTTGGAATCCCCATGTACAGTCCCAGGGTTAGAATCCCCATGTACAGTCCGACGGTTAGAAACCCCATGTACAGTCCCAGGGTTAGAATCCCCATGTTAAGTCCCACGGTTGGAATCCCTATGTACAGTGCCAGGGTTGGAATCCCCATGTACAGTCGCAGTGTTGGAATCCACATGTACAGTCCCAGGGTTAGAATCCCCATGTATAGTCCGAGGCTTGGAATCCCCATGTACAGTCCCAGGGTTGGAATCCCCATGTACAGTCCCAGGGTAAGAATCCCCATGTACAGTCCCAGGGTTAGAATCCCCATGTACAGTCCCAGGGATAGAATCCCCATGTACAGTCCCAGGGTTAGAATTCTCTTGTACAGTCCCAGCGTTAGAATCCCCATGTACAGTCCCAGGGATATAATCCCCATGTACAATCCCAGGGTTCGAATTCCCATGTACAGTCCCAGGGTTAGAATTCCCATGTACAGTCCCAGGGTTAGAATCCCCATGTACAGTCCCAGGGTTAGAATCCCCATGTACAGTCCCAGGGTTAGAATCCGCATGTACAGTCCCAGGGTTAGAATCCCAATGTACAGTCCCAGGGGTTAGAATCCCCATGTACAGTCCCAGGGTTAGAATCCCCATGTACAGTCCCAGGGTTAGAATCACCATGTACAGTCCCAGGGATAGAATCCCCATGCACAGTCCCAGGGTTAGAATCCCCATGTACAGTCCCAGGGTTAGAATCCCCATGTACAGTCCCAGGTTTGGAATCACCATGTACACTCCCAGGGTCGGAATCCCCATGTACAGTCCCAGTGTCAGAACCCCCATGTACAGTCCCAGGGTCAGAATCCCCATGTACAGTCCCATGGTTAGAATCCCCATGTACAGTCCCAGGGTCGGAATCCCCATGTACAGTCCCAGGGTTAGAATCCCCATTAACAGTCCCAGGGTTAGAATCCCCATGTTCAGTCACAGGGTTGGAAACCCCATGTACAGTCTCAGGGTTGGAATCCCCGTGTACAGTCCCAGGGTTAGAATCCCCATGTCCAGTCCCAGGGTTAGAATCCCCATATACAGTCCCAGGGTTAGAATCCCCATGTACAGTCCCAGGGTTAGAATCCCCATGTACAGTCCCAGGTTTGGAATCCCCATGTACAGTCCCAGGTTTGGAATCCACAAGTACAGTCCCAGGGTTAGAATCCCCATGTATAGTCCCAAGGTTAGAATCACCATGTACAGTCCCAGGGTAAGAATCCCCATGTGCAGTCCCACGGTTAGAATCCCCATGTACAGTTCCAGGGTTGGAATCCCCATGTACAGTCCCAGGGATGGAATCCCCATGTACAGTCCCAGGGTTAGAATCCCCATGTACATTCCCGGGGTTAGAATCCCATGTACACTCCCAGGGTTAGAATCCCCATGTGCAGTCCCAGGGTTAGAATCCCCATGTGCAGTCCCAGGGTTAGAATCCCCATGTACAGTCCCAGCGTTAGAATCCCCATGTACAGCCCCCCGGTTGGAATCCCCATGTACAGTCCCAGGGTTGGAATCCCCATGTACAGTCCCAGGGTTTGAATCCACATGTACAGTCCCAGGGTTAGAATCCCCATGTATAGTCCCAGGGTTGGAATCCCCATGTACAGCACCAGGGTTAGAATCCCCATGTACAGTCCCAGGGTTAGAATCCCCATGTACAGTCCCAGGGTCGGAATCCCCATGTACAGTCCCAGGGTTAGAATCCCCATAAACAGTCCCAGGGTTAGAATCCCCATGTTCAGTCACAGGGTTGGAAACCCCATGTACAGTCTCAGGGTTGGAATCCCCGTGTACAGTCCCAGGGTTAGAATCCCCATGTCCAGCCCCAGGGTTAGAATCCCCATATACAGTCCCAGGGTTAGAATCCCCATGTACAGTCCCAGGGTTAGAATCCCCATGTACAGTCCCAGGTTTGGAATCCCCATGTACAGTCCCAGGTTTGGAATCCACAAGTACAGTCCCAGGGTTAGAATCCCCATGTATAGTCCCAAGGTTAGAATCACCATATACAGTCCCAGGGTAAGAATCCCCATGTGCAGTCCCACGGTTAGAATCCCCATGTACAGTTCCAGGGTTGGAATCCCCATGTACAATCCCAGGGTTAGAATCCCCATGTACAGTCCCAGGGTTAGAATCCCCATGTACATTCCCGGGGTTAGAATCCCATGTACACTCCCAGGGTTAGAATCCCCATGTGCAGTCCCAGGGTTAGAATCCCCATGTGCAGTCCCAGGGTTAGAATCCCCATGTACAGTCCCAGCGTTAGAATCCCCATGTACAGCCCCCCGGTTGGAATCCCCATGTACAGTCCCAGGGTTGGAATCCCCATGTACAGTCCCAGGGTTTGAATCCAAATGTACAGTCCCAGGGTAAGAATCCCCATGTATAGTCCCAGGGTTGGAATCCCCATGTACAGCAGCAGGGTTAGAATCCCCATGTACAGTCCCAGGGTTAGAATCCCCATGTACTGTCTCAGTGTTAGGATTCCCATGTACAGTCCCAGGGTTAGAATCCCCATGTACAGTCCCAGGGTTAGAATGCCCATGTCCAGTCCGAGGGTTGGAAACCCCATGTACAGTCCCAGGGTTAGAATCCCCATGTACAGTCCCAGGGTTAGAATCCCCATGTAGAGTCCCAGGGTTAGAATCCCCGTGTACAGTCCCAGGGTTAGAATCCCCGTGTACAGTCCCAGGGTTAGAATCCCCAAGTATAGTCCGAGGGTTAGAATCCCCATGTGCAGTCCCAGGCTTAGAATCCCCATGTACAGTCCCAGGGTTAGAATCCCCATGTACAGTCCCAGGGTTAGAATCTCCATGTACAGTCCCAGGGTTAGAATCCCCATGTACAGTCCCAGGGTTTGAATCCCCATGTACAGTCTCAGGGTTAGAATCCCCTAGTACAGCCCCAGGGTTAGAATCCCCATGTACATTCCCAGGGTTAGAATCCCCATGTACAGCCCCAGGGTTAGAATCCCCATGTACAGTCCCAGGGTTACAATCCCCATGTTCAGCCCCAGGGTTCGAATCCCCATGTGCAGTCCCAGGGTTAGAATCCCCATGTGCAGTCCCAGGGTTAGAATCCCCACGTGCAGTCCCAGGGTTAGAATCCCCATGTACAGTCCCAGGGTTCGAATCCCCATGTACAGTCCAAGGGTTAGAATCCCCATGGACAATCCCAGGGTTAGAATCCCCATGTACAGTCCCAGGGTTAGAATCCCCATGTACAATCCCAGGGTTAAAATCCCCATATACAATCCCAAGGTTAGAATCCCCATGGACAATCCCAGGGTTAGAATCCCCATGTAGAGTCCCAGGGTTAGAATCCCCATGTGCAGTCCCAGGGTTAGAATCCCATGTACAGTCCCAGGGTTAGAATCCCCATATACGGTCCCAGGGTTAGAATCCCCATGTACAGTCCCAGGGTTAGAATTCCCATGTACAGTCCCAGGGTAAGAATCCCCATGTACAGTCCCAGGGTTAGAATCCCCATGTACAGTCCCAGGGTTAGAATCCGCATGTACAGTCCCAGGGTTAGAATCCCAATGTACAGTCCCAGGGGTTAGAATCCCCATGTACAGTCCCAGGGTTAGAATCCCCATGTAGAGTCCCAGGGTTAGAATCACCATGTACAGTCCCAGGGATAGAATCCCCATGCACAGTCCCAGGGTTAGAATCCCCATGTACAGTCCCAGGGTTAGAATCCCATGTACAGTCCCAGGGTTGGAATCGCCATGTACACTCCCAGGGTCGGAATCCCCATGTACAGTCCCAGCGTCAGAATCCCCATGTCCAGTCCCAGGGTTAGAATCCCCATTAACAGTCCCAGGGTTAGAATCCCCATGTTCAGTCACAGGGTTGGAAACCCCATGTACAGTCTCAGGGTTGGAATCCCCGTTTACAGTCCCAGGGTTAGAATCCCCATGTCCAATCCCAGGGTTAGAATCCCCATATACAGTCCCAGGGTTAGAATCCCCATGTACAGTCCCAGGGTTAGAATCCCCATGTACAGTCCCAGGTTTGGAATCCCCATGTACAGTCCCAGGTTTGGAATCCACAAGTACAGTCCCAGGGTTAGAATCCCCATGTATAGTCCCAAGGTTAGAATCACCATGTAGAGTCCCAGGGTAAGAATCCCCATGTGCAGTCCCACGGTTGGAATCCCCATGTACAGTTCCAGGGTTGGAATCCCCATGTACAGTCCCAGGGTTAGAATCCCCATGTACAGTCCCAGGGTTTGAATCTCCATGTACAGTCTCAGACTTAGAATCCCCATGTACAGTCCCAGGGTTAGAATCCCCATGTACAGTCCCAGCGTTAGAATCCTCATGTACAGTCCCAGGATTGGAATCCCGATGTACAGTCGCAGGGTTAAAATCCCCATGGACAGTCCTAGGATTAGAATCCCCATGTACAGTCCCAGGGTTGGAATCCCCATGTACAGTCCCAGGGTTAGAATCCCCATGTACAGTCCCACGGTTAGAAACCCCATGTACAGTGCCAGGGTTGGAATCCCCATGTACAGTCGCAGTGTTGGAATCCACATGTACAGTCCCAGGGTTAGAATCCCCATGTATAGTCCGAGGCTTGGAATCCCCATGTACAGTCCCAGGGTTGGAATCCCAATGTACAGTCCCAGGGTAAGAATCCCCATGTACAGTCCCAGGGTTAGAATCCCCATGTACAGTCCCAGGGATAGAGTCCCCATGTACAGTCCCAGGGTTAGAATTCTCTTGTACAGTCCCAGCGTTAGAATCCCCATGTACAGTCCCAGGGATGTAATCCCCATGTACAATCCCAGGGTTCGAATTCCCATGTACAGTCCCAGGGTTAGAATTCCCATGTACACTCCCAGGGTTAGAATCCCCATGTACAGTCCCAGGGTTAGAATCCCCATGTACAGTCCCAGGGTTAGAATCCGCATGTACAGTCCCAGGGTTAGAATCCCAATGTACAGTCCCAGGGGTTAGAATCCCCATGTACAGTCCCAGGGTTAGAATCCCCATGTACAGTCCCAGGGTTAGAATCACCATGTACAGTCCCAGGGATAGAATCCCCATGCACAGTCCCAGGGTTAGAATCCCCGTGTACAGTCCCAGGGTTAGAATTCCCATGTACAGTCCCAGGGTTGGAATCACCATGTACACTCCCAGGGTCGGAATCCCCATGTACAGTCCCAGCGTCAGAACCCCCATGTACAGTCCCAGGGTCAGAATCCCCATGTACAGTCCCATGGTTAGAATCCCCATGTACAGTCCCAGGGTCGGAATCCCCATGTACAGTCCCAGGGTTAGAATCCCCATTAACAGTCCCAGGGTTAGAATCCCCATTTTCAGTCACAGGGTTGGAAACCCTATGTACAGTCTCAGTGTTGGAATCCCCGTGTACAGTTCCAGGGTTAGAATCCCCATGTCCAGTCCCAGGGTTAGAATTCCCATATACAGTCCCAGGGTTAGAATCCCCATGTACAGTCCCAGGGTTAGAATCCCCATGTATAGTCCCAAGGTTAGAATCACCATGTACAGTCCCAGGGTAAGAATCCCCATGTGCAGTCCCACGGTTAGAATCCCCATGTACAGTTCCAGGGTTGGAATCCCCATGTACAGTCCCAGGGTTAGAATCCCCATGTACAGTCCCAGGGTTAGTATCCCCATGTACATTCCCGGGTTTAGAATCCCATGTACACTCCCAGGGTTAGAATCCCCATGTGCAGTCCCAGGGTTAGAATCCCCATGTGCAGTCCCAGGGTTAGAATCCCCATGTACAGTCCCAGCGTTAGAATCCTCATGTACAGTCCCAGGATTGGAATCCCGATGTACAGTCGCAGGGTTAAAATCCCCATGGACAGTCCTAGGATTAGAATCCCCATGTACAGTCCCAGGGTTGGAATCCCCATGTACAGTCCCAGGGTTAGAATCCCCATGTACAGTCCCACGGTTAGAAACCCCATGTACAGTGCCAGGGTTGGAATCCCCATGTACAGTCGCAGTGTTGGAATCCACATGTACAGTCCCAGGGTTAGAATCCCCATGTATAGTCCGAGGCTTGGAATCCCCATGTACAGTCCCAGGGTTGGAATCCCAATGTACAGTCCCAGGGTAAGAATCCCCATGTACAGTCCCAGGGTTAGAATCCCCATGTACAGTCCCAGGGATAGAGTCCCCATGTACAGTCCCAGGGTTAGAATTCTCTTGTACAGTCCCAGCGTTAGAATCCCCATGTACAGTCCCAGGGATGTAATCCCCATGTACAATCCCAGGGTTCGAATTCCCATGTACAGTCCCAGGGTTAGAATTCCCATGTACACTCCCAGGGTTAGAATCCCCATGTACAGTCCCAGGGTTAGAATCCCCATGTACAGTCCCAGGGTTAGAATCCGCATGTACAGTCCCAGGGTTAGAATCCCAATGTACAGTCCCAGGGGTTAGAATCCCCATGTACAGTCCCAGGGTTAGAATCCCCATGTACAGTCCCAGGGTTAGAATCACCATGTACAGTCCCAGGGATAGAATCCCCATGCACAGTCCCAGGGTTAGAATCCCCGTGTACAGTCCCAGGGTTAGAATTCCCATGTACAGTCCCAGGGTTGGAATCACCATGTACACTCCCAGGGTCGGAATCCCCATGTACAGTCCCAGCGTCAGAACCCCCATGTACAGTCCCAGGGTCAGAATCCCCATGTACAGTCCCATGGTTAGAATCCCCATGTACAGTCCCAGGGTCGGAATCCCCATGTACAGTCCCAGGGTTAGAATCCCCATTAACAGTCCCAGGGTTAGAATCCCCATTTTCAGTCACAGGGTTGGAAACCCTATGTACAGTCTCAGTGTTGGAATCCCCGTGTACAGTTCCAGGGTTAGAATCCCCATGTCCAGTCCCAGGGTTAGAATTCCCATATACAGTCCCAGGGTTAGAATCCCCATGTACAGTCCCAGGGTTAGAATCCCCATGTATAGTCCCAAGGTTAGAATCACCATGTACAGTCCCAGGGTAAGAATCCCCATGTGCAGTCCCACGGTTAGAATCCCCATGTACAGTTCCAGGGTTGGAATCCCCATGTACAGTCCCAGGGTTAGAATCCCCATGTACAGTCCCAGGGTTAGTATCCCCATGTACATTCCCGGGTTTAGAATCCCATGTACACTCCCAGGGTTAGAATCCCCATGTGCAGTCCCAGGGTTAGAATCCCCATGTGCAGTCCCAGGGTTAGAATCCCCATGTACAGTCCCAGCGTTAGAATCCCCATGTACATTCCCAGGGTTAGAATCCCCATGTACAGTCCCAGGGTTGGAATCCCCATGTACAGTCCCAGGGTCTGAATCCACATGTACAGTCCCAGGGTTAGAATCCCCATGTATAGTCCCAGGGTTGGAATCCCCATGTACAGCACCAGGGTTAGAATCCCCATGTACAGTCCCAGGGTTAGAATCCCCATGTGCAGTCCCAGGGTCGGAATCCCCATGTACAGTCCCAGGGTTAGAATCCCCATTAATAGTCCCAAGGTTAGAATCACCATGTACAGTCCCAGGGTTGGAATCCCCATGTACAGTCCCAGGTTTGGAATCCACAAGTACAGTCCCAGGGTTAGAATCCCCATGTATAGTCCCAAGGTTAGAATCACCATGTACAGTCCCAGGGTAAGAATCCCCATGTGCAGTCCCACGGTTAGAATCCCCATGTACAGTTCCAGGGTTGGAATCCCCATGTGCAGTTCCAGGGTTAGAATCCCCATGTGCAGTCCCAGGGTTAGAATCCCCATGTACAGTCCCAGCGTTAGAATCCCCATGTACAGCCCCCCGGTTGGAATCCCCATGTACAGTCCCAGGGTTGGAATCCCCATGTACAGTCCCAGGGTTTGAATCCACATGTACAGTCCCAGGGTTAGAATGCCCATGTCCAGTCCCAGGGTTGGAAACCCCATGTACTGTCTCAGGGTTAGGATTCCCATGTACAGTCCCAGGGTTAGAATCCCCATGTACTGTCTCAGGGTTAGGATTCCCATGTACAGTCCCAGGGTTAGAATGCCCATGTCCAGTCCCAGGGTTGGAAACCCCATGTACAGTCCCAGGGTTAGAATCCCCATGTACAGTCCCAGGGTTAGAATCCCCATGTAGAGTCCCAGGGTTAGAATCCCCGTGTACAGTCCCAGGGTTAGAATCCCCGTGTACAGTCCCAGGGTTAGAATCCCCAAGTACAGTCCGAGGGTTAGAATCCCCATGTGCAGTCCCAGGCTTAGAATCCCCATGTACAGTCCCAGGGTTAGAATCCCCATGTACAGTCCCAGGGTTAGAATCCCCATGTACAGTCCCAGGGTTAGAATCCCATTGTACAGCCCCAGGGTTAGAATCCCCATGTACATTCCAAGGGTTAGAATCCCCATGTACAGTCCCAGGGTTAGAATCCCCATGTACAGTCCCAGGGTTAGAATCCGCATGTTCAGTCCCAGGGTTGGAATCCCCATGTGCAGTCGCAGGGTTAGAATCCCCATGTGCAGTCCCAGGGTTAGAATCCCCATGTGCAGTCCCAGGGTTAGAATCCCCATGCTCAGTTCCGGGGTTAGAATCCCCATGTACAGTCCCAGGGTTAGAATCCCCATGAACAATCCCAGGGTTAGAATCCCCATGTACAGTCCCAGGTTTAGAATCCCCATGTACAATCCCACGGTTAGTATCCCCATGTACAGTCCCAGGGTTAGAATCTCCATGTACAGTCCCAGGGTTAGAATCCCCATGTACAATCCCAGGGTTAGAATCGCCATATACAATCCCAAGGTTAGAATCCCCATGTACAATCCCAGGGTTAGAATCCCCATGTACAGTCCCAGGGTTAGAATCCCCATGTGCAGTCCCAGGGTTAGAATCCCCATGTACAGTCCCAGGGTTAGAAACCCCACGTGCAGTCCCAGGGTTAGAATCCCCATGTGCAGTCCCAGTGTTAGAATCCCCATGTACAATCCCAGGGTTAGAATCCCCATGTGCAGTCCCAGGGTTGGAAACCCCATATACAGTCTCAGGATTAGAATCCCTATGTACAGTCCCAAGGTTAGAATCCCCACGTACAGTCCCAGGGTTGGAATCCCCATGTACAGTCCCAGGGTTAAAATCCCAATGTACAGTCCCAGGGTTAGAATCCCCATGTACAGTCCCAGATTCAGAATCCCCATCTACTGCCCCAGGGTTACAATCCCCATGTACAGTCCCAGGGTTAGAATCCCCATGTACAGTCGCAGGGTTGGAATCCCCATGTGCAGTCCCAGGGTTAGAATCCCCATGTACAGTCCCAGGGTTAGAATCCGCATGTACAGTCCCAGGGTAAGAATCCCCATGTACAGTCCCAGGGTTAGAATCCCCATGTACAGTCCAAGGGTTAGAATACCTATGTACAGTCCCAGGGTTAGAATCACAATGAACATTCCCAGGGTTAGAATCCCCATGTACAGTCCGAGGGGTTAGAATCCCCATGTACAGTCTCAGGGTTAGAATCCCCATGTACAGTCCCAGGGTTAGAATCCCCATGTACAGTCCTAGGGTTATAATCCCCATGCACTGTCCCAGGGTTAGAATCCCCATATACTGTCCCAGGGTTAGAATCCCCATGTACAGTCCCAGGTTTAGAATCCCCAAGTACAGTCCCAGGGTTAGAATCCCCGTGTACTGACCCAGGGTTAGAATCCCCATGTACAGTCCCGGGGTTAGAATCCCCATGTACAGTCCCGGGGTTAGAATCCCCATGTACAGTCCCTGGGTTAGAATCCCCATGTACAGTCCCAGGGTTAGAATCCCCATGTACAGTCCCAGGTTTAGAATCCCCATGTACAGTCCCAGGGTTAGAATCCCCATGTACAGTCCCAGGGTTAGAATCCCCATGTACAGTCCCAGGGTTAGAATCTCCATGTAGAGTCCCAGGGTTAGAATCCCCATGTACAGTCCCAGGGTTTGAATCCCCATGTACAGTCTCAGGGTTAGAATCCCCTAGTACAGCCCCAGGGTTAGAATCCCCATGTACATTCCCAGGGTTAGAATCCCCATGTACAGCCCCAGGGTTAGAATCCCCATGTACAGTCCCAGGGTTACAATCCCCATGTTCAGTCCCAGGGTTCGAATCCCCATGTGCAGTCCCAGGGTTAGAATCCCCATGTGCAGTCCCAGGGTTAGAATCCCCACGTGCAGTCCCAGGGTTAGAATCCCCATGTACAGTCCCAGGGTTAGAATCCCCATGTACAGTCCAAGGGTTAGAATCCCCATGTACAATCCCAGGGTTGGAATCCCCATGTACAGTCCCAGGGTTAGAATCCCCATGTACAATCCAAGGGTTAAAATCCCCATATACAATCCCAAGGTTAGAATCCCCATGGACAATCCCAGGGTTAGAATCCCCATGTACAGTCCCAGGGTGAGAATCCCCATGTGCAGTCCCAGGGTTAGAATCCCATGGACAGTCCCAGGGTTAGAATCCCCATGTACGGACCCAAGGTTAGAATCCCCATGTGCAGTCCCAGTGTTAGAATCCCCAAGTACAATCCCAGGGTTAGAATCCCCATGTGCAGTCCCAGGGTTGGAATCCCCATATACAGTCCCAGGGTTAGAATCCCCATGTACAGTCCCAGGTTTAGAATCCCCATGTACAGTCCCAGGGTAAGAATCCCCATGTACAGTCCCAGGGTTAGAATCCCCATGTACAGTCCAAGGGTTAGAATACCCATGTACAGTCCCAGGGTTAGAATCCCCATATACATTTCCAGTGTTAGAATCCCCATGTACAGTCCGAGGGGTTAGAATCCCCATGTACAGTCCCAGGGTTAGAATCCCCATGTACAGTCCCAGGGTTAGAATCCCCATGTACAGTCCTAGCGTTATAATCCCCATGTACAGTCCCAGGGTTAGAATCCCCATACACTGTCCCAGGGTTAGAATCCCCATATACAGTCCCAGGTTTAGAATCCCCAAGTAGAGTCCCAGGGTTAGAATCCCCGTGTACTGACCCAGGGTTAGAATCCCCATGTACAGTCCCGGGGTTAGAATCCCCATGTACAGTCCCGGGGTTAGAATGCCCATGTGCAGTCCCAGGGTTAGAATCCCCATGTACAGTCCCAGGTTTAGAATCCCCATGTACAGTCCCAGGGTTAGAATCCCCATGTACATTCCCGGGGTTAGAATCCCCATGTACACTCCCAGGGTTAGAATCCCCATGTACAGTCCCGGGGTTAGAATCCCCATGTACAGTCCCAGGGTTAGAATCCCCATGTGCAGTCCCAGGGTTAGAATCCCCATGTGCAGTCCCAGGGTTAGAATCCCCACGTGCAGTCCCAGGGTTAGAATCCCCATGTACAGTCCAAGGGTTAGAATCCCCATGTACAATCCCAGCGTTAGAATCCCCATGTACAGTCCCAGGGTTAGAATCCCCATGTACAATCCCAGGGTTAAAATCCCCATATACAATCCCAAGGTTAGAATCCCCATGGACAATCCCAGGGTTAGAATCCCCATGTACAGTCCCAGGGTTAGAATCCCCATGTGCAGTCCCAGGGTTAGAATCCCATGTACAGTCCCAGGGTTAGAATCCCCATGTACGGTCCCAAGGTTAGAATCCCCATGTGCAGTCCCAGTGTTAGAATCCCCAAGTACAATCCCAGGGTTAGTATCCCCATGTGCAGTCCCAGGGTTGGAATCCCCATATACAGTCCCAGGGTTAGAATCCCCATGTACAGTCCCAGGGTTAGAATCCCCATGTACAGTCCCAGGGTAAGAATCCCCATGTACAGTCCCAGGGTTAGAATCCCCATGTACAGTCCAAGGGTTAGAATACCCATGTACAGTCCCAGGGTTAGAATCCCCATATACATTTCCAGTGTTAGAATCCCCATGTACAGTCCGAGGGGTTAGAATCCCCATGTACAGTCCCAGGGTTAGAATCCCCATGTACAGTCCCAGGGTTAGAATCCCCATGTACAGTCCTAGCGTTATAATCCCCATGTACAGTCCCAGGGTTAGAATCCCCATATACTGTCCCAGGGTTAGAATCCCCATATACAGTCCCAGGTTTAGAATCCCCAAGTAGAGTCCCAGGGTTAGAATCCCCGTGTACTGACCCAGGGTTAGAATCCCCATGTACAGTCCCGGGGTTAGAATCCCCATGTACAGTCCCGGGGTTAGAATGCCCATGTGCAGTCCCAGGGTTAGAATCCCCATGTATAGTCCCAGGTTTAGAATCCCCATGTACAGTCCCAGGGTTAGAATCCCCATGTACATTCCCGGGGTTAGAATCCCCATGTACACTCCCAGGGTTAGAATCCCCATGTACAGTCCCGGGGTTAGAATCCCCATGTACAGTCCCAGGGTTAGAATCCCCATGTACAGCCCCAGGGTTAGAATCCCCATGTATAGTCCCAGGGTTAGAAGCCCCATGTACATTCCCAGGTTTGGATTCCCCATGTACAGTCTCATGGTTAGAATCCCCATGTGCAGTCCCAGCATTAGAATCCCCATGTACAGCCCCCAGGTTGGAATCCCCATGTACAGTCCCAGGGTTGGAATCCCCATGTACAGTCCCAGGGTTTGAATCCACATGTACAGTCTCAGGGTTAGAATCCCCATGTATAGTCCCAGGGTTGGAATCCCCATGTGCAGTCCCAGGGTTAGAATCCCCATGTACAGTCCCAGGGTTAGAATCCCCATGTACTGCCTAAGGGTTAGGATTCCCATGTACAGTCTAAGGGTTAGGATTCCCATGTACAGTCCCAGGGTTAGAATCCCCATGTACAGTCCCAGGGTTTGAATGCCCATGTCCAGTCCCAGGGTTGGAAACCCCATGTACAGTCCCAGGGTTAGAATCCCCATGTACAGTCCCAGGGTTAGAATCCCCATGTACAGTCCCAGGGTCAGAATCCCCATGTAGAGTCCCAGGGTTAGAATCCCCATGTACAGTCCCAGGGTTAGAATCTCCGTGTACAGTCCCAGGGTTAGAATCCCCATGTATAGTCCGAGGGTTAGAATCCCCAAGCACAGTCCCAGGTTTAGAATCGCCATATACAGTCCCAGGGTTAGAATTCCCATGTACAGTCCCAGGGTTAGAATTCCCATGTACAGTCCCAGGCTTAGAATCCCCATGTACAGTCCCAGGGTTAGAATCCTCATGTACAGTCCCAGGGTTAGAATCCCCATGTACAGTCCCAGGGTTATAATCCCCTTGTACAGCCCCAGGGTTAGAATCCCCATGTACATTCCCAGGGTTAGAATCCCCATGTACAGTCCCAGGGTTAGAATCCCCATGTACAGTCCCAGGGTTAGAATCCGCATGTTCAGTCCCAGGGTTGGAATCCCCATGTGCAGTCCCAGGGTTAGAATCCCCATGTGCAGTCCCAGGGTTAGAATCCCCATGTACAGTCCCAGGGTTAGAATCCCCATGTACAGTCCCAGGGGTAGAATCCCCATGTACAATCCCAGTGTTATAATCCCCATGTACAGTCCCAGTTTTAGAATCCCCATGTACTATCCCAGGGTTAGAATCCCCATGTACAGTCCCAGGGTTAGAATCCCCATGTCCAGTCCCAGGGTTAGAATCCCCATGTACAATCCCAGGGTTAGAATCGCCAGAAACAATCCCAAGGTTAGAATCCCCATGTACAATCCCAGGGTTAGAATCCCCATGTACAGTCCCAGGGTTAGAATCCCCATGTGCAGTCCCAGGGTTAGAATCCCCATGTACAGTCCCAGGGTTAGAAACCCCATGTGCAGTCCCAGGGTTAGAATCCCCATGTGCAGTCCCAGTGTTAGAATCCCCATGTACAATCCCAGGGTTAGAATCCCCATGTGCAGTCCCAGGGTTGGAAACCCCATATACAGTCCCAGGGTTAGAATCCCCATGAACATTCCCAGGGTTAGAATCCCCATGTACAGTCCGAGGGGTTAGAATCCCCATGTACAGTCCCAGGGTTAGAATCCCCATGTACAGTCCCAGGGTTCGAATCCCCATGTACAGTCCGAGGGTTATAATCCCCATGTACTGTCCCAGGGTTAGAATCCCCATATACTGTCCCAGGGTTAGAATCCCCATGTACAGTCCCAGGTTTAGAATCCCCAAGTACAGTCCCAGGGTTAGAATCCCCGTGTACTGACCCAGGGTTAGAATCCCCATGTACAGTCCCGGGGTTAGAATCCCCATGTACAGTCCCGGGGTTAGAATCCCCATGTACAGTCCCAGGGTAAGAATCCCCATGTACAGTCCCAGGGTTAGAATCCCCATGTACAGTCCCAGGTTTAGAATCCCCATGTACAGTCCCAGGGTTAGAATCCCCATGTACAGTCCCAGGGTTAGAATCCCAATGTACAGTCCCAGGGTTAGAATCTTCATGTACAGTCCCAGGGTTAGGATCCCCATATACAGTCCCAGGGTTAGAATCCCCATGTACAGTCTCAGGGTTAGAATCCCCTTGTACAGCCCCAGGGTTAGAATCCCCATGTACATTCCCAGGGTTAGAATCCCCATGTACAGTCCCAGGGTGAGAATCCCCATGTACAGTCCCAGGGTTACAATCCCCATGTTCAGTCCCAGGGTTCGAATCCCCATGTGCAGTCCCAGGGTTAGAATCCCCATGTGCAGTCCCAGGGTTAGAATCCCCACGTGCAGTCCCAGGGTTAGAATCCCCATGTACAGTCCCAGGGTTCGAATCCCCATGTACAGTCCTAGGGTTAGAATCCCCATATACAATCCCAGGGTTAGAATCCCCATGTACAGTCCCAGGCTTAGAATCCCCATGTACAAACCCAGGGTTAGAATCCCCATATACAATCCCAAGGTTAGAATCTCCATGTACAATCCCAGGGTTAGAATCCCCATGTACAGTCCCAGGGATAGAATCCCCATGTGCAGTCCCAGGGTTAGAATCCCATGTACAGTCCCAGGGTTAGAATCCCCATGTTCAGTCCCAGGGTTGGAATCCCCATGTGCAGTCCCAGGGTTAGAATCCCCATGTGCAGTCCCAGGGTTAGAATCCCCATGTACAGTCCCAGGGTTAGAATCCCCATGTACAGTCCCAGGGGTAGAATCCCCATGTACAATCCCAGGGTTATAATCCCCATGTACAGTCCCAGTTTTAGAATCCCCATGTACAATCCCAGGTTTAGAACACCATGTACAGTCCCAGGGTTAGAATCCCCATGTACAGTCCCAGGGTTAGAATCCCCATGTACAATCCCAGGGTTAGAATCACGAGAAACAATCCCAAGGTTAGAATCCCCATGTACAATCCCAGGGTTAGAATCCCCATGTACAGTCCCAGGGTTAGAATCCCCATGTGCAGTCCCAGGGTTAGAATCCCCATGTACAGTCCCAGGGTTAGAAACCCCACGTGCAGTCCCAGGGTTAGAATCCCCATGTGCAGTCCCAGTGTTCGAATCCCCATGTACAATCCCAGGGTTAGAATCCCCATGTGCAGTCCCAGGGTTGGAAACCCCATATACAGTCCCAGGATTAGAATCCCCATGAACATTCCCAGGGTTAGAATCCCCATGGACAGTCCGAGGGGTTAGAATCCCCATGTACAGTCCCAGGGTTAGAATCCCCATGTACAGTCCCAGGGTTAGAATCCCCATGTACAGTCCTAGGGTTATAATCCCCATGTACTGTCCCAGGGTTAGAATCCCCATATACTGTCCCAGGGTTAGAATCCCCATGTACAGTCCCAGGTTTAGAATCCCCAAGTACAGTCCCAGGGTTAGAATCGCCGTGTACTGACCCAGGGTTAGAATCCCCATGTACAGTCCCGGGGTTAGAATCCCCATGTACAGTCCCGGGGTTAGAATCCCCATGTACAGTCCCAGGGTTAGAATCCCCATGTACAGTCCCAGGGTTAGAATCCCCATGTACAGTCCCAGGTTTAGAATCCCCATGTACAGTCCCAGGGTTAGAATCCCCATGTACAGTCCCAGGGTTAGAATCCCCATGTACAGTCCCAGGGTTAGAATCTTCATGTACAGTCCCAGGGTTAGGATCCCCATGTACAGTCCCAGGGTTAGAATCCCCATGTACAGTCTCAGGGTTAGAATCCCCTTGTACAGCCCCAGGGTTAGAATCCCCATGTACATTCCCAGGGTTAGAATCCCCATGTACAGTCCCAGGGTTAGAATCCCCATGTACAGTCCCAGGGTTACAATCCCCATGTTCAGTCCCAGGGTTCGAATCCCCATGTGCAGTCCCAGGGTTAGAATCCCCATGTGCAGTCCCAGGGTTAGAATCCCCATGTACAGTCCCAGGTTTCGAATCCCCATGCACAGTCCTAGGGTTAGAATCCCCATATACAATCCCAGGGTTAGAATCCCCATGTACAGTCCCAGGCTTAGAATCCCCATGTACAATCCCAGGGTTAGAATCCCCATATACAATCCCAAGGTTAGAATCCCCATGTACAATCCCAGGGTTAGAATCCCCATGTACAGTCCCAGGGATAGAATCCCCATGTGCAGTCCCAGGGTTAGAATCCCATGTACAGTCCCAGGGTTAGAATCCCCATGTACGGTCCCAAGGTTAGAAACCCCATGTGCAGTCCCAGTGTTAGAATCCCCAAGTACAATCCCAGGGTTAGAATCCCCATGTGCAGTCCCAGGGTTAGAATCCCCATATACTGTCCCAGGGTTAGAATCCCCATGTACAGTCCCAGGGTTAGAATCCCCATGAACATTCCCAGGGTTAGAATCCCCATGTACAGTCCGAGGGGTTAGAATCCCCATGTACAGTCCCAGGGTTAGAATCCCCATGTACAGTCCAAGGGTTAGAATACCCATGTACAGTCCCAGGGTTAGAATCCCCATGTACATTCCCAGTGTTAGAATCCCCATGTACAGTCCGAGGGGTTAGATTCCCCATGTACAGTCCCAGGGTTAGAATCCCCATGTACAGTCCCAGGGTTAGAATCCCCATGTACAGTCCTAGGGTTATAATCCCCATGTACAGTCCCAGGGTTAGAATCCCCATATACTGTCCCAGGGTTAGAATCCCCATGTACAGTCCCAGGTTTAGAATCCCCAAGTACAGTCCCAGGGTTAGAATCCCCGTGTACTGACCCAGGGTTAGAATCCCCATGTACAGTCCCAGGGTTAGAATCCCCATGTACAGTCCCGGGGTTAGAATGCCCATGTCCTGTCCCAGGGTTAGAATCCCCATGGACAGTCCCAGGTTTAGAATCTCCATGTACAGTCCCAGGGTTAGAATCCCCATGTACATTCCCAGGGTTAGAATCCCCATGTACACTCACAGGGTTAGAATCCCCATGTACAATCCCGGGGTTAGAATCCCCATGTACAGTCCCAGGGTTAGAATCCCCATGTACAGCCCCAGGGTTAGAATCCCCATGTATAGTCCCAGGGTTAGAAGCCCCATGTACATTCCCAGGTTTGGATTCCCCATGTACAGTCTCATGGTTAGAATCCCCATGTACAGTCCCAGCATTAGAATCCCCATGTACAGCCCCCCGGTTGGAATCCCCATGGACAGTCCCAGGGTTGGAATCCCCATGTACAGTCCCAGTGTTTGAATCCACATGTACAGTCCCAGGATTAGAATCCGCATGTTCAGTCCCAGGGTTGGAATCCCCATTTGCAGTCCCAGGGTTAGAATCCCCATGTGCAGTCCCAGGGTTAGAATCCCCATGTGCAGTCCCAGGGTTAGAAGCCCCATGTACATTCCCAGGTTTGGATTCCCCATGTACAGTCTCATGGTTAGAATCCCCATGTACAGTCCCAGCATTAGAATCCCCATGTACAGCCCCCCGGTTGGAATCCCCATGTTCATTCTCAGGGTTAGAATCCCCATGTACAGTCCCAGGGTTAGAGTCCCCATGTACAGTCCCAGGGTTAAAATCCGCATGTTCAGTCCCAGGGTTGGAATCCCCATTTGCAGTCCCATGGTTAGAATCCCCATGTGCAGTCCCAGGGTTAGAATCCCCATGTGCAGTCCCAGGGTTAGAATCCCCATGTACAGTCCCAGGGTTAGAATCCCCATGTACAATCCCAGGGTTAGAATCCCCATGTACAGTCCCAGTTTTAGAATCCCAATGTACAATCCCAGGGTTAGAATCCCCATGTACAGTCCCAGGGTTAGAATCCCCATGTACAGTCCCAGGGTTAGAATCCCCATGTACAATCCCAGGGTTAGAATCGCCATATACAATCCCAAGGTTTGAATCCCCATGTACAATCCCAGGGTTAGAATCCCCATGTACAGTCCCAGGGTTAGAATCCCCATGTGCAGTCCCAGGGTTAGAATCCCCATGTACAGTCCCAGGGTTAGAAACCCCACGTGCAGTCCCAGGGTTAGAATCCCCATGTGCAGTCCCAGTGTTAGAATCCCCATTTACAATCCCAGGATTAGAATCCCCATGTGCAGTCCCAGGGTTGGAAACCCCTTATACAGTCTCAGGATTAGAATCCCTATGTACAGTCCCAAGGTTAGAATCCCCACGTACAGTCCCAGGGTTGGAATCCCCATGTACAGTCCCAGGGTTAAAATCCCAATGTACAGTCCCAGGGTTAGAATCCCCATGGACAGTCCCAGGTTCAGAATCCCCATGTACTGCCCCAGGGTTAGAATCTCCATGTACAGTCCCAGGGTTAGAATCCCCATGAACATTCCCAGGGTTAGAATCCCCATGAACATTCCCAGGGTTAGAATCCCCATGTACAGTCCGAGGGGTTAGAATCCCCATGTACAGTCCCAGGGTTAGAATCCCCATGTACAGTCCCAGGGTTAGAATCCCCATGTACAGTCCTAGGGTTATAATCCCAATGTACTGTCCCAGGGTTAGAATCCCCATATACTGCCCCAGGGTTAGAATCCCCATGTACAGTCCCAGGGTTAGAATCCCCATGTGCAGTCCCAGGTTTACAATCCCCATGTACAGTCCCAGGGTTAGAATCCCCAAGTACAGTCCCAGGGTTAGAATCCCCATGTACAGTCCCAGGGTTAGAATCTCCATGTACAATCCCAGGGTTAGAATCCCCATGTACAGTCCCAGGGTTAGAATCCCCATGTACAGTCTCAGGGTTAGAATCCCCTTGTACAGCCCCAGGGTTAGAATCCCCATGTACATTCCCAGGGTTAGAATCCCCATGTACAGTCCCAGGGTTAGAATCCCCATGTACAGTCCCAGGGTTACAATCCCCATGTTCAGTCCCAGGGTTCGAATACCCATGTGCAGTCCCAGGTTAGAATCCCCATGTGCAGTCCCAGGGTTAGAATCCCCACGTGCAGTCCCAGGGCTAGAATCCCCATGTACAGTCCCAGGGTTCGAATCCCCATGTACAGTCCCAGGGTTAGAATCCCCATGCACAATCCCAGGGTTAGAATCCCCATGTACAGTCCCAGGGTTAGAATCCCCATGTACAATCCCAGGGTTAGAATCCCCATATACAATCCCAAGGTTAGAATCCACATGTGCAATCCCAGGGTTCAAATCCCCATGTACAGTCCCAGGGTTAGAATCCCCATGTGCAGTCCCAGGTTTAGAATCCCATGTACAGTCCCAGGGTTAGAATCCCCATGTACGGTCCCAAGGTTAGAATCCCCATGTGCAGTCCCAGTGTTAGAATCCCCAAGTACAATCCCAGGGTTAGAATCCCCATGTGCAGTCCCAGGGTTGGAATCCCCATATACAGTCCCAGGGTTAGAATCCCCATGTTCAGTCCCAGGGTTAGAATCCCCATGTACAGTCCCAGGGTAAGAATCCCCATGTACAGTCCCAGGATTAGAATCCCCATGTACAGTCCAAGGGTTAGAATACCCATGTGCAGTCCCAGGGTTAGAATCCCCATGTACATTCCCAGGGTTAGAATCCCCATGTACAGTCCGAGGGGTTAGAATCCCCATGTACAGTCCCAGGGTTAGAATCCCCATGTACAGTCCCAGGGTTAGAATCCCCATGTACAGTCCTAGGGTTATAATCCCCATGTACTGTCCCAGGGTTAGAATCCCCATGTACTGTCCCAGGGTTAGAATCCCCATATACTGTCCCAGTGTTAGAATCCCCATGTACAGTCCCAGGTTTAGAATCCCCAAGTACAGTCCCAGGGTTAGAATCCCCGTGTACTGACCCAGGGTTAGAATCCCCATGTACAGTCCCGGGGATAGAATCCCCATGTACAGTCCTGGGGTTAGAATGCCCATGTACAGTCCCAGGGTTAGAATCCCCATGTACATTCCAGGGGTTAGAATCCCCATGTACACTCCCAGCGTTAGAATCCCCATGTACAGTCCCGGGGTTAGAATCCCCATGCACAGTCCCAGGGTTAGAAGCCCCATGTACATTCCCAGGTTTGGATTCCCCATGTACAGTCTCATGGTTAGAATCCCCATGTACAGTCCCAGCGTAAGAATCCCCATGTACAGCCCCCCGGTTGGAAACCCCATGTACAGTCCCAGGGTTGGAATCCCCATGTACAGTCCCAGGGTTTGAATCCACATGTACAGTCCCAGGGTTACAATCCCCATGGATAGTCCCAGGGTTGGAATCCCCATGTACAGTCCCAGGGTTAGAATCCAAATTTACAGTACCAGGGTTAGAATCCCCAAGTACAGTCCCAGGGTTAGAATCCCCATGTACAGTCCCAGGGTTAGAATCCCCATGTAGAGTCCCACGTTTGGAATCCCCATGTACAGTCCCAGGGTTGGAATCCCCATGTACAGTCCCAGGGTTAGAATCCGCAAGTACAGTCCCAGGGTTAGAATCCCCATGTACAGTCCCAGGGTCAGAATCCCCATATACAATCCCAGGGTTAGAATCACCATGTACAGTCCCAGGGTTAGAATCCCCATGTACAGTCCCAGGGTTAGAATCCCCATGTACAGTCCCAGGGTTAGAATCTCCACATACAGTGCAAGCGTTTGAATCCCCATGTACAATCCCAGGGTTAGAATCCCCATGTACAGTCCCAGGGTTAGAATCCCCATGTACAGTCCCAGGGTTAGAATCCCCATGTACAGTCCCAGGGTTAGAATCCCCATGTACAGTCCCAGCATTAGAATCCACATGTACAGTCCCAGGGTTAGAATCCCCATGTACAGTCCCAGGGTTAGAAGCCCCATGTACAGTCCCAGGGTTAGAATCCCCATGTACAGTCCCAGGGTTAGAATCCCCATGTAGAGTCCCAGGGTTAGAATCTGCATGTACAGTACCAGGGTTAGAATCCCCATGTACAGTCCCAGGGTTAGAATCCCCATGTACAGTCCCAGAGTTGGAATCCCCATGTACAATCCCAGGGTTAGAATCCGCATGTACAATCCCAGGGTTAGAATCTCCATGTGCAATCCCAGGGTTAGAATCCAAATTTACAGTCCCAGGGTTAGAATCCCCATGTGCAGTCCCAGGGTTAGAATCCCCATGTACAGTCCCAGGGTTAGAATCCCCATGTACAGTCCCAGGGTTAGAATCCCCATGTACAGTCCCAGGGTTAGAATCCCCATGTAGGGTCCCAGGGTTAGAATCGCCATGTACAGACCAGGGTTAGAATCCCCATGTACAGTCCCAGGGTTAGAATCCCCATGTACAGTCCCAGGGTTAGAATCCCCATGTACAGTCCCAGAGTTGGAATCCCCATGTACAATCCCAGGGTTAGAATCCGCATGTACAATCGCAGGGTTAGAATCCCCATGTACAATCCCAGGGTTAGAATCTCCATGTACAATCCCAGGGTTAGAATCTCCATGTACAATCCCAGGGTAAGAATCCCCACGTACAGTCCCAGGGTTGGAATCTCCATGTGCAGTCCCAGTGTTAGAATCCCCATGTGCAGTCCCAGGTTTAGAATACCCATGTACAGTCCCAGTGTTAGAATCCCCATGTGCAGTCCCAGGTTTAGAATACCCATGTACAGTCCCAGGGTTAGAATCCCCATGTACAGTCCCAGGGTTAGAATCCCCATGTACAATCCCAGGGTTAGAATCCCCATGTACAGTCCCAGGGTTAGAATCCCCATGTACAAACGCAGGGTTAGAATCCCCATGTGCAGTCCCAGGGTTAGACTCCCCATGTACAATCCCAGGGTTAGAATCCCCATGTGCAGTCCCAGGGTTAGAAGCCCCATGTACATTCCCAGGTTTGGATTCCCCATGTACAGTCTCATGGTTAGAATCCCCATGTACAGTCCCAGCATTAGAATCCCCATGTACAGCCCCCCGGTTGGAATCCCCATGTTCATTCTCAGGGTTAGAATCCCCATGTACAGTCCCAGGGTTAGAGTCCCCATGTACAGTCCCAGGGTTAAAATCCGCATGTTCAGTCCCAGGGTTGGAATCCCCATTTGCAGTCCCAGGGTTAGAATCCCCATGTGCAGTCCCAGGGTTAGAATCCCCATGTGCAGTCCCAGGGTTAGAATCCCCATGTACAGTCCCAGGGTTAGAATCCCCATGTACAATCCCAGGGTTAGAATCCCCATGTACAGTCCCAGTTTTAGAATCCCAATGTACAATCCCAGGGTTAGAATCCCCATGTACAGTCCCAGGGTTAGAATCCCCATGTACAGTCCCAGGGTTAGAATCCCCATGTACAATCCCAGGGTTAGAATCGCCATATACAATCCCAAGGTTTGAATCCCCATGTACAATCCCAGGGTTAGAATCCCCATGTACAGTCCCAGGGTTAGAATCCCCATGTGCAGTCCCAGGGTTAGAATCCCCATGTACAGTCCCAGGGTTAGAAACCCCACGTGCAGTCCCAGGGTTAGAATCCCCATGTGCAGTCCCAGTGTTAGAATCCCCATTTACAATCCCAGGATTAGAATCCCCATGTGCAGTCCCAGGGTTGGAAACCCCTTATACAGTCTCAGGATTAGAATCCCTATGTACAGTCCCAAGGTTAGAATCCCCACGTACAGTCCCAGGGTTGGAATCCCCATGTACAGTCCCAGGGTTAAAATCCCAATGTACAGTCCCAGGGTTAGAATCCCCATGGACAGTCCCAGGTTCAGAATCCCCATGTACTGCCCCAGGGTTAGAATCTCCATGTACAGTCCCAGGGTTAGAATCCCCATGAACATTCCCAGGGTTAGAATCCCCATGAACATTCCCAGGGTTAGAATCCCCATGTACAGTCCGAGGGGTTAGAATCCCCATGTACAGTCCCAGGGTTAGAATCCCCATGTACAGTCCCAGGGTTAGAATCCCCATGTACAGTCCTAGGGTTATAATCCCAATGTACTGTCCCAGGGTTAGAATCCCCATATACTGCCCCAGGGTTAGAATCCCCATGTACAGTCCCAGGGTTAGAATCCCCATGTGCAGTCCCAGGTTTACAATCCCCATGTACAGTCCCAGGGTTAGAATCCCCAAGTACAGTCCCAGGGTTAGAATCCCCATGTACAGTCCCAGGGTTAGAATCTCCATGTACAGTCCCAGGGTTAGAATCCCCATGTACAGTCCCAGGGTTAGAATCCCCATGTACAGTCTCAGGGTTAGAATCCCCTTGTACAGCCCCAGGGTTAGAATCCCCATGTACATTCCCAGGGTTAGAATCCCCATGTACAGTCCCAGGGTTAGAATCCCCATGTACAGTCCCAGGGTTACAATCCCCATGTTCAGTCCCAGGGTTCGAATACCCATGTGCAGTCCCAGGTTAGAATCCCCATGTGCAGTCCCAGGGTTAGAATCCCCACGTGCAGTCCCAGGGCTAGAATCCCCATGTACAGTCCCAGGGTTCGAATCCCCATGTACAGTCCCAGGGTTAGAATCCCCATGTACAATCCCAGGGTTAGAATCCCCATGTACAGTCCCAGGGTTAGAATCCCCATGTACAATCCCAGGGTTAGAATCCCCATATACAATCCCAAGGTTAGAATCCACATGTGCAATCCCAGGGTTCAAATCCCCATGTACAGTCCCAGGGTTAGAATCCCCATGTGCAGTCCCAGGTTTAGAATCCCATGTACAGTCCCAGGGTTAGAATCCCCATGTACGGTCCCAAGGTTAGAATCCCCATGTGCAGTCCCAGTGTTAGAATCCCCAAGTACAATCCCAGGGTTAGAATCCCCATGTGCAGTCCCAGGGTTGGAATCCCCATATACAGTCCCAGGGTTAGAATCCCCATGTTCAGTCCCAGGGTTAGAATCCCCATGTACAGTCCCAGGGTAAGAATCCCCATGTACAGTCCCAGGATTAGAATCCCCATGTACAGTCCAAGGGTTAGAATACCCATGTGCAGTCCCAGGGTTAGAATCCCCATGTACATTCCCAGGGTTAGAATCCCCATGTACAGTCCGAGGGGTTAGAATCCCCATGTACAGTCCCAGGGTTAGAATCCCCATGTACAGTCCCAGGGTTAGAATCCCCATGTACAGTCCTAGGGTTATAATCCCCATGTACTGTCCCAGGGTTAGAATCCCCATGTACTGTCCCAGGGTTAGAATCCCCATATACTGTCCCAGTGTTAGAATCCCCATGTACAGTCCCAGGTTTAGAATCCCCAAGTACAGTCCCAGGGTTAGAATCCCCGTGTACTGACCCAGGGTTAGAATCCCCATGTACAGTCCCGGGGATAGAATCCCCATGTACAGTCCTGGGGTTAGAATGCCCATGTACAGTCCCAGGGTTAGAATCCCCATGTACATTCCAGGGGTTAGAATCCCCATGTACACTCCCAGCGTTAGAATCCCCATGTACAGTCCCGGGGTTAGAATCCCCATGCACAGTCCCAGGGTTAGAAGCCCCATGTACATTCCCAGGTTTGGATTCCCCATGTACAGTCTCATGGTTAGAATCCCCATGTACAGTCCCAGCGTAAGAATCCCCATGTACAGCCCCCCGGTTGGAAACCCCATGTACAGTCCCAGGGTTGGAATCCCCATGTACAGTCCCAGGGTTTGAATCCACATGTACAGTCCCAGGGTTACAATCCCCATGGATAGTCCCAGGGTTGGAATCCCCATGTACAGTCCCAGGGTTAGAATCCAAATTTACAGTACCAGGGTTAGAATCCCCAAGTACAGTCCCGGGGTTAGAATCCCCATGTACAGTCCCAGGGTTAGAATCCCCATGTAGAGTCCCACGTTTGGAATCCCCATGTACAGTCCCAGGGTTGGAATCCCCATGTACAGTCCCAGGGTTAGAATCCGCAAGTACAGTCCCAGGGTTAGAATCCCCATGTACAGTCCCAGGGTCAGAATCCCCATATACAATCCCAGGGTTAGAATCACCATGTACAGTCCCAGGGTTAGAATCCCCATGTACAGTCCCAGGGTTAGAATCCCCATGTACAGTCCCAGGGTTAGAATCTCCACATACAGTGCAAGCGTTTGAATCCCCATGTACAATCCCAGGGTTAGAATCCCCATGTACAGTCCCAGGGTTAGAATCCCCATGTACAGTCCCAGGGTTAGAATCCCCATGTACAGTCCCAGGGTTAGAATCCCCATGTACAGTCCCAGCATTAGAATCCACATGTACAGTCCCAGGGTTAGAATCCCCATGTACAGTCCCAGGGTTAGAAGCCCCATGTACAGTCCCAGGGTTAGAATCCCCATGTACAGTCCCAGGGTTAGAATCCCCATGTAGAGTCCCAGGGTTAGAATCTGCATGTACAGTACCAGGGTTAGAATCCCCATGTACAGTCCCAGGGTTAGAATCCCCATGTACAGTCCCAGAGTTGGAATCCCCATGTACAATCCCAGGGTTAGAATCCGCATGTACAATCCCAGGGTTAGAATCTCCATGTGCAATCCCAGGGTTAGAATCCAAATTTACAGTCCCAGGGTTAGAATCCCCATGTGCAGTCCCAGGGTTAGAATCCCCATGTACAGTCCCAGGGTTAGAATCCCCATGTACAGTCCCAGGGTTAGAATCCCCATGTGCAGTCCCAGGGTTAGAATCCCCATGTAGGGTCCCAGGGTTAGAATCGCCATGTACAGACCAGGGTTAGAATCCCCATGTACAGTCCCAGGGTTAGAATCCCCATGTACAGTCCCAGGGTTAGAATCCCCATGTACAGTCCCAGAGTTGGAATCCCCATGTACAATCCCAGGGTTAGAATCCGCATGTACAATCGCAGGGTTAGAATCCCCATGTACAATCCCAGGGTTAGAATCTCCATGTACAATCCCAGGGTTAGAATCTCCATGTACAATCCCAGGGTAAGAATCCCCACGTACAGTCCCAGGGTTGGAATCTCCATGTGCAGTCCCAGTGTTAGAATCCCCATGTGCAGTCCCAGGTTTAGAATACCCATGTACAGTCCCAGTGTTAGAATCCCCATGTGCAGTCCCAGGTTTAGAATACCCATGTACAGTCCCAGGGTTAGAATCCCCATGTACAGTCCCAGGGTTAGAATCCCCATGTACAATCCCAGGGTTAGAATCCCCATGTACAGTCCCAGGGTTAGAATCCCCATGTACAAACGCAGGGTTAGAATCCCCATGTGCAGTCCCAGGGTTAGACTCCCCATGTACAATCCCAGGGTTAGAATCCCCATATACAATCCCAAGGTTAGAATCACCATGTACAATCCCAGGGTTAGAATCCCCATTTACACTCCAAGGGTTAGAATCCCCATGTACAATCCCAGGGTTAGAATCCCCATGTGCAGTCCCAGGTTTAGAATCCCCATGTGCAGTCCCAGGGTTAGAATCCCCATGTACAGTCCCAGGGATAGAATCCCCATGTACAGTCCCAGAGTTAGAATCCCCATGTACAGTCCCAGGGTTAGAATCCCCATGTACAGTCCCAGGGTTAGAATCCCCATGTGCAGTCCCAGGGTTAGAAACCCCATGTACAGTCCCAGGGTTAGAATCCCCATGTACAGTCCCACGGTTAGAATCCCCAAGTACAGTCACAGTGTTTGAATTCCCATGTACAGTCCCAGGGTTAGAATCCCCATGTGCAGTCCCAGGGTTAGAATCCCCATGTACAATCCCAGGGTTAGAATCCCCATATGCAGTCCCAGGGTTGGAATCCCCAGGTACAGTCTCAGGGTTAGAATCCCCATGTACAGTCCCAGGGTTAGAATCCCCACATACAGTCCCAGGGTTGGAATTCCCATGTACAGTCCCAGGGTTAGAATCCCCATGTACAATCCCAGGGTTAGAATCCCCATGTACAGTCCCAGGGTTAGAATCCCCACGTACAGTCCCAGTGTTAGAATCCCCACGTACAGTCCCAGGGTTAGAATCCCCATGAACAGTCCCAGGGTTAGAATCCCCAGGTACAGTCCCAGGGTTGGAATCCCCACGTACAGTTCCAGGGTTAGAATCCCCACGTACAGTCCCAGGGTTAGATTCCCCATGTACAGTCCGAAGGTTAGAATCCCCATGTACAGTCTCAGGGTTAGAATCCCCATGTGCAGTCCCCAGGTTTAGAATCTCCATGTACAGTCCCAGGGTTAGAATGCCCATGTACACTCCCAGCGTTAGAATCCCCATGTACAGTCCCGGGGTTAGAATCCCCATGTACAGTCCCAGGGTTAGAATCCCCATGTACAGCCCCAGGGTTAGAATCCCCATGTATAGTCCCAGGGTTAGAAGCCCCATGTACATTCCCAGGTTTGGATTCCCCATGTACAGTCTCATGGTTAGAATCCCCATGTACAGTCCCAGCGTTAGAATCCCCATGTACAGCCCCCCGGTTGGAATCCCCATGTACAGTCCCAGGGTTGGAATCCCCATGTACAGTCCCAGGGTTTGAATCCACATGTACAGTCCCAGGATTAGAATCCCCATGTATAGTCCCAGGGTTGGAATCCCCATGTACAGTCCCAGGGTTAGAATCCAAATTTACAGTCCCAGGGTTAGAATCCCCATGTGCAGTCCCACGTTTGGAATCCCCATGTACAGTCCCAGGGTTGGAATCCCCATGTACAGTCCCAGGGTTAGAATCCCCAAGTACAGTCCCAGGGTTAGAATCCCCATGTACAGTCCCAGGGTCAGAATCCCCATATACAATCCCAGGGTTAGAATCACCATGTACAGTCCCAGGGTTAAAATCCCCATGTACAGTCCCAGGGTTAGAATCCCCATGTACAGTCCCAGGGTTAGAATCTCCACATACAGTGCAAGCGTTAGAATCCCCATGTACAATCCCAGGGTTAGAATCCCCATGTACAGTCCCAGGGTTAGAATCCCCATGTACAGTCCCAGGGTTAGAATCCCCATGTACAGTCCCAGGGTTAGAATCCCCATGTACAGTCCCAGCATTAGAATCCACATGTACAGTCCCAGGGTTAGAATCCCCATGTACAGTCCGAGGGTTAGAAGCCCCATGTACAGTCCCAGGGTTAGAATCCCCATGTACAGTCCCAGGGTTAGAATCCCCATGTCGAGTCCCAAGGTTAGAATCTCCATGTACAGTACCAGGGTTAGAATCCCCATGTACAGTCCCAGGGTTAGAATCCCCATGTACAGTCCCAGAGTTGGAATCCCCATGTACAATCCCAGGGTTAGAATCCGCATGTACAATCCCAGGGTTAGAATCCCCATGTATAGTCCCAGGGTTGGAATCCCCATGTACAGTCCCAGGGTTAGAATCCAAATTTACAGTCCCAGGGTTAGAATCCCCATGTGCAGTCCCAGGGTTAGAATCCCCATGGACAGTCCCAGGGTTAGAATCCCCATGTACAGTCCCAGGGTTAGAATCTCCATGTACAGACCAGGGTTAGAATCCCCATGTACAGTCCCAGGGTTAGAATCCCCATGTACAGTCCCAGTGTTAGAATCCCCATGTGCAGTCCCAGGTTTAGAATACCCATGTACAGTCCCAGGGTTAGAATCCCCATGTACAGTCCCAGGGTTAGAATCCCCATGTACAATCCCAGGGTTAGAATCCCCATGTACAGTCCCAGGGTTAGAATCCCCATGTACAAACGCAGGGTTAGAATCCCCATGTGCAGTCCCAGGGTTAGAATCCCCATGTACAATCCCAGGGTTAGAATCCCCATATACAATCCCAAGGTTAGAATCACCATGTACAATCCCAGGGTTAGAATCCCCATTTACACTGCAAGGGTTAGAATCCCCATGTACAATCCCAGGGTTAGAATCCCCATGTGCAGTCCCAGGTTTAGAATCCCCATGTGCAGTCCCAGGGTTAGAATCCCCATGTACAGTCGCAGGGTTAGAATCCCCATGCACAGTCCCAGGGTTAGAATCACCATGTACAGTCCCAGGGATAGAATCCCCATGTACAGTCCCAGAGTTAGAATCCCCATGTACAGTCCCAGGGTTAGAATCCCCATGTACAGTCCCAGGGTTAGAATCCCCATGTGCAGTCCCAGGGTTAGAAACCCCATGTACAGTCCCAGGGTTAGAATCCCCATGTACAGTCCCAGGGTTAGAATCCCCAAGTACAGTCCCAGGGTTTGAATTCCCATGTACAGTCCCAGGGTTAGAATCCCCATGTGCAGTCCCAGGGTTAGAATCCCCATGTACAATCCCAGGGTTAGAATCCCCATATGCAGTCCCAGGGTTGGAATCCCCAGGTACAGTCTCAGGGTTAGAATCCCCATGTACAGTCCCAGGGTTAGAATCCCCACATACAGTCCCAGGGTTGGAATTCCCATGTACAGTCCCAGGGTTAGAATCCCCATGTACAGTCCCAGGGTTAGAATCCCCATGTACAGTCCCAGCGTCAGAATCCCCATGTTCATTCCCAGGGTTAGAATCCCCATGTACAGTCCGAGGGGTTAGAATCCCCATGTACAGTCTCAGGGTTGGAATCCCCATGTACAGTCCCAGGGTTAGAATCCCCATGTACAATCCCAGGGTTAGAATCCCCATGTACAGTCCCAGGGTTAGAATCCCCATGTACAGTCCCAGGGTTGGAATCCCCATGTACAGTCCCAGGGTTAGAATCCCGACGTACAGGCCCAGGGTTAGAATCCCCACCTACAGTCCCAGTGTTAGAATCCCCACGTACAGTCCCAGGGTTAGAATCCCCATGTACAGTCCCAGGTTTAGAATCCCCAGGTGCAGTCCCAGGGTTAGAATCCCCACGTACAGTCCCAGGGTTAGAATCCCCACGTACAGTCCCAGGGTTAGATTCCCCATGTACAGTCCGAAGGTTAGAATCCCCATGTACAGTCTCAGGGTTAGAATCCCCATGTGCAGTCCCCAGGTTTAGAATCTCCATGTACAGTCCCAGGGTTAGAATCCCCATGTACAGTCCCAGGTTTCGAATACCGATGTACAGTCCCAGTGTTAGAATCCCCATGTGCAGTCCCAGGTTTAGAATACCCATGTACAGTCCCAGGGTTAGGATCCCCATGTACAGTCCCAGGGTTAGAATCCCCATGTACAATCCGAGGGTTAGAATCCCCATGTACAGTCCCAGGGTGAGAATCCCTATGTACAAACGCAGGGTTAGAATCCCCATGTGCGGTCCCAGGGTTAGAATCCCCATGTACAATCCCAGGGTTAGAATCCCCATGTACAATCCCAAGGTTAGAATCACCATGTACAATCCCAGGGTTAGAATCTCCATTTACACTCCAAGGGTTAGAATCCCCATGTACAGTCCCAGGGTTGGAATCCATGCGTTGGCAATGAGCTTGGACCCCAGTAAAACCCAGGTCAAGGGTAAACCCAGCGTGCCCTCTCTCAACCCGGTTTGCTGCTCCCTCTGTGCCCAGCACTGCCTGCACCCCGGCGCATGGAAGTGGAATTTCAGCCTCAGTGTTACAAGTTTCATCGGTTACAGGCTGGAGAGAGGAATAGTTCAAACTGACCCAGAGCTGTGTGATTGGTTCAGTCTGTATATCACCGACGAGCCCTTTTACATTTGAGTGGTCAGGTATTCAAATTCCCGTAAACACTAATCCTGGATATAAAAGAGGGGAGAGCTGTGTTTAAATCAGAGTCCCCTTGGAGATTCTCTGAGTGAAGGAACTGGTCAGATTGAAATTTGAATCAGAAAAATCAGTGAGAAATTTCCAATTAGCAGATTTTGACCATAGAATCAATGGTTACAGCACAGAAGGAGGCCATTCGGCCCGTCGAGCCCGTGCCGAAACAGCGTAGCTCATCAGGACGGGGATTGAACCCGCGACATTGGCGTTATTAGCACCATGCTCGAACCATCTGAGCAAACTGACCAATACCAACTCCCACAGGGATGGGGAATTCTAGAATAAGGAGGAACCGGTCACGATTTGAAAGGTATTAAAGTATTCGAGGGGCCCTTACATTTGGGATCTTTCTTTATTTTGTCCACTCGAGGAGTTTGATAACAGGCTTCCTCCTGTGAATGTAGAGCTGGATTATTGGGCCGTGATGTGTTTCCTTGTTGATCTTCTGTTAAATACATTTCCTGAGTTAATTTAAATATAAACCAGATTTGCAGGCGTGATGCTCTATTTACACATCGAAGGTGAGAGAGATGCTGTGGGTCACACACTAAGCCCAGCAGCTGAAAGTGATTAACAGACTGGGTTTTGTGTTTAGTGATCCCGGGCGTGTTACCGAGACCTTCCCTGGATACCAAGGCTGGGAGAGGCACTCTGGAATGTATGGGGATCTGGGACTTGTCCATGAGAGTAACCGAAGGTATGAGAACTGAAATAATCTAGAGTTAGAAAGGAGAAAAGGCCCAAATATGGAGCAGTCGGTAGCAGGACATCAATTAGTCTCCTCTTATCTTGGAGACGTCAAGGACTCGACACACAGTGTGTTTGAAACAAAGCTGATTTATTTGGCATATATATCCAGAAGATTAAACTCGAGCCCAGTTAGGGAGTTATTAACATCAGAAACAAATCCTAACTGTCAGAATGAATATGGTTCAGTCCTGAACATGATTAACAGCAGCAATAACAGCAGAATCCAACCCCTGTAGTCAGTTGTGAACTCGCTGGTGTTTCAGTAGGTTGGATGACTGAGTGAATCCCTTCCCACACTCAGAGCAGGTGAACGGCCTCTCCCCGGTGTGAACTCGCTGGTGTTTCAGCAGAACCCTTGTGCTTTTAAAGCTCTTCTCACATTCAGAACATTTAAATGGTCTCTCATCAGTGTGAACAAGCTGGTGTTCAGTGAGTGTGACTGACCGAGTGAATCCCTTCCCACACACGGAGCAGGTGAACGGCCTCTCCCCAGTGTGAGTGCGTTGGTGTCTCAGCAAGTGGGGTGAACGAATGAATCTCTTTCCACACACAGTGCAGGTGAACGGCCTCTCCCCAGTGTGAGTGCGTTGGTGTGCCAGCAGATCATTTTTCCTTTTAAAGGTCTTCTCACAGTCAGAACATTTAAAAGGTCTCTTATCAGTGTGAACAACTTGGTGTGAAGTGAGGTCAGCTGATGAAGCGAATCCCTTCCTACACACCGAGCAGGTGAATGGCCTCTCCCCGGTGTGAATACGCTGGTGTTCAGTGAGGCTCCATGAACGAGTGAATCCCTTCCCACACATGGAGCAGGTGAACGGCCTCTCCCCGGTGTGAATATGCTGGTGCTCAGTGAGGGTCCATGAACGAGTGAATCCCTTCCCACACATGGAGCAGGTGAACGGCCTCTCCCCGGTGTGAATAAGCTGGTGTTCAGTGAGGTTCCTTGAACGAGTGAATCCCTTCCCACACACGAAGCAGGTGAATGGTCTCTCCCCAGTGTGATTGCGCCGATGAGTTTCCAGCTCAGATGGGCAAGAGAATCCCTTCCCACAGTCCCCACATTTCCAGGGTTTCTCCGTGGAGCGGGTGTCCTCGTGTCTCTCCAGGTTGGACAATCGGTTGAAGCCTCGTCTACACACAGAACACATATATGGTTACTCCCCGCTGTGAAAATGTTCCTTATATAACAGATTCTACAAACAAATACTAATTATGATATCATACAATATTATAGTTGTGTAGTAAAGTTCTTCTGACAGGCAGGGTCCATCAACTGAGCAGACTGATAGCAGATCTGGGAGGCACCACAAGATGTTCCACCTTGACTGCAGCAGTCAGCTTTCTTATCCCCGGGGTACGGACTCTCAACTAAGCTGCTAACTGCAAGATGGGAAAAGAGAACGGAATAATGGTGAAAAAAGGAAGATAAAAGGCAAAACAAAGTAATATCGGCAAGGAATAATGAATGTCTTGATGGCTGGGTCCTGTGAGTGATAACAGCAAGAAGAAGGAAATTTGAGTAGTCGTTTTCTTCTTTTACGGGATTTGAGAAAGTGGTCGGCTTCTTTTCTGTGGAAAAGTTGAAGACTGTGGACATTATATGGTTAGATAACATCAAGTGAAAACGAGGAGTTATTAGAGTGCCAATAGGACTGGCGTAGAACTGGTATTTTCTTGTTTTGTTGAAGAAGTTTCGGGTTTCTGGTTAAAAGTAGTTTACTTGAAGTTTTAATTGATTTCTGATATGGTTATGGGACTTTGTAAATTGTGGTGTTATTTAGTGTTAAAGCCTTGCTTAATCGAACGAACGAACGCTCTAGTGAACGCACGCATGCGGACACAAATAATATGCACGCACGCACGCATACACAATGGAACTTACGTTCGACCGAATGAAGGGCCTTCGCTCCCCAGGATGACAGCGGGCATCCTATTGGGTGAGCATGAGGCCTGCCTGGACGGATGAATGAACGCACGCACGCATGCACGCAGGTAGACAAATGACACGCACGCACGCAGACATGCACAATGGAATTTATGCTTGAGCGAACAAACGAACGGAGGAATGAATGACTGAATGATTGAGCGATGCCAGTAGGACTGGTGTATACGGGTTCTTTTTCTTGGTTTATTAAATAGTGGCAGTTTGTACTGTAAACATTATTGATTTACCTGTAAAAATTTATTAAGGCCTGAAAAGTAGAGCCTGCGTGATTCTTGTTACATCTGTCAATTAGATCATCCTGCTGAAGGAAAGTTACAGAACAAACAACCTCAAACTAATCTTACAATTAATGAACTAACAAAGGGCCTCCATCGAACTGCAAGGAATATTACTTCCAGCTGCATTCCTTTTACAGATGTGCTCACTCTAACTCGATCTTCCGTAGACATAGGCTTGGCAGACTGTTTTTGTAACTAACAGCTCCTTCAGTATATTTTCTTCCCACAATTGAGTGTTGTGCCTCAGGAGTTAATTGGAACTATAAACTTCTTAAATTGACAGTTAAGACAGATGGCTTTGCCCGTAGACAGCACAATGATGTTTATGGACATCTCCAACAGGGAAGGTCTCTGTGTAGAGAATAACAACAACTTGCATTTATGTAGCACCTTTAACATAGTAAAATGTCCCAAGGTGCTTCACAGGAGCGTTATCAAACAAAATTTGACACCAAACAGCATAAGGAGATATCAGCGCAAAAGAGGTAGGTTTGAAGGAGCGGCTTAAAAGAGGAAAGAGAGTCGGGGAGTTTGGGTGAATGAATTCCAGAGCTTAGGGCCCAGTAGCTGAAGGCACGGCCGCCAATGGTGGAGCGATTAAAACTGGGGACGTGCAAGAGGCCAGTATTGGAGGAGCGCAGCAATCTGGGAGGGTTGCAGGGCTGGAGGAGGTTACAGAGATAGGGAGGGGTGAAGCCAAGGAGGAATTGAAAAAAAGCTTCAATTCAAGAGTTTCTGGGCAGTTAGTCTTTTAATTCAGAATCAAGCAGCCTCTATGTAAACATACAATAGCAAAATACTGCGAATGCTGGAAATCTGAAATAAAGAAAATCTGTCTTGTGTTTAGAATTTCATTCTAAATCTAATTTAATAGTGACAATATTTTCATTTTCATTCCGGACTTCTAAAACCCCCTTTTCCACACTCGGTCCCTCCCTATAAACTGTCCCTGTGTAATATTTCTCAGATTAGGTGAAGGATGCTCCCTGACCAGTCTCCATTTCTCCTCCATTTACAGATGCTCCCTGATCAGTCACCTTTTCTCCTCCATTTACAGACGTTCCCTGTCCAGTTTCCATCTCTCCTTTCATTACAGACGCTCCCTGATAAGTCACCATTTCTGCTCCATTTACACACGCTCCCTGACCAGACACCATTTCTCCTTCATTTACAGACACTCCATGACCAGTTTCCATTTCTCCTTTCATTACAGACACTCCCTGACCAGACACCATTTCTCCCTTCATTAGACACTCCCTGATCAGTCACCATTTCTGCACCATTTCCAGATGCTCCCTGACCAGTCACCATTTCTCCCTTCATTAGACACTCCCTGATCAGTCACCATTTCTGCACCATTTCCAGATGCTCCCTGACCAGTCACCATTTCTGCACCATTTACAGATGCTCCCTGACCAGTCACCATTTCTCCTCCATTTACAGACACTCCCTTACCAGTCACCATTTCTCCTCCATTTACAGACGCTCCCTGACCAGTCACCATTCCTCCTCCATTTACAGACGCTCCCTGACCAGTCTCCATTTCTCCTCTATTTACAGACGCTCCCTGACTCACTTCCTGTCTGTCCCGGAGTTTGGCGGTTTGTTGAGATTCGGGCCGGAGTGAAACGGGAACCCGCGGGTGGGGGCGGATAATGTTCACTACTCTTGTACTCGGGCCTGGGGCCGCACTCGGGGTGTGTGAAGCCCGCCTCCCTCTGACCTGGTGCAGCCTCGCCACCCGCGCATGCTCAGCTCACACAGCCCAACAATCAGCCTCTCCCGCGCATGCTCAGCTCACACTGCCCAACAATCAGCCTCTCCCGCGCATGCTCAGCTCACACTGCCCAACAATCAGCCTCTCCCGCGCATGCTCAGCTCACATTGCCCAACAATCAGCCTCTCCCGTGCATGCTCAGCTCACACTGCCCAACAATTAGCCTCTCCCGCGCATGCTCAGCTCACCTTCTGTTGTTCAGGTTTAAAGGTCCTCAGCCACGTTGGAGGACCTGCCGCCCGCTCGGTCCTCCAGCCCCGCCCCTCCTAATGGTCCGGAGCTCCCGTCAATCACCCGGGCAGTGTGAGCTGAGCATGCGCAGACCTTGGCAGCAGCCGCTGACACATCAGGTGAGAGAGCTCAGGGAGCGGGTTCATGAACCCCGGGGGGGACGCGGGCTGCTCACACCCCGAGCGGGTTCATGAACCCCGGGGGGGACGCGGGCTGCTCACACCCCGAGCGGGTTCATGAACCCCGGGGGGACGCGGGCTGCTCACACCCCGAGCTCAGGGAGCGGGTTCATGAACCCCGGGGGGACGCGGGCTGCTCACACCCCGAGTGCGGCCCCAGGACCCATTATTAAAACACTCAACATTATCCGCTTCACACACTCCCGGTGTGGGCCTCAGGCCTCGACCAAGAGCCGCCGGGCGTTTGCCCCGAGCGGGGCGGCAGCTGCGGGGCTTTCTCCCGGTGACAGGCCCGGGGTAACGGCCGCCATCTTGAGAGGCTCGGGGCAGCAGGGCGCATGCGCAGCCCCCTTGGCCAGGAACCAGGAGGAGAGAATCTTGTCAATTTCTATCCTGGACTCACAGTGATGGCTTTTGTAAACTCCTTTTACAGGCTGAGAGAAGGGCAGCATTTACACACCGCAAACTCAAACCAAACAACAACTTACCTTTATATAGCACCTTTAAAACATCACAGAAGCACAGTCAGACAATAATTGACACACATACTTTGTTTGTCGTCCAGTGCACTTACTCAAAGTTCCTTCACAACTGTAACAATTTTATTCCGGTTGCTGTGAAGGCTGCGCTCACTCTACTCGTACACCTGGTCTCCAAAGGATGCAAAACAGGACTAATGCTGCCGAGCTCAGCTATTTTTGATCAGAAAATATCAACCGTTTAGCCTCACAAGGAAATGCACAAAAGAGGCAGCAGTGCTCATTGGCTGCCCAGGAAAGTCCTATTTAGATTAAACTCTTTCACCCAGAAACATAGAAGACAGGAGCAGGCCATTCGGCCCCTCGAGCCTGCTCCGCCATTCAATGAGATCATGGCTGATCATCCAAATTCAGTACCTTGTCCCTGCCTTCTCCCCATATCCCTTAATCCCTTTAGCCTTAAGAAATATATCTAACTCCTTGAATATATTTAATGAATTGGCCTCAACTGCCTTCTGAGGTAGAGAATTCCACAGGTTCACCACTTTCTGGGTGAAGAAATTCCTCATCTCTATCCTAAATGGCTTACCCCTTATCCTTAGACTGTGACCCCTGGTTCTGGACTCCCCGGCCATCGGGAACATACTTCCTGCATCTAGTCTGTCTAGTCCTGTTAGAATTTTATAAGTTTCAATGAGATTCTCTCTCATTCTTCTAAACTCCAGCGAGTATAAGCCCAATCGACCCAATGTCATCTCATACGTCATTCCTGCCATCCCAGGTATCAGTCTGGTGAATCTTCGCTGCACTCCTTCCATGGCAAGAACATCCTTCCTCAGATAAGGTGACCAAAACTGCACACAATACTCAAGATGTGGTCTCACCAAGGCCCTGTACAACTGCAGCAAGACATCCTTGTTCCTGTACTCGAACCCTCTCGCTATGAAGGCTAACATACCATTTGCCTTCTTAACCGCCTGCTGCACCTGCATGCTTACCTTCAGCAACTGGTGCACAATGACACCCAGGTCTCGTTGCACTTCCCCATCTCCCAATTTATTGCCGTTCAGATAATAATATGCCTTCCTGTTTTTGCCACCAAAGTGGATAACCTCGCATTTATCCACATTATACTGCAACTGCCATGCTTCAGCCCAATCACCCAACCTGTCCAAATCATACTGGAGTTTCTCGGCATCCTCCTCACAGCACACACGCCCACACAGCTTTGTGTCGTCTGCAAACTTGGAGATATTACATCTAGTTCCCTCGTCTAGATCATTTATATATATTGTGAATAGCTGGGGTCCTAGGACCGATCCCTGCGGTACCCCAGTAGTCACTGCCTGCCACTCGGAAAAAGACCCGTTTATTCCAACTCTTTGCTTCCTGTCTGCCAACCATTTTTCTATCCAAGTCAGTACTATGCCCCCAATCCCATGTGCCTTAACTTTACACGCTAATCTCTTATGTGGGACCTTATCGAAAGCCTTCTGAAAGTCCAACTACACCACATCCACTGGTTCTCCCTTATTTATTTTACCAGTTACATCCTCAAAAAATTCCAGTAGATTAGTCAAGCACGATTTACCTTCTGTAAATCCATGTTGACTTTGTCCGATCCTGTCACTGTTTTCCAAGTGCTCTGCTATTACATCTTTTATAATGGACTCTAACATTTTCCCCACTACCGATGTCAGGCTTACCGGTCTATAATTCCCCGTTTTCACTCTACCACCTTTTTTAAATAGTGGGGTTACATTAGCTACCCTCCAATCCATGGGAACTGTTCCAGAATCTATAGAATTTTGGAAGATGACCAGCAATGCATCTACTATTTCTAGGGCCACTTCCTTAAGTACCCTAGGATGTAGATTATCAGGCCCTGGGGATTTATCGGCCTTCAATCCCGTCAATTTCCCTAACACCATTTCCGTACAAATACTGATTTCTTTCAGTTCCTCCCTCTCATTAGACCCTATGTTCCCCGACATCTCTGGGAGGTTATTTGTGTCCTCCTTTGTGAAGACAGAACCAGAGTATGTATTTAATTGGTCGGCCATTTCTTTGTTCCCCATTATAAATTCCCAATTCTGACTGCAAGGGACCTACACTCGACTTCACCAATCTTTTTCTCTTCACATGTCTATAAAAGCTTTTACAGTCAGTTTTATGTTCCCTGAAAGCTTACTCTCATACTCTATTTTCCCCCTCTTAATTTATTTCCTTTGTCCTCCTTTGCTAAATCCTAAACTGCTCCCAATCCTCAGGTTTGCTGCTTTTTCTGGCCAATTTATATGTCCTCTCCTTGGATCTTATGCTATCCCTAATTTCCCTTGTTAGCCACGGTTGAGTCACCTTTTTTGTTTTATTTTTATGCCAAACAGGGATGAACATGCGATCCAGAGAGTGGTGAGAATGTGGAACTTGCTGCCACAGGGAGTAGAGTTGAGGTGATGAGCATGGATGTATTTAAGGGGAAGCTGGATAAACACATGGGAGAAAGGAATAGAAGGAGATGCTGATAGGGTGAGATGAAGAGAGATGGGAGGAGGCTCGTGTGGAGCATAAACACCGCATGGACCAGTTGGGCCGATTGGCCTGTTTCTGTGCTGTACAATGTATGTAATTCTAGGTACTAAGAGAGGAAAGAATGTTCCATAGAAACTAGAATTATCTGTTCTGCACTTTTTTCCTGAACTTAGTGATCTCTTTTGTAAACGGCTTTTACAGGGAATATCATCAGCCTTTGAATGTGGAAGGAGAAATGTTTGTCTGTTCTGTCCATGGGAAAAGATTTCAAACATCAGTGTGACTGGAAAAGCACCGAGACACACACCCGTCGTTCACAGCGGGGAGAAACCGTACACGTGTTCTGTGTGTAGATGAGGCTTCAACTGATCGTCCAACCTGGAGAGACAGGAGGACACCCGCACCATGGAGAAACCGTGGTAATGTGGGGACTGTGGGAAGGGATTCAGCTCCCTGTACCAGCTGGAAACTCATCGGCGCAGTCACACCGGGGAGAGACCGTTCACCTGCTCCACGTGTGGGAAGGGATTCAGTCAGTCATCCCAGCTGGTGAGACACCAGCGGGTTCACACTGGGGAGAGGCCGTTCACCTGCACTGTGTGTGGGAAACGATTTGCTCGATTAACCAACCTCACTGAACACCAACTTGTTCACACTGAAAAGAGACCCTTCAAATGTTCTAAGTGTGAGAAGATCTTTAAAAGCACAATAGATCTGCTGAGACACCAGTGAGTTCACACTGGGGAGAGGCCATTCACCTGCTCCATGTGTGGGAAAGGATTCATTCGGTCATCCCAACTGCTGAGGCACCAGCGAGTTCACACTGGGGAGAGACCGTTCACCTGCTCCGTGTGTGGGAAGGGATTAATTGATTCATCCACTCTGCTGAGACACCAGCGAGTTCACACTGGGGAGATGCCATTTACCTGCTCAGACTGTGGGAAGGGATTCACTCAGTGAAGTAAGATTTAAAAATGAGCGTAACAGGGCACGTTTAGTAGAACGCAATTGCGGCAGCAAAATGTTAAAAGATGAAATGTACCAATTATTCGTATGTTTAATTGCAGAAATGACCATACCAGTTTAGAGAGATGAAACTTACAAAAAAGAGACACTGACATAACCCTTTTCTGGAAAAACAAAACTTAGTAGTGGTCAAGAGAGAGAATGACTCTTTTCTCAGAAATCACATGTCCTGATGACTCATTTCCAAGAAATCAGAGGGTCCACAGGCCCCTGCAGTGAAAAGTGAAACTTATGTTATAGGCTACCTTGTATAAGTTAGACACACCTAGTTAGTGATTAATGTATAGACTTTTAAATCGATTGGACCTCTTGTAGTAGGAGGTCTCGTAATATGTGTATAACTGTGTGAACCTCAAGAGATTCGGTGGAGTCGGAGCCTTGTGTTGGGACGCAAGAGCCACAGCTCCCCAGGCCTGAATAAACCATTTTGACTTCAATTATTGGGTCTGTCTTTCTTACAACAAGCCAGTGACGTCGACTATGTATATCACTTGGTCTGCACTTTGGGGGCTTACATCACTCAGTTATCCAACCTGCTGAGACACCAGCGAGTTCACACTGGGGAGAGGCTGTTCACCTCGGTGTGTGGGAAGGGATTCACTCGGTATTCCAACCTGCTGGCACACCAGCGAGTTCACAAGTGACTGCAGGGGTTGGATTCTGCTGTTATTGCTGCTGTTAATCACATCCAGGACTGAACCATGTTCATTCTAACAGGTAAGGTTTGTTCCTGCTGATGAGAATAAGTCCTGTAACTGGGCTGGAGTTTAATATTCTGGATAAATGTCAGATACACAGTGTCGAGTATTTCTTTCCTCCAAGGTAAGAGGAGACTAATTGATGTCCTGTTACCGACTGTTCCATTTTTGGGCCCTTTCTCCTTTCTAACTCTAGATTATCTCAGTTCTAATATCTTCAGTTACTCTCAAGTCCCAGCTCCCCACACCTTCCAGAGAGCCTGTTATAGAAAATGACTGAAGATTTATCCCAGTGTAGTATTGTTATTATCCAAGGAAAAAGACTTGTATTTCTATCGCACCTTTCACAACCTCAGGACGTCCCAAAGTGCTTTACACACAAGGAAGTACTTTTGAAGTGTAGTTACTGTTCGAATGTAGGAAATTTCTGCACAGCAAGCTCCCACAAACAGCAATGTGGTATTGACCAGATAATCTATTTTTCAATTATGTTGATTGAGGATGGAAGGGGATGTGTAAAGAGATGGTCTGTGTATGGAGATGTGAAAGAAGGAAACGGTGTGTGTGTGTAATAGTGACACAGCCTTGTGGTCACAGTCAGAACAATGCACAGATATCCTTGTGATTATGGTTTGGGCAGGGCCAGGTCAATAATGTAGTAAACAAGTTAACTATAAATATCGCCAGTGTAGTCGCAGCTTAGAAACATAGAGAAACATAGAAAAATAGGAGCAGGAGCAGGCCATTCGGCCCTTTGAGTCTGCTCCGCCATTCAATATGATCATGGCTGATCCACTATCTCAATACCATATTCCCGCTCTCTCCCCATACCCCTTGATGTCTTTTGTGTCTAGAAATCTATCTATCGCCTTCTTAAATATATTCAGTGACTTGGCCTCCACAGCCTTCTGTGGTAGAGAATTCCACAGGTTCACCACACTCTGTGTGAAGAAATTTCTCCTCATCTCAGTCCTAAATGTCCTACCCCGTATCCTGAGACTGTGACCCCTCGTTCTAGACCCCCCAGCCAGGGGAAACATCCTCCAGTCTGTCTAGCCCTGTCAGAATTTTGTACGTTTCAATGAGATCCCCGTCTCATTCTTCTAAACTCTAGTGAATACAGACCTAGTCGACCCAATCTCTCCTCATACGACAGTCCTGCCATCCCAGGAATCAGTCTGGTGAACCTTCGCTGCACTCCCGCTATGGCAAGTATATCCTTTTTTAGATAAGGAGACCAAAACTGCACACAGTACTCCAGGTGTGCTCTCACCAAGGCCCTGTATAACTGTAGTAAGACATCCTTGCTCTTGTACTCAAATCCTCTTGCAATGAAGACCAACATGCCATTTGCCTTCCTAACTGCTTGCTGCACCTGCATGTTTGCTTTCAGTGACTGGTGTACAAGGACACCCATGTCCCTTTATACATCAACATTTCCCAATCTCTGCCTTTCTGTTTTTCCTACCAAAGTGGATAACTTCACATTTATCCACGTTATACTGCATCTGCTATGTATTTGCCCACTCACTCAACTTGTCTAAATCGCCTTGAAGCCTCTTTGCATCCTCCTCACAACCCCACCTAGTTTTGTGTCGTCAGCAAACTTGGAAATATTACATTTGGTTCCCTCATCCAAATCATTGATATATATGGTGAATAGCTGGGACCCAAGCACTGATCCCTGCGGTACTCCACTAGTCACCGCCTGCCACCCCGAAAAAGACCCATTTATTCCTACTCTCTGTTTCCTGTCTGTTAACCAATTTTCAATCCATGCCAGTATATTACCCCCAATTCCATGTGCTTTACTTTTGCACACTAAACTTATGTGGGACTTTATCAAAGGCCTTCTGAAAATCCAAATACACTACATCCACTGGTTTTCCCTTATCTATTCTACCAGTTACATCCTCAAAAAACTCCAGTAGGTTTGTCAAACACGATTTCCCTTTCATAAATCCAGGTTGACTTTGTCTAATCCCATTGATATTTTCTAAGTGTCCTGTTATCACATCCTTCATAATAGACTAGCAGTTTCCCTACTACTGATGTTAGGCTAATCGGTCTGTAGTTCCCTGTTTTCTCTCTCCCTCCTTTTTTAAATAGTAGGATTACATTTGCCACCCTCCAATCTGCAGGAACTGTTCCATAATCTATAGAATTTTGGAAGATGACAGTTGGTAGCACTCTCACTTTTGAGTCAGAAGGTTGTCAGTTCACGTCCCACTCCAGAGACTTGAGCACAAAAATCTAGGCTGATACTCCAGTGCAGTACTGAGGCAGTGTCAGAGGTGGCGTCTTTCGGATGAGACATTAAACTGAGGCCCTGTCTGCTCTCTCAGGTGGATGTAAAAGATCCCATAACACTATTTCGATAAAGAAAGACTTGCAGTTATATAGTGCCTTTCATGACCAGCAGACGTCTTGAAGTGCTTTACAGCCAATGAAGTACTTTTGAGGTGTAGTCACTGTTGTAATGTGGGAAAGAGCAGGGGAATTATCCCCGGTGTCCTAGCCAATGTTTATCCCTCAATCAACATAACAAAAGGATAATAGTAAAATACTGCGGATGCTGGAAATCTGAAATAACAACAGAAAATGCTGGAAACACTCAGCAGGACAGGCAGCATCCGTAGAGAGAGAAACAGAGTTAACAAAATGATAGATTATCTGGTCATTATCACATTGCTGTTTGTGGGAGCTTGCTGTGTGCTAATTGACGCCGCATTTCCTACATTACAACAGTGACTATACTTCAAAAGTACTTAATTGTCTGTAAAGCGCTTCAAGACGACTGGTGGTTATGAAAGGCGCTATATAAATGCACCAGAGACCGCTTTCTGGCTGATTGACAGCTGAGAGTCCGCGCATGCGCACGCGGGACGGCGGTTTGGGCCGACTCCGGCACAGCGACCCCTCCCGGTCACCAAGGGTAATAACTGCGCATGTCCAGAGGAGACCAAACCCCTCCCCCACACGGGGCTGCGCCGGCGCACTCGGATCCTGTCGGACGCAGTCGGCGCGGGGCATTCCGGGAAAGCCCTTGGTGTCGGTTACAGAGTCACGATCGGTGACGCAAAGTGAGTTTTCTCCGCTCCGATTGGGTGGACAATCGCGCGGAGTCGGGGTGGATCGGGAGAGAATAAAGAGAAATAGAGAAACCTGAGAGTCGGCGAGGCCCCGGACCGAGCGGCGTTAGTTGGTGGATCACATGATCTCCTCGGGGACACGTGACCCGGGCCCACGGCCTGATTGACGGGAGCTTCCGACCAATAGGGAGCGAGCGGGGCGGGGCTGGAGGAGCGAGCCGGTGACGTGTCCTTCAACCAATCGGGGAGCCCGAGGGGCGGGACTAGCGCCGGCTGATTGTCTGATCCGCAGGGCAGCGAGTTTCTCCAGTCCCTTGTTCAGGGCCCGGGGCCGGGGGAGGCTGTTGGCCTTTATTCCCCTTATTGGACACAAGGCTCTTTGTCTCACAACACACTGGCTCAGGTTTTAATGCAGACTTTTTTAATTCATCAATAAAAGCAGATAAAACCCGTGCTTCTGTGGAACAAACTTTCTAATATTTTACAGAATCATAGAATGGTTACAGCACAGAAGGAGGCCATTCAGCCCATCGAGCCCGTGCCGGCTCTCTGCAAGATCACTTCAGCTAGTCCCACTCCCCGCCCTTTCCCCGTAACCCTGCAAATGTCTTTCCTTCAGGTACTTATCCAATTCCCTTTTGAAAGCCGTGATTGAATCTGCCTCCACCACCCTTTCAGGCAGTGCATTCCAGATCCTAACCACTCGCTGCATAAAAAAGTTTTTCCTCATGTCGCCTTTGGTTCTTCTGTCAATCACCTTAAATCTGTGTCCTCTGGTTCTCGACCCTTCCGCCAATGGGAACAGTTTCTCTCTCTCTGTCCAGAACCCTCATGATTTTGAACACCTCTATCAGATCTCACCTCAACCTCCTCTGCTCTAAGGAGAACAACCCCAGCTTCTCCAGTCTATCTACGTAACTGAAGTTTATCATCTCTTGTCCCTGGAACCATTCTTGTAAATCTTTTCTGCACCATCTCTAAGGCCTTCACATCCTTCATAAAGTGCAGTGCCCAGAATTGGACACAATTCTCCAGTTGAGGCCGAACCAGTGTTTTATAAAGGTTCATCATAACTTCCTTGCTTTTAGATTCTATGCCTCTATTTATAAAGCCCAGGATCCCATATGCTTTCTCAACCTGCCCTGCCACCTTCAACGATTTGTGCACACATACCCCCAGGTCTCTCTGTTCATGCACCCACTTTAGAATTGTACCCTTTAGTTTATATTGCCTCGCCTCGTTCTTCCTAACAAAATGTATTACTTCGCACTTTTCTGCATTAAATTTCATCTGCCACGTGTCCGCCCATTCCACCAACCTGTCTATGTCCTCTTGAAGTCTATCACTATTCTCCTCCCTGTTCGCTCTACTTCCAAGTTTTATGTCATCTGCATATTTTGAAATTGTGTCCTGTACATCAAGTCTAAGTCATTAATATACATCAAGTAAAGCAGTGGTCCTAGTACCGGCCCCTGGGGAACACCACTGTGTACCTTCCTCCAGTCCAAAAAACAACCGTTCACCACCATTCTCTGTTTTCTGTCACTTAGCCAATTTTGTATCCATATCCATGCTGCCACTGTCCCTTTTATTCCATGGGCTTCAACTTTGCTGGCAAGCCTATTATGTGGCACTTGTCGAACGCCTTTTGGAACTCCATGTACACCACGTTAACCGCATTGCCCTCATCAACCCTCTCTGTTACCTCATCAAAAAACTCAATCAGAATCAGAGCGGCTGGGCCCGGCGGACGTGCGGCTAGGGCCCCGGCACCAGGAAACCCAGGGTTTTTTCAGCCGGTTCCACCGAGTCCGACTTGGGGCAAAGGACAGGAGCCAGGCTCCCAGAATGGCCCGCGGCCCCGGGGAGCATGCGCACTCTCAGCAGGGAAATCAGCGCCTTGTATAGAGTGGTTTCTGGGGCGCGGGGAATTGTGGGTGCTGCGGACGCCATTAGTCAGTGGCTGTGGGGAAGAGTTTTATTGCAGGCTGACGGAAGGTAGGTCCCTGGCCGCCTGTGTAGGTCTTTTTGTTCCTTCAGTTTGAGCTGGAGTGGAGATGGAGGAGAAGCTGCTGGGTTTAACTCCCAGTACTTCTGAGCCCAGGAGGACCCAACAATTTCCAATGTGGGACTGTCAAGGGAGGTGGATTCTGGGGGAGATTAGGTTGTTACACAGACACTGTCCCTACAATGTAAAAAAGTATTGTTTTAGGAACAAGTATTTCTGTAAAGGCTTTTAATCCGTTTTACATACAGATTTTTAAAATTAATTCTTGGGATATGGGCATCGCTAACAAGGCCAGCATATATTGCCAAACCCCAGTGTCCTGTTGAGAAGGTGATGGTGGGCCTTCTTGAACGGCTGCAGTCCGTGTGGTGAAGGTACTCCCACAATGCCAGGAGTTACCAGATTTTGACTCAGCAATGAACGGTGATATTTGTCCAAGTCAGGATGGTGAGTGACTTGGAGGGGAACTTGGTGGTGATTGTGTTCCCATGTACCTGCTTCCCTTGTCCTTCTATGAGCTGGAGGTCGCAGGTTTGGGAGGTTTTGTCAAAGTTGTTGTCGAGCTGCAGATGTATAAAGTCTCTCTCCTTCAACCCCTCGCCCTCCCACATCTCTCTTTCTCTCCTCCCATAGAGGCCAGAGTCGTGTGTAGGCCCAGACCAGGTGGTGGATTCCCTTCCCTGAAGGACATCAATGAACCAGTTGGGTTTTTACGACAATCCGGCAGCTTTCATGGTCACTTTTTTCTGGTGCTGGCCCCACAAGTGACCAGATTAATTCAGCTCAATTTCATAACTTGCCTTTGTGGTTTTTGTGGGTTCTCTCTCACACTCCCTTTTTCCTGTTTTAAATTCCTTTTATAGGGCATTAGAAAGGGAGGATTTGAAGACGGGAAACTCAAACAAAACATCACATCAAGATCTGACAGAGTCACTTGATTAATCGGGACCTGAATATCATCAGCCTTTGAACATGGAAACAAAAAGCATCATTCACAGCGGAGAGAAAATGTACACATGCTCTGTGTGTGGACAAAGCTTCCGCCGATCATCCAACCTGGAAAGACACAAGCGCAGTCACACTGGGGAGAGGCCATTCCCCCGCTCTGAGTGTGGGAAGGGATTCACGAATTCATCCCACCTCCTGACACACCAGCGAGTTCACACTGGGGAGAGGCCGTTCACCTGTTCCGTGTGTGGGAAGCGTTTCACTCGTTCATCCCACCTACTGACACATCTGCGAGTTCACACTGGGGAGAGGCTGTTCACTTGCTCTGAGTGTGGGAAGGGATTCACTCAGTTATCCAATCTGCTGAATCACCAGCGAGTTCACACTGACGAGAGACCTTTTAAATGCCCGGACTGTGGGAAGTGCTATAAAAGTTCCAGGGAACTGACGAGAGACCGTTCAGGTGCTCTCACTGTGGGACTGGGTTCAGGCAGTCATCCGACCTCACTGTACACCAGCACACTCACATTGGGGAGAGGCCGTTCAAATGCTCACACTGTGGCACTGGGTTCAGGCGATCACCTGAACTCACGATACACCAGCGCACTCATTCTGGGGAGAGGCCGTTCATCTGCACTGAGTGTGGGAAGGGATATACTCAGTCATCCGACCTTCTGACACACCAGCGAGTTCACACTGGGGAGAGGCCTTTCACCTGCTCTGTGTGTGGGAAGAGATTCACTCTGTCATCCACCCTGCTGACACACCAGCAAGTTCACACTGGGGAGAGGCCATTCACCTGCTCCGTGTGTGGGAAGGGATTCACTCGGTCCTCCCACATGCCGAGACACCAGCAAGTTCACAAGTGACTGCAGGAGTTGGATTCTGCTGTTATTGCTGCTGTTAATCACATCCAGGACTGAACCAGTTCATTCTGACAGTTGCAGTTTGTTTCTGCTGATGTTAATAATTCCTTTAACTGGGCTGGAGTTTAATATTCTGGATATATGTCAAATATATTAGCGTTGCTTTCAAAACATTGTTGTAGATGTTTGTCTTTCCCACCTGAGTGTTTAGCATCACCTGGCTGGAGCTCAGAAAGGACAATCTGGGGGAGGATCGTACGGCGGGAACAGAACTTCAGCCTGGACACAGTCCTTCAAGGCCACACTGAGAGGGGCAAACGGCACTTTGGTCTATCTCGTCTCTCTTCACTGACAGCAAAGTCGCCGTGCGGGTTTAACTTGAGGCATGTAAGAAATGTGTCCCAGCTGCTCCCTTCCATGGCTCAGAGCTCCTAGACACGGAACAGAAGGCTCCTTTACAACTGTGTTTAGAGTCAGGAAGAACAAAGGTGAATGCTGGGAACGTGCTGTCAAATCAGAGATTGGTGTCAAAATGCGATCTGTTCCTGACTGAAAGTGAAACGGCAGGTTTAAGTTTCCAGTCTAAAAATTACAGTGGTAATTATTCCACAAAGATTTAACATGTTTGTGTGACAGTCCTGACTCTAACGTTTTAATGCAGATGTTAACTCATTTAAAATAAACCCATATAAAATAAATTGGTTAAAGTCTGCATTAAAATAGCAGATAGAGGAGTTCACCAGAGCCTGTTAACTGCTGGTACAATTATACAACAGACATTTGATCTCCAGATAAAGAAGGACCTGCAGCGTGTTTCCAGGAATTCCCTGTTTTATTGATGTGTGCGTGTTAGACACCAGTATAACTAAAAATACACGACCCGGAACATCCACGGGGAAACCAGTTCAGATCAAGGTGAGTTCAGTTTATAGCAGAATAGGGACAAATATCACCCACAATTGAGGGAGTCAAAAGCAGCCATTAGAGAAGCTCAGAGATCTTTTGGAAGATGGTGCTCAATTGTGGAAATAATAGTAAAAGCTTTTCCAGCTACGTCAGGAGTCAGAAGGCATAGTTACACAGAGTTACATAGAATGACAGAGTCTACAGCACAGGAACAGGCCATCGGCCCAACTGGTCAATGCCGGTGTTTCTGCTCCACACGAGTCTCCTCCCACCACTCTTCATCTAACCCTATTAGCATATCCTTCTATTCCTTTCTCCCTCATGGGCTTATCTACCTTCCCCATGAATGTATCTGTGCTATTCGCCTCAACTACTCCTTGTGGTAACACGTTCCACATTCTGACCTCTCTTGGGGTAAAGAAGTTTCTCCTGAATTCCCCATTGGATTTATTAGAGACTGTGTTATATTTATGACCTGTAGTTTTGAACTCCCCCACAAGTGGAAACATTTTCTCCAGGTCCACCCGATATAACCTTTTCATAATCTTAAAGACCTCGATCAGGTCACCCATCGGCCTTCTCTTTATTCTAGAGAAAAGAGCCCCAGCCTGTTGAGCCTTTCCTGATAAATATATCCTCTCAGTTCTGGGATCATCCCTGCATATGCTTTTTCCACCTTCTCCAGTGCCTCTATCTCATTTTTATAATCTGGAGACCAGAACTGTTCACAGTACGCCAAGTGTAGTCTAACCAAGGTTCTATACAAGTTTAATGTAATTGCACAGCTTTTCAATTTGATCCCTCGACAAATGACCCCCAGTCCATTGTTTGCTCCTGTTATGGCCTCATTAACCTGCGTCACTACTTTTAGTGATTTGTGTATCTGGACCCCGAGATCCCTTTGCTCTTCTACCCCATTTAGATTCTTATGTTACAAGTAGTGTGTGGCCTTATTATTCCTACCAAAATGCACCACCTCACACTTAGCTATATTGAAATTTATTTACAAATTACCCTCCCATTCTGCTAGCTTATTAATGTCTTCTTGCATTTTCTCGCAGTCTTCCTCAGTATTAACTATACCCCCCAATTTGGTGTCAGAGACAAATTTTGAAATTATACTTCTGATTCCCGAGTCCAAATCCTTTATGTAAATTGTGAACAACAGTGATCCCAGCACTGATCCCTGTGGAACACCACTTCCCACCTTTTGCCAGTCGGAGTAGCCACTCCTAACCCCTGCTCTCTGTTTTGTAACCAGCTTGCTATCCATACCAGGATGTACAATCTACAAGATGACCAAGGTTTGTTTGGTCTGTAAATCCTCCCCTTCTAATCCCCTGTAAAAAGAGTTTACAAAAGTCAGCACTGGAAGTCCAGGATAGAAACTCAGAACAGACAATTGGCATTTATATGGAACATTACTCTCTCCTATTCCTCTGAAACTAAATCCCAGTCCCACACACTCTCCCTCATCCCTGTGCTGAAATCCAAACCCATCGCACCATTTCCAAACTGTCCCACTACTCTGGCTGGGTTGTTCTACACCCACTGGTGTAGGGATACAGATATCCCAGTGATTTAGTGGAACTGGACATTAGACAGTCAAAGAAAGTCACACTGCTCTGGGCTTTAGTTAATCAAAAGTTACCTTTAATCATGTAACAGTTCACACAAGCATCAAGCAACAGATAAATGTGAAGACCAAGTGTAGGGTTCTCAAAATTCCCACATTCCCCAAAGTTATTAATAAAGGGACCCTGAAGGACAAGTTATTAATAAGGGTACCCTAAAGGAAATGGCTTCTGGACCTTGTGGCAGAAACCTGCAAGATTGAAAGCAGGACCCTGCAAAACAGGTCAAGTTCAAAAAGGCTTTGAAAAACCTGACATGCCTGGGCCTGTGGGAGACTTGTTATTTTTGAAGCCAGACAACTAGATAATACAGAATACGCATTCTTCATTTTGAAACAAATCAACTCAGGAAAGACTTAATCTCGAACCCATCAAACCTTTGCATAAATAATCGCTTACAGTTTAAACTGGCTACTAAGCCAGGGAGATACCGATTCACATTATGCATAACAAACACCGAGACATTAAAGACCATTTAGCAACGGGGCAACCACCCAAAAAGCAGTTAAGGTGAACGACTATAATCACCTTAGACGAGCCCGCCAAAAATTAGACAAAGCACTAGCCCTGATTTGGCATGCAGATAACAACCTCCAAAAGAGTATAATTGTAGGCCCACCAGTAACCAAGGAAAAGCAGACGAAAGCAGGCAAAAGGGGAGACGAACTGCTACGGAGACGAGCAAGCAGAGAAGGGCAGTGTGTTTAAGCGTTGGGGACAAGCAGGCACACGCTCAAGTCCAGGTTACTCGAAACGCAAAGAAGCAGACCGGAAGGCTCACGGAACATTGCGGCGAGGGGGGCAGGCTCGACCGAAGACGACTAGGCTGCAACCGCAACCTTACACGAGGAACGACCACAAGCACTGCGGTAACAAAGGGCCGGGTAAACCATACCTTCAGATCATTACCACTGCACAGGTAATGATCTAGGCCACCGCGACTGAGCCGACACTGAAGACCGCCAACCGAACCCCAACCGCAACAAAACCTCGATGACCAGACCACCACCAGAAGAACAAAACCCGAAGTTTTCCACTCTACAAGATAAAGTACCCAACAAAGACTTTACTCCCTATCTCTAACGGAGAAGAGGGTATTTTACTCAGACAAATCCACCACCGCGCCCATGGACCACGTAGCGACGGCAGGCCCCAAAGAGCGAATCCCAAAACCGCAACCAGCTTAATCGACAGGATTCGACCTGTCAAGAAACCCTTATTGGTGAGCATAATCCCTGGCCCCTTATAGCACAATTTAGTTAGATATTGGGGGTGGGACAAGGGTAGGGGGATTACTAATGTGATGTTTCCCTCGTTGTGCCGTGTGTTCCCCATTCTTATTTAAGTGTACGTTTATATGCCTGTAACTATTCCAGTAATTTTCAGTGTTGTAATTTTATTGTGCCTTTAATAAAATACAGTTTTCTTGCACCAAACCAGTTGTCTACTCCAATTTGTATCGCAGCCTGTACCTAAGTCCGGAGTCTAGAACCACAGGGGTGTGGGAGCGATTCGAACCACTCAAAGCAGTCAGGGGCAAGCTGACTGCGTACACCAAAACCCCATCACAAGGATTTCCGCGTTAAGATGGGAGAGCGATCAGCTCTTGTCGCACTGGAGGTTCTGCTTCTGTTTGGATGACTTCTTCCAGGTGAAGCTTCTTCCGCCATCATCAACTAGTCATGGAGCAATGGGCGGCCTTAAATGAGGTGGTGGTTCGGGTACAGTTTTGGCTCAAGGGGGAAAGGGAGAGCAACCAAAGCCAGAGCTCCCTGAATGAGGAAGGAGTTAGAGAGTAGGATGAAGCAGAAAAAGGGACGTATAACAGATGTCAGCTTGACAATACAAGGGAGAATCAGGCTGAATATAAAAAGTACAGAGGACAAGTGAAAAAGAAAATAAGAGGGGCAATGAGACAGTATGAGAATAGATTAGCAGCAAACATAAAAGGGAATCCAAAGGTCTTCCACAGGCATATTAACAGTAAAATAGTAGTCAGAGGAATGGTGGGGCTGATTAGGGACCAAAATGGAGATCTGTTGGTGGAGGCAAAAGGCATGGCTGAGGTACTAAATGAGTACTTTGTATCGGTGTTGACCAAGGAAGAGGGCTATGGTAAACAAGGAGGTTGCTGGGATACTGGATGAGATAAAAACAGATAAAGAGGAGGTACTAGAAAGACTGGCGGTTCTTAAAGTGGAAAAGTCACTGTCTGGATGGGATGCAGTCGAGGTAGCTGAGGGAAGGGTAGAAATTGCAGAGGAGCTGGCCACAATTTTCCAATCCTCCTTAGATACAGGGGTGGTGCCAAAGGACTGGAGGACTGAAAATGTTACACCCTCGTTCATAAAAGGGGAGAAGGATAAATCTGACAATTACAGGCCAGTCAGTTTAACATTGGTGGTGGAGAAGGATAAATCTGGCGATTACAGGCCAGTCAGTTTAACATTGGTGGTGGAGAAGGATAAATCTGGTGATTACAGGCCAGTCAGTTTAACATTGGTGGTGGAGAAGGATAAATCTGACAATTACAGGCTCGTCAGTTTAACATTGGTGGTGGAGAAGGATAAATCTGGTGATTACAGGCTCGTCAGTTTAACATTGGTGGTGGAGAAGGATAAATCTGGTGATTACAGGCCAGTCAGTTTAACATTGGTGGTGGAGAAGGATAAATCTGGTGATTACAGGCCAGTCAGTTTAACATTGGTGGTGGAGAAGGGTAAATCTGACGATTACAGGCCAGTCAGTTTAACATTGGTGGTGGAGAAGGATAAATCTGGCAATTACAGGCCAGTCAGTTTAACATTGGTGGTGGAGAAGGATAAATCTGGTGATTACAGGCCAGTCAGTTTAACATTGGTGGTGGAGAAGGATAAATCTGGTGATTACAGGCCAGTCAGTTTAACATTGGTGGTGGAGAAGGATAAATCTGGCGATTACAGGCCAGTCAGTTTAACATTGGTGGTGGAGAATCTTTTAGAAACAATAATCCAGGAGAAAACTAACAGCCACTTGGATAAGTCTGGACTAATAAAGGAGAGCCAGCACAGATTTGTTAAAGGCAAATCGTGTTTGATGGTGTTGACTGAGTTTTTTGATGAGGTAATGGAGGGGGAAGGTGTAAAACGGGCAGGAAATTGAATCCCGTCAGGTGGGGGAGGTTCAAATTACCCCCAGCATATCTGAACTAGAAGGACAACTGCTAAAAATGGCCAAAAGGACAACAAAATAACGATGGAAACTGCCTGAGCAGTTCCGTAGCAACAGGAATCCCCAAATGGGAAGCTTTCTGCTTTTTAACCTCGTACACTATTTATCTACAAAGTACATCTCTAATTATCATCAACAGCAAGCTGCAATATCACTTATTGGAATATGATTGTTTGACTAAGTAAGAGTTTAGCCAAAGAACTACCTGCAGTTATTTTACAAATATAGTATTTTCTTACTTTAAGCAAATCCTTTGAAGTTTTCTTTTGCCTTTTACTTTTTGTTGTGTGTTTTTTTCTCTTTAGGTCCCTGCACACAACCAAAGCATTCTCAGCTGAGGGAACAGGTGGGCAGCTTGCTCTGACCCTGCCGTTCTACTGTGACCCGTGGGGTCTCACCCTTCAAATGGACTTCCTTGTGGGGACAGGCTCACTTTCTGTTGACCCCCCTCTTTCTTCCCGACAGTCCAGTGGAGATTAAGGGTTTGCAGTGTGAGGGAGATTGGGCATAAACCCACACCCACCAGTCTTTTGTGCCATTTGTTGAGCTGGCATGCTGTGCCCGTCTCCGTTAATGATTTCTGATGTTCTTCAGTTTTTTGAAGCAGAAACAGTGTCCACAAAGAGCTACTTGTGCTTCAAAAGACTCGAGCCGCTCGGCCAAACAGCCTCGTGGACTTTCAGTCCAACATATAATCCATCGATCGATCACTCATTTCATTCATTTAGTAACGGCAGATTTTACTATCTTGCACCACATTCTGTGTATTTAAGATAGAAACATAGAAGATAGGAGCAGGAGTAGGCCATTCGGCCCCTCGAGCCTGCTCCACCATTCAATGAGATCATGGCTGATCATCCAAATTCAGTACCCTGTCCCTCACTTCTCCCCATATCCCTTGATCTCTTTAGCCTTAAGAAATATATCCAACTCCTTGAATATATTTAATGAACTGGCCTCCACCGCCCTCTGTGGCAGAGAATTCCACAGGTTCACCACTCTCTGGGTGAAGAAATTCCTCCTCATCTCTGTCCTAAATGGCTCACCCCTTATCCTTAGACTGTGACCCCTGGTTCTGGACTCCCCAGCCAGTGGGAACATCCTTCCTGCATCTAGTCTGTCTAGTCCTGTTAGAATTTTATAAGCTTCAATGAGATCCCCTCTCATTCCTCTAAACTCCAGCGAGTATAAGCCCAATCGACCCAATCTCTCCTCATATGTCATTCCTGCCATCCCAGGTATCAGTCTGGTGAATCTTCGCTGCACTCCCTCCATGGCAAGAACATCCTTCCTTAGATAAGGTGACCGAAACTGCACACAATACTCAAGGTGTGGTCTCACCAAGGCCCTGTACAACTGCAGCAAGACATCCTTGCTCCTGTACTCGAACCCTCTCGCTACGAAGGCCAACATACCATTTGCCTTCTTAACTGCCTGCTGCACCTGCATGTTTACCTTCAGCGACTGGTGCACAAGAACACCCAGGTCTCGTTGCACTTCCCCTTCTCCCAATCTATTGCCGTTCAGATAATAATCTGCCTTCCTGATTTTGACACCAAAGTGGATAACCTCACATTTATCCACATTACACTGCATCTGCCCAATCACCCAACCTGTCCAAATCACACTGGAGTTTCTCGGCATCCTCCTCACAGCACACACGCCCACCCAGCTTTGTGTCGTCTGCAAACTTGGCGATGTTACATCTAGTTCCCTCGTCTAGATCATTAATATTTATTGTGAATAGCTTGGGTCCTAGGACCGATCCCTGCGGTACCCCACTAGTCACTGCCTGCCACTCGGAAAAAGACCCGTTTATTCCCACTCTTTGCTTCCTGTCTGCCAACCAGTTCTCTATCCAAGTCAATACCTTGCCCCCAATCCCATGTGCCTTAACTTTACACGCTAATCTCTTATGCGGGACCTTATCGAAAGCCTTCTGAAAGTCCAAATACACCACATCCACTAGTTCTCCCTTATCTATTTTACCAGTTACATCCTCAAAAAATTCCAGTCGATTAGTCAAGCACGATTTACCTTTTGTAAATCCATGTTGACTTTGTTCGATCCTGTCACTGTTTTCCAAGTGCTCTGCTATTACATCTTTTATAATGGACTCCAGCATTTTCCCCACTACCGATGTCAGGCTTACCGGTCTATAATTCCCCGTCTCTCTACCACCTTTTTTGAATAGTGGGATAACATGGGAACTGTTCCAGAGTCTATAGAATTTTGGAAGATGACCAGCAATGCATCTACTATTTCTAGGGCCGCTTCCTTGAGTACCCTAGGATGTAGATTATCAGGCCCTGGGGATTTATCGGCCTTCAATCCCATCAATTTCCCTAACACCATTTTCCTAAAAAATTGTGATTTCTTTCAGTTCCTCCCTCTCATTGGACCCTATGTTCCCTGACATCTCTGGGATGTTATTTGTGTCCTCCTTTGTGAAGACAGAACCAAAGTATGTATTTAATTGGTCTGCCATTTCTTTGTTGCCCATTATAAATTCCCCTGATTCTGACTGCAAGGGACCTACGCTTGACTTCACCAAACTTTTTCTCTTCACATATCTATAGAAGCTTTTACAGTCAGTTTTTATGTTCCCTGCAAGCTTACTCTCATACTCTATTTCCCCCCTCTTAATTAATCCCTTTGTCCACCTTTGTTGAATCCTAAACTGCTCCCAATACTCAGGTTTGCTGCTTTTTCTGGCCAATTTATATGTCCTCTCCTTGGATCTTATGCTATCCCTAACTTCCCTTGTTAGCCACGGTTGATTCACCTTTTTTGTTTTATTTTTATGCCAAACGGGGATGAACAAATCCTGTAGTTCATCCATGTGATCTTTAAATGTTTGCCATTGCCTGTCCACCGTCAACCCTTTGAGTAACATTCCCCAATCAATCCTACCCAACTCGCACCTCATACCATCATAATTTCCTTTATTTAAATTCAGGACCCTCGTCTGAGTCAAGTACTTCACTCTCCATCTTAATGAAGAATTCTATCATATTATGATCGCTACGCCCCAAGGGGCCTCGCACAAGATTGTTAATTATTCCTTTCTCATTACATAATACCCAGTCTAAGATGGCCTGATCTCCAGTTGGTTCTGAGGACTATCTGAATTTATGTTGATAAATTATTGGGAGGGTAGAAGTGGTGCGATGCTCAACACTAAGAGCCAGACTGTTTCCGATTCACCAATTGAACACTTTGCTCTCACCAATGTGCGCAGTCCCTTTAAATGTGCTGCGCGGTTTCTCTCCCAGCGGCAGGAGCTGGTGAGCGGCCTGCACGGGGCCTCGCCATTGCTGCGCCAACATGCAGCTGTTCACCTTAGGGACAACATTGGTGTGCGGCCCTCAACAGCTCACCACCACTTGTTAAGTGGCCCTCCAGCCCAAATCATTGCCCACCTCTGCCCGAAACCATCTTTAACGGGATTCTGCCTCCTGACGGAGTTGGAAAGATTTTACCATTACTACCACAATTGAGCACCATCTTCTTTTCCAAAGATCTCTGAGCTTCTCTAATGGCTGCTTTTGTCTCCCTCAACTGTGGGGTGATATTTCTCTCTATTCTCCTGTAAACTGAATTCCTCTTGATCTCAATGTAAAACAGTTCAGGGAGTCAGGCACCATTCACCCCTAGACCTACGCTGGCCGGTGAAACCCCAGTCATTTCCTTAGTAAGGATTCCTCTGGTTCCTCGCCATATATTTGTCAGGATACCGAAACCCAGCTTTCTTACCGTCCACTCCTGGAGGCCCCACTCCCTGAGCCTACAACCTTCAGCAGGGTCAGTGGTGGAGTTCAACAGCAGGAGTGAACCCAACTGTCAAAATGAACATGGTGCATTCCTGGATGTGATTAACAGCAGCAGTAACAGCAGAATCCAACCACTGCAGTTACTTGTGAACTCGCTGATGAATCAGTAGGTGGGATAACTGAGTGAATCCCTTCCCACACACGGAGCAGGTGAACGGCCTCTCGCCAGTGTGAACTCTCTGGTGTCTCAGCAGGCTGGAGCTCTGAGTGAATCCCTTCCCACACACTGAGCAGGTGAACGGCCTCTCCCCGGTGTGAACTCGCTGGTGTCTCAGTAGGTGGGTTGAATTTGTGAATCCCTTCCCACACCGGGAGCAGGTGAACGGTCTCTCCCCAGTGTGAACTCGCTGGTGTGTCAGCAGATCGCTTTTACTTTTAAAGCTCTTCTCACAGTCAGAACATTTAAAAGGTCTCACATTGGTGTGAACAAGTTGGTGTTGCAGTAAGTGGGATGAAGAAGTGAATCCCTTTCCACACACTGAGCAGGTGAACGGCCTCTCCCCAGTGTCAACTCGCTGGTGTGTCAGCAGATCGCTTTTACTTTTAAAGCTCTTCTCACAGTCAGAACATTTAAAAGGTCTCACATTTGTGTGAACAAGTTGGTGTCTCAGTAGGTGGGATGAAGAAGTGAATCCCTTCCCACACATGGAGCAGGTGAATGGCCTCTCCCCAGTGTGAACTCGCTGGTGTGTCAGCAGGTCACATGACTGAGTGAATCCCTTCCCACACACGGAGCAGGTGAACGGCCTCTCCCCGGTGTGACTGCGTCGATGAATTTCCAGCTCAGACGGGTAATTGAATCCTTTCCCACAGTCCCCACATTTCCACGGTTTCTCCCCGGTGTGACTGCGCTTGTGTTTTGCCAGGCCAGAGGATCGACTGAATCCTCGTCCACACACAGAACACGTGTACGGTTTCTCCCCGCTGTGAACGGTGCTTTTTGCTTCCATGTTATGTCTGATGATATTCAGGTCCCAATGAATTGAGTGACACTGTCAGATCTTGATGTGATGTTTGAGTTAAATTTCTTGTCTACAAATCCTCCCCTTCGAATACCCTGTAAAATGAATATAAAACAGGAAAAAGGGAGCGTGAGAGAGAACCCAGAAAAACACAGACAGGTTGTGAAATTGAGCTCAATGAATCTGGGAATTTGTGGGGCTGGCACTAGAAAAAAAATAATGACAGCTACCGGATTGTCATTAAAATCCCAACTGGTTCACTAACGTCCCTCAGGGATATGGGGATCGGGTGGAAAAGTAAAGTTGAGGTCGAAGATCAGCCATGATCTTATTGAATGGCGGAGCAGGCTCGAGAGGCCGTATGGTCCACTCCAGCTCCTAATTCTTGTGTTCTTATGGAAGGGAACCTGCCACCCTACCTGTCCCACGACTTCTACCGCCTAGAAGGAAAACAGCAGCAGGTGCTTGGGAACACCATCATCTGCAAGTCACACACCATCCTGACTTGGACATAGATCGCCGTTCCTTCATTGTCACTGGGTCAAAATCCTGGAACTCCGTCCCTAACAGCACTGTGGGAGCACCTTCGCCACACGGACTGCAGCGGTTCAAGAAGGTGGCTCACCACCACCTTCTCCAGGGCAACTAGGGATGGGCAATAAATGCTGGCCTTGCTAGTGACTTTCACATCCCAATAATGAAACAAATCTGTATGTAAACTGGATTAAAAGCCTCTACAGAAATACTTCTACCTAAAACAATACTCTTTTACACTGCAGGGACAGTGTCTGTTTAACAACCTAATCTCCCCCAGAATCCACCTCCCTTGACAGTCCCACATTGGAAATTGTTGGGTCCTCCTGGGCTCAGAAGTACTGGGGGTTAAACCCAGCAGCTTCTCCTCCATCTCCACTCCAGCTCAAACTGAAGCAACAAAAAGACCTGCACAGGCGGCCAGGGAGCGACTTCCGCATCCAGCGCCCGCCCTGATATCTTTTGCCCTGCCAGTACACTTTACACCTAATCACAGCCTATTACCATCTCGCCTAGCTTCTAATCTCATTTACTTCTTTTGGTTCTTTTTTTCTTTTGTCCGATCGCAGCCCTGCCTTCGATCTAGTTCCTTTTCTCTCCAGTTTTGAAGAAGGGTCAAACCCGAAACGTCAACTCAAATTTCTCTCCACGGATGTTGCCTGACTTGCTGAGTTTTTCCAGCATTTTCTGTTGTTATTTCTGATACAAGCCGGCTCTGGATTGGCGGCTCTGCTGTGTCGATCCAGTTGTGGTTTCTCCTGTCTGGGGGCGGCGCTGCACCCTGGGTGTCCTGGCCGCTCTGATTCGGGGCCTGAGATGTTGCTGAGGCCGCGCTCGCCCCCGCTCAGTGTCCTGGAGCCGCACCGCGCATGCTCCATGCAGGAAGGCGGTCTCCGGGAACCATCCCTTCCCGCGCCTGCGCGCTGCGCCCCTGCTGATGGAGATAGGGCGTATTCAACCGCGCGGGGCACTCTGGGTAGGAGCATCCGCCATGTTCAGTATTGTGTTTCCCTGGAGTTCCGGTTCTGAGTTTCAGACACTTCAGTGCCAAGTGGACCAGGTGTTTAAAGCTCATTCATTGCCCGCGCTCCATGTCGCTGTTAGGTAAAGGTACAGAGATTGAGTTCCCTTATTGTGCATCTGTTTGTGATATTTAGACAAAGAAAGACTTGCATTTCTGCAGCGCCTTTCACGACCACCGGACGTCCCAAAGCGCTTTACAGCCAATGAAATACTTTTTGAAGTGTAGCCATTGTTGTAATGTAGGAAACAAACAAACAGCAATGTGATAATGCTCAGATAATCTGTTCCTGTGATGTGGATTGAGGGATAAATATTGGCCAGGACACCAGGGAGAACTCCCTTGTTCTTCTTCGAAATAGTGCCCTGGGATCTTTTACGTCCACCCGAAAGAGCAGACCGGATCTCGGTTCAAAACTACATCCAAAAGACAGTACCTGCGACAGTGCAGCGGCTCAGTACTGCACTAGAGCGTCTGCCTAGTTTTTGTGCTCAAATCTCAAGAGTGGGGACTTGAACCCACAACCTTCTGACTCAGAGGCGAGGATGCTACCAACTGAGCCATGGCCTGACACAAAGACAATGGCTCATCTCTCTTCACCTATAGCAGTTAAAGTAAGGGTAGGGCAAGGTCCTGCGGGATGAAGGAGGCGAGTGTGCAGTGCAGTGTGAGTGTAGGGCTAGGTCACTGAAGGATGAAGGAGCAGAGTAGGCAGTGGCGACTCAGGGTAAGGCTAGTTCAGTGAGGGAGGAAGGAGGTGAGTGTGCAGTGGAGAGTCAGTGTCGTGCTACGTCAGTGAGGAATGAAGGAGGCGAGTGTGCAGTGGAGAGTCAGTGTCGTGCTACGTCAGTGAGGAATGAAGGAGGCGAGTGTGCAGTGGAGAGTCAGGGTCGGGCTAGGTGTCTGAGGGATGAAAGAGTTGACTGTGCAGTGGACAGGCAGGGCCGGGCTAAGTCACTGAGGGATGAAGGAGGCGACTGTGCAGTGGAGAGTCAGGGTCGGGCTAGGTCACTGAGGGATGAAGGAGGTGAGTGTGTAGTGGAGAGTCAGGTCAGGGCTAGGTCACTGAGGGATGAAGGAGGCGAGTGTGCAGTGGAGAGTCAGGGTCGGGCTAGGTCACTGAGGGATGAAGGAGGCGAGTTTGCAGTAGAGAGTCAGGGTCGGGCTAGGTCACTGAGGGATGAAGGAGGTGAGTGTGCAGTAGAATCAGGGTAGGGCTAGGTCACTGAGGAATGAAGGAGGCGAGTGTGCAGTGGAGAGGCAGGGTCGGGCTGGGTCAGGGAGGGATGAAGGAGGTGAGTGTGTAGTGGAGAGGTCACTGAGGGATGAAGGAGGCGAGTGTGCAGTGGAGAGTCAGGGTCGGGCTAGGTCACTGAGGGATGAAGGAGGCGAGTGTGCAGTAGAGAGTCAGGGTCCGGCTAGGTCACTGAGGGATGAAGGAGGCGAGTGTGCAGTGGAGAGTCAGGGTCGGGCTAGGTCACTGAGGGATGATGGAGGTGAGTGTGCAGTGGAGAGTAAGGGTAGGGCTAGGTCACTGAGGGATGAAGGAGGCGAGTGTGCAGTAGAGAGTCAGGGTAGGGCTCGGTCACTGAGGGATGAAGGAGGCGAGTGTGCAGTGGAGAGTCAGGGTCGGGCTAGGTCACTGAGGGATGAAGGAGTCGAGTGTGCAGTGGAGAGTCAGGGTCGGTCTCGGTCACTGAGGGATGAAGGAGTCGAGTGTGCAGTGGAGAGTCAGGGTCGGTCTCGGTCACTGAGGGATGAAGGAGTCGAGTGTGCAGTGGAGAGTCAGGGTCGGGCTAGGTCAGTGAGTGATGAAGGAGGCGAGTGTGCAGTGGAGAGTCAGGGTCGGGCTAGGTCACTGAGGGATGAAGGAGGCGAGTGTGCAGTGGAGAGTCAGGGTCGGGCTAGGTCACTGAGGGATGAAGGAGGCGAGTGTGTAGCAGAGAGTCAGGGTCGGGTTAGGTCACTGAGGGATGAAGGAGGCGAGTGTGTAGCAGAGAGTCAGGGTCGGGCTAGGTCTCTGAGGGATGAAGGAGGCGAGTGTGCAGTGGAGAGTCAGGGTAGGGCTAGGTCACTGAGGGATGAAGGAGGCGAGTGTGCAGTGGAGAGTCAGGGTCGGGCTAGGTCACTGAGGGATGAAGGAGGCGAGTGTGCAGTGGAGAGTCAGGGTAGGGCGAGGTCACTGAGGGATGAAGGAGGCGAGTGTGCAGTGGAGAGTCAGGGTAGGGCTAGGTCACTGAGGGATGAAGGAGGCGAGTGTGTAGTGGAGAGTCAGGGTCGGGCTAGGTCACTGAGGGATGAAGGAGGCGAGTGTGCAGTGGAGAGTCAGGGTCGGGCTAGGTCAGTGAGGGATGAAGGAGGCGAGTGTGTAGTGGAGAGTCAGGGTAGGGCTAGGTCACTGAGGGATGAAGGAGGCGAGTGTGCAGTGGAGAGTCAGGGTAGGGCTCGGTCACTGAGGGATGAAGGAGGCGAGTGTGCAGTGGAGAGTCAGGGTCGGGCTCGGTCACTGAGGGATGAAGGAGGCGAGTGTGCAGTAGAGTGTGAGGGTAGGGCTAGGTCACTGAGGGATGAAGGAGGCGAGTGTGCAGTGGAGAGTCAGGGTCGGGCTCCGTCACTGAGGGATGAAGGAGGCGAGTGTGCAGTGGAGAGTCAGAGTCGCGTTAGGTCACTGAGGGATGAAGGAGGCGAGTGTGCAATGGTGAGTCAGGGTTGGGCTAGGTCACTGAGGGATGAAGGAGGCGAGTGTGCAGTGGAGAGTCAGGGTCGGGCTCGGTCACTGAGGGATGAAGGATGCATGTGTGCAGTGGAGAGTCAGGGTCGGGCTAGGTCACTGAGGGATGAAGGAGGCGAGTGTGCAGTGGAGAGTCAGGGTCAGGCTAGTTCACTGAGGGATGAAGGAGGCGAGTGTGCAGTGGAGAGTCAGGGTCGGGCTAGGTCACTGAGGGATGAAGGAGGCGAGTGTGCAGTGGAGAGTCAGGGTAGGGCTGGGTCACTGAGGGATGAAGGAGGCGAGTGTGCAGTGGAGAGTCAGGGTAGGGCTAGGTCACTGAGGGATGAAGGAGGCGACTGTGCAGTGGAGAGTCAGGGTAGGGCTAGGTCACTGAGGGATGAAGGAGGCGAGTGTGCAGTGGAGAGTCAGGGTCGGGCTAGGTCACTGAGGGATGAAGGAGGCGAGTGTGCAGTGGAGAGTCAGGGTCGGGCTCGGTCACTGAGGGATGAAGGAGGCGAGTGTGCAGTGGAGAGTCAGGGTCGGGCTAGGTCACTGAGGGATGAAGGAGGCGAGTGTGCAGTGAAGAGTGAGGATAGGGCTAGGTCACTGAGGGATGAAGGAGGCGAGTGTGCAGTGGAGAGTCAGGATAGGGCTAGGTCACTGAGGGATGAAGGAGGCGAGTGTGCAGTGGAGAGTCAGGATAGGGCTAGGTCACTGAGGGATGAAGGAGGCGAGTGTGTAGTGGAGAGTCAGGGTCGGTCTCGGTCACTGAGGGATGAAGGAGGCGAGTGTGCAGTGGAGAGTCAGGGTCGGGCTAGGTCACTGAGGGATGAAGGAGGCGAGTGTGCACTGGAGAATTAGGGTAGGGCTAGGTCACTGAGGGATGAAGGAGGCGAGTGTGTAGCCGAGAGTCAGGGTCGAGCTAGGTCACTGAGGGATGAAGGAGGCGAGTGTGCAGTGGAGAGTCAGGGTAGGGCTAGGTCACTGAGGGATGAAGGAGGCGAGTGTGCAGTGGAGAGTCAGGGTCGGGCTAGGTCACTGAGGGATGAAGGAGGCGAGTGTGCAGTGGAGAGTCAGGGTAGGGCTAGGTCACTGAGGGATGAAGGAGGCGAGTGTGTAGTGGAGAGTCAGGGTTGCGCTAGGTCACTGAGGGATGAAGGAGGCGAGTGTGCAGTGGACAGTCAGGGTCGGGCTAGGTCAGTGAGGGATGAAGGAGGCGAGTGTGCAGTGGAGAGTCAGGGTCGGGCTAGGTCAGTGAGTGATGAAGGAGGCGAGTGTGCAGTGGAGAGTCAGGGTAGGGCTCGGTCACTGAGGGATGAAGGAGGCGAGTGTGCAGTGGAGAGTCAGGGTCAGGCTAGGTCACAGGGATGAAGGAGGCGAGTGTGCAGTGGAGAGTCAAGGTCAGGCTAGGTCAGTGAGTGATGAAGGAGGCGAGTGTGCAGTGGAGAGTCAGGGTCGGGCTAGGTCACTGAGGGATGAAGGAGGCGAGTGTGCAGTAGAGTGTGAGGGTAGGGCTAGGTCACTGAGGGGTGAAGGAGGCGAGTGTGCAGTGGAGAGTCAGGGTCGGGCTCCGTCACTGAGGGATGAAGGAGGCGAGTGTGCAGTGGAGAGTCAGGGTAGGGCTAGGTCACTGAGGGATGAAGGAGGCGAGTGTGCAGTGGAGAGTCAGGGTAGGGCTCGGTCACTGAGGGATGAAGGAGGCGAGTGTGTAGTGGAGAGTCAGGGTTGCGCTAGGTCACTGAGGGATGAAGGAGGCGAGTGTGCAGTGGAGAGTCAGGGTCGGGCTCGGTCACTGAGGGATGAAGGAGGCGAGTGTGCAGTGGAGAGTCAGGGTCGGGCTAGGTCAGTGAGTGATGAAGGAGGCGAGTGTGCAGTGGAGAGTCAGGGTAGGGCTCGGTCACTGAGGGATGAAGGAGGCGAGTGTGCAGTGGAGAGTCAGGGTCAGGCTAGGTCACAGGGATGAAGGAGGCGAGTGTGCAGTGGAGAGTCAGGGTCGGGCTAGGTCAGTGAGGGATGAAGGAGGCGAGTGTGTAGTGGAGAGTCAGGGTCGGGCTAGGTCACTGAGGGATGAAGGAGGCGAGTGTGCAGTAGAGTGTGAGGGTAGGGCTAGGTCACTGAGGGATGAAGGAGGCGAGTGTGCAGTGGAGAGTCAGGGTCGGGCTCGGTCACTGAGGGATGAAGGAGGCGAGTGTGTAGTGGAGAGTCAGGGTCGGGCTAGGTCACTGAGGGATGAAGGAGGCGAGTGTGCAGTGGAGAGTCAGGGTCGGGCTCGGTCACTGAGGGATGAAGGAGGCGACTGTGCAGTGGAGAGTCAGGGTAGGGCTAGGTCACTGAGGGATGAAGGAGGCGAGTGTGCAGTGGAGAGTCAGGGTCGGGCTAGGTCACTGAGGGATGAAGGAGGCGAGTGTGCAGTGAAGAGTGAGGATAGGGCTAGGTCACTGAGGGATGAAGGAGGCGAGTGTGCAGTGGAGAGTCAGGGTCGGGCTCGGTCACTGAGGGATGAAGGAGGCGAGTGTGCAGTGGAGAGTCAGGATAGGGCTAGGTCACTGAGGGATGAAGGAGGCGAGTGTGTAGTGGAGAGTCAGGGTCGGTCTCGGTCACTGAGGGATGAAGGAGGCGAGTGTGCAGTGGAGAGTCAGGGTCGGGCTAGGTCACTGAGGGATGAAGGAGGCGAGTGTGCAGTGGAGAGTCAGGGTAGGGCTCGGTCACTGAGGGATGAAGGAGGCGAGTGTGCCGTGGAGAGTCAGGGTCGGGCTAGGTCAGTGAGTGATGAAGGAGGCGAGTGTGCAGTGGAGAGTCAGGGTCGGGCTAGGTCACTGAGGGATGAAGGAGGCGAGTGTGCAGTGGAGAGTCAGGGTAGGGCTAGGTCACTGAGGGATGAAGGAGGCGAGTGTGTAGCGGAGAGTCAGGGTCGGGCTAGGTCACTGAGGGATGAAGGAGGCAAGTGTGCAGTGGAGAGTCAGGGTAGGGCTAGGTCACTGAGGGATGAAGGAGGCGAGTGTGCAGTGGAGAGTCAGGCTAGGGCTAGGTCACTGAGGGATGAAGGAGGCGAGTGTGTAGTGGAGAGTCAGGGTCGGGATAGGTCACTGAGGGATGAAGGAGGCGAGTGTGCAGTGGAGAGTCAGGGTAGGGCTCGGTCACTGAGGGATGAAGGAGGCGAGTGTGCAGTGGAGAGTCAGGGTCGGGCTAGGTCAGTGAGGGATGAAGGAGGCGAGTGTGCAGTGGAGAGTCAGGGTCGGGCTAGGCCAGTGAGTGATGAAGGAGGCGAGTGTGCAGTGGAGAGTCAGGGTCAGGCTAGGTCAGTGAGTGATGAAGGAGGCGAGTGTGCAGTGGAGAGTCAGGGTCGGGCTAGGTCACTGAGGGATGAAGGAGGCGAGTGTGCAATGGTGAGTCAGGGTTGGGCTAGGTCACTGAGGGATGAAGGATGCGAGTGTGTAGCGGAGAGTCAGGGTCGGGCTAGGTCACTGAGGGATGAAGGATGCGAGTGTGCAGTGGAGAGTCAGGGTCGGGCTAGGTCACTGAGGGATGAAGGAGGCGAGTGTGCAGTGGAGAGTCAGGGTCGGGCTAGGTCACTGAGGGATGAAGGATGCGACTGCGCAGTGGAGAGTCAGGGTCGGGCTAGGTCACTGAGGGATGAAGGAGGCGAGTGTGTAGCGGAGAGTCAGGGTCGGGCTAGGTCACTGAGGGATGAAGGAGGCGAGTGTGCAGTGGAGAGTCAGGGTAGGGCTAGGTCACTGAGGGATGAAGGAGGCGAGTGTGCAGTGGAGAGTCAGGGTCGGGCTCGGTCACTGAGGGATGAAGGAGGCGAGTGTGCAGTGGAGAGTCAAGGTAGGGCTAGGTCACTGAGGGATGAAGGAGGCGAGTGTGTTGTGGAGAGTCAGGGTTGCGCGAGGTCACTGAGGGATGAAGGAGGCGAGTGTGCAGTGGAGAGTCAGGGTAGGGCTCGGTCACTGAGGGATGAAGGAGGCGAGTGTGCAGTGGAGAGTCAGGGTCAGGCTAGGTCACAGGGATGAAGGAGGCGAGTGTGCAGTGGAGAGTCAGGGTCGGGCTAGGTCAGTGAGGGATGAAGGAGGCGAGTGTGTAGTGGAGAGTCAGGGTCGGGCTAGGTCACTGAGGGATGAAGGAGGCGAGTGTGCAGTAGAGTGTGAGGGTAGGGCTAGGTCACTGAGGGATGAAGGAGGCGAGTGTGCAGTGGAGAGTCAGGGTCGGGCTCGGTCACTGAGGGATGAAGGAGGCGAGTGTGTAGTGGAGAGTCAGGGTCGGGCTAGGTCACTGAGGGATGAAGGAGGCGAGTGTGCAGTGGAGAGTCAGGGTCGGGCTCGGTCACTGAGGGATGAAGGAGGCGACTGTGCAGTGGAGAGTCAGGGTAGGGCTAGGTCACTGAGGGATGAAGGAGGTGAGTGTGCAGTGGAGAGTCAGGGTCGGGCTAGGTCACTGAGGGATGAAGGAGGCGAGTGTGCAGTGAAGAGTGAGGATAGGGCTAGGTCACTGAGGGATGAAGGAGGCGAGTGTGCAGTGGAGAGTCAGGGTCGGGCTCGGTCACTGAGGGATGAAGGAGGCGAGTGTGCAGTGGAGAGTCAGGATAGGGCTAGGTCACTGAGGGATGAAGGAGGCGAGTGTGTAGTGGAGAGTCAGGGTCGGTCTCGGTCACTGAGGGATGAATGAGGCGAGTGTGCAGTGGAGAGTCAGGGTCGGGCTAGGTCACTGAGGGATGAAGGAGGCGAGTGTGCAGTGGAGAGTCAGGGTCAGGCTAGGTCACAGGGATGAAGGAGGCGAGTGTGCAGTGGAGAGTCAGGGTCGGGCTAGGTCAGTGAGGGATGAAGGAGGCGAGTGTGTAGTGGAGAGTCAGGGTCGGGCTAGGTCACTGAGGGATGAAGGAGGCGAGTGTGCAGTAGAGTGTGAGGGTAGGGCTAGGTCACTGAGGGATGAAGGAGGCGAGTGTGCAGTGGAGAGTCAGGGTCGGGCTCGGTCACTGAGGGATGAAGGAGGCGAGTGTGTAGTGGAGAGTCAGGGTCGGGCTAGGTCACTGAGGGATGAAGGAGGCGAGTGTGCAGTGGAGAGTCAGGGTCGGGCTCGGTCACTGAGGGATGAAGGAGGCGACTGTGCAGTGGAGAGTCAGGGAAGGGCTAGGTCACTGAGGGATGAAGGAGCTGAGTGTGCAGTGGAGAGTCAGGGTCGGGCTAGGTCACTGAGGGATGAAGGAGGCGAGTGTGCAGTGAAGAGTGAGGATAGGGCTAGGTCACTGAGGGATGAAGGAGGCGAGTGTGCAGTGGAGAGTCAGGGTCGGGCTCGGTCACTGAGGGATGAAGGAGGCGAGTGTGCAGTGGAGAGTCAGGATAGGGCTAGGTCACTGAGGGATGAAGGAGGCGAGTGTGTAGTGGAGAGTCAGGGTCGGTCTCGGTCACTGAGGGATGAAGGAGGCGAGTGTGCAGTGGAGAGTCAGGGTCGGGCTAGGTCACTGAGGGATGAAGGAGGCGAGTGTGCAGTGGAGAGTCAGGGTCGGGCTCGGTCACTGAGGGATGAAGGAGGCGAGTGTGCAGTGGAGAGTCAGGGTAGGGCTCGGTCACTGAGGGATGAAGGAGGCGAGTGTGTAGTGGAGAGTCAGGGTTGCGCTAGGTCACTGAGGGATGAAGGAGGCGAGTGTGCAGTGGAGAGTCAGGGTCGGGCTCGGTCACTGAGGGATGAAGGAGGCGAGTGTGCAGTGGAGAGTCAGGGTCGGGCTAGGTCAGTGAGTGATGAAGGAGGCGAGTGTGCAGTGGAGAGTCAGGGTCGGGCTAGGTCACTGAGGGATGAAGGAGGCGAGTGTGCAGTGGAGAGTCAGGGTAGGGCTCGGTCACTGAGGGATGAAGGAGTCGAGTGTGCAGTGGAGAGTCAGGGTCGGGCTAGGTCAGTGAGTGATGAAGGAGGCGAGTGTGCAGTGGAGAGTCAGGGTCGGGCTAGGTCACTGAGGGATGAAGGAGGCGAGTGTGCAGTGGAGAGTCAGGGTAGGGCTAGGTCACTGAGGGATGAAGGAGGCGAGTGTGTAGCGGAGAGTCAGGGTCGGGCTAGGTCACTGAGGGATGAAGGAGGCAAGTGTGCAGTGGAGAGTCAGGGTAGGGCTAGGTCACTGAGGGATGAAGGAGGCGAGTGTGCAGTGGAGAGTCAGGGTAGGGCTAGGTCACTGAGGGATGAAGGAGGCGAGTGTGCAGTGGAGAGTCAGGGTAGGGCTAGGTCACTGAGGGATGAAGGAGGCGAGTGTGCAGTGGAGAGTCAGGGTCGGGCTAGGTCAGTGAGGGATGAAGGAGGCGAGTGTGTAGTGGAGAGTCAGGGTAGGGCTAGGTCACTGAGGGATGAAGGAGGCGAGTGTGCAGTGGAGAGTCAGGGTAGGGCTCGGTCACTGAGGGATGAAGGAGGCGAGTGTGCAGTGGAGAGTCAGGGTCGGGCTCGGTCACTGAGGGATGAAGGAGGCGAGTGTGCAGTAGAGTGTGAGGGTAGGGCTAGGTCACTGAGGGATGAAGGAGGCGAGTGTGCAGTGGAGAGTCAGGGTCGGGCTCCGTCACTGAGGGATGAAGGAGGCGAGTGTGCAGTGGAGAGTCAGAGTCGCGTTAGGTCACTGAGGGATGAAGGAGGCGAGTGTGCAATGGTGAGTCAGGGTTGGGCTAGGTCACTGAGGGATGAAGGAGGCGAGTGTGCAGTGGAGAGTCAGGGTCGGGCTCGGTCACTGAGGGATGAAGGATGCATGTGTGCAGTGGAGAGTCAGGGTCGGGCTAGGTCACTGAGGGATGAAGGAGGCGAGTGTGCAGTGGAGAGTCAGGGTAGGGCTGGGTCACTGAGGGATGAAGGAGGCGAGTGTGCAGTGGAGAGTCAGGGTAGGGCTAGGTCACTGAGGGATGAAGGAGGCGACTGTGCAGTGGAGAGTCAGGGTAGGGCTAGGTCACTGAGGGATGAAGGAGGCGAGTGTGCAGTGGAGAGTCAGGGTCGGGCTAGGTCACTGAGGGATGAAGGAGGCGAGTGTGCAGTGGAGAGTCAGGGTCGGGCTCGGTCACTGAGGGATGAAGGAGGCGAGTGTGCAGTGAAGAGTGAGGATAGGGCTAGGTCACTGAGGGATGAAGGAGGCGAGTGTGCAGTGGAGAGTCAGGATAGGGCTAGGTCACTGAGGGATGAAGGAGGCGAGTGTGCAGTGGAGAGTCAGGATAGGGCTAGGTCACTGAGGGATGAAGGAGGCGAGTGTGTAGTGGAGAGTCAGGGTCGGTCTCGGTCACTGAGGGATGAAGGAGGCGAGTGTGCAGTGGAGAGTCAGGGTCGGGCTAGGTCACTGAGGGATGAAGGAGGCGAGTGTGCACTGGAGAATTAGGGTAGGGCTAGGTCACTGAGGGATGAAGGAGGCGAGTGTGTAGCCGAGAGTCAGGGTCGGGCTAGGTCACTGAGGGATGAAGGAGGCGAGTGTGCAGTGGAGAGTCAGGGTAGGGCTAGGTCACTGAGGGATGAAGGAGGCGAGTGTGCAGTGGAGAGTCAGGGTCGGGCTAGGTCACTGAGGGATGAAGGAGGCGAGTGTGCAGTGGAGAGTCAGGGTAGGGCTAGGTCACTGAGGGATGAAGGAGGCGAGTGTGTAGTGGAGAGTCAGGGTTGCGCTAGGTCACTGAGGGATGAAGGAGGCGAGTGTGCAGTGGACAGTCAGGGTCGGGCTAGGTCAGTGAGGGATGAAGGAGGCGAGTGTGCAGTGGAGAGTCAGGGTCGGGCTAGGTCAGTGAGTGATGAAGGAGGCGAGTGTGCAGTGGAGAGTCAGGGTAGGGCTCGGTCACTGAGGGATGAAGGAGGCGAGTGTGCAGTGGAGAGTCAGGGTCAGGCTAGGTCACAGGGATGAAGGAGGCGAGTGTGCAGTGGAGAGTCAAGGTCAGGCTAGGTCAGTGAGTGATGAAGGAGGCGAGTGTGCAGTGTAGAGTCAGGGTCGGGCTAGGTCACTGAGGGATGAAGGAGGCGAGTGTGCAGTAGAGTGTGAGGGTAGGGCTAGGTCACTGAGGGATGAAGGAGGCGAGTGTGCAGTGGAGAGTCAGGGTCGGGCTCCGCCACTGAGGGATGAAGGAGGCGAGTGTGCAGTGGAGAGTCAGGGTAGGGCTAGGTCACTGAGGGATGAAGGAGGCGAGTGTGCAGTGGAGAGTCAGGGTAGGGCTAGGTCACTGAGGGATGAAGGAGGCGAGTGTGCAGTGGAGAGTCAGGGTAGGGCTCGGTCACTGAGGGATGAAGGAGGCGAGTGTGTAGTGGAGAGTCAGGGTTGCGCTAGGTCACTGAGGGATGAAGGAGGTGAGTGTGCAGTGGAGAGTCAGGGTCGGGCTCGGTCACTGAGGGATGAAGGAGGCGAGTGTGCAGTGGAGAGTCAGGGTCGGGCTAGGTCAGTGAGTGATGAAGGAGGCGAGTGTGCAGTGGAGAGTCAGGGTAGGGCTAGGTCACTGAGGGATGAAGGAGGCGAGTGTGCAGTGGAGAGTCAGGGTCGGGCTAGGTCACTGAGGGATGAAGGAGGCGAGTGCGCAGTGGAGAGTCAGGGTAGGGCTCGGTCACTGAGGGATGAAGGAGGCGAGTGTGTAGCGGAGAGTCAGGGTCGGGCTAGGTCACTGAGGGATGAAGGAGGCGAGTGTGCAGTGGAGAGTCAGGGTAGGGCTAGGTCACTGAGGGATGAAGGAGGCGAGTGTGCAGTGGAGAGTCAGGGTCGGGCTCGGTCACTGAGGGATGAAGGAGGCGAGTGTGCAGTGGAGAGTCAAGATAGGGCTAGGTCACTGAGGGATGAAGGAGGCGAGTGTGTTGTGGAGTGTCAGGGTTGCGCGAGGTCACTGAGGGATGAAGGAGGCGAGTGTGCAGTGGAGAGTCAGGGTAGGGCTCGGTCACTGAGGGATGAAGGAGGCGAGTGTGCAGTGGAGAGTCAGGGTCAGGCTAGGTCACAGGGATGAAGGAGGCGAGTGTGCAGTGGAGAGTCAGGGTCGGGCTAGGTCAGTGAGGGATGAAGGAGGCGAGTGAGTAGTGGAGAGTCAGGGTCGGGCTAGGTCACTGAGGGATGAAGGAGGCGAGTGTGCAGTAGAGTGTGAGGGTAGGGCTAGGTCACTGAGGGATGAAGGAGGCGAGTGTGCAGTGGAGAGTCAGGGTCGGGCTCGGTCACTGAGGGATGAAGGAGGCGAGTGTGTAGTGGAGAGTCAGGGTCGGGCTAGGTCACTGAGGGATGAAGGAGGCGAGTGTGCAGTGGAGAGTCAGGGTCGGGCTCGGTCACTGAGGGATGAAGGAGGCGACTGTGCAGTGGAGAGTCAGGGTAGGGCTAGGTCACTGAGGGATGAAGGAGGTGAGTGTGCAGTGGAGAGTCAGGGTCGGGCTAGGTCACTGAGGGATGAAGGAGGCGAGTGTGCAGTGAAGAGTGAGGATAGGGCTAGGTCACTGAGGGATGAAGGAGGCGAGTGTGCAGTGGAGAGTCAGGGTCGGGCTCGGTCACTGAGGGATGAAGGAGGCGAGTGTGCAGTGGAGAGTCAGGATAGGGCTAGGTCACTGAGGGATGAAGGAGGCGAGTGTGTAGTGGAGAGTCAGGGTCGGTCTCGGTCACTGAGGGATGAAGGAGGCGAGTGTGCAGTGGAGAGTCAGGGTCGGGCTAGGTCACTGAGGGATGAAGGAGGCGAGTGTGCAGTGGAGAGTCAGGGTAGGGCTCGGTCACTGAGGGATGAAGGAGGCGAGTGTGCAGTGGAGAGTCAGGGTCGGGCTAGGTCAGTGAGTGATGAAGGAGGCGAGTGTGCAGTGGAGAGTCAGGGTCGGGCTAGGTCACTGAGGGATGAAGGAGGCGAGTGTGCAGTGGAGAGTCAGGGTAGGGCTAGGTCACTGAGGGATGAAGGAGGCGAGTGTGTAGCGGAGAGTCAGGGTCGGGCTAGGTCACTGAGGGATGAAGGAGGCAAGTGTGCAGTGGAGAGTCAGGGTAGGGCTAGGTCACTGAGGGATGAAGGAGGCGAGTGTGCAGTGGAGAGTCAGGGTAGGGCTAGGTCACTGAGGGATGAAGGAGGCGAGTGTGTAGTGGAGAGTCAGGGTCGGGATAGGTCACTGAGGGATGAAGGAGGCGAGTGTGCAGTGGAGAGTCAGGGTAGGGCTCGGTCACTGAGGGATGAAGGAGGCGAGTGTGCAGTGGAGAGTCAGGGTCGGGCTAGGTCAGTGAGGGATGAAGGAGGCGAGTGTGCAGTGGAGAGTCAGGGTAGGGCTCGGTCACTGAGGGATGAAGGAGGCGAGTGTGCAGTGGAGAGTCAGGGTCGGGCTAGGTCAGTGAGTGATGAAGGAGGCGAGTGTGCAGTGGAGAGTCAGGGTCGGGCTAGGTCACTGAGGGATGAAGGAGGCGAGTGTGCAGTGGAGAGTCAGGGTAGGGCTAGGTCACTGAGGGATGAAGGAGGCGAGTGTGTAGCGGAGAGTCAGGGTCGGGCTAGGTCACTGAGGGATGAAGGAGGCAAGTGTGCAGTGGAGAGTCAGGGTAGGGCTAGGTCACTGAGGGATGAAGGAGGCGAGTGTGTAGCGGAGAGTCAGGGTCGGGCTAGGTCACTGAGGGATGAAGGAGGCAAGTGTGCAGTGGAGAGTCAGGGTAGGGCTAGGTCACTGAGGGATGAAGGAGGCGAGTGTGCAGTGGAGAGTCAGGGTAGGGCTAGGTCACTGAGGGATGAAGGAGGCGAGTGTGTAGTGGAGAGTCAGGGTCGGGATAGGTCACTGAGGGATGAAGGAGGCGAGTGTGCAGTGGAGAGTCAGGGTAGGGCTCGGTCACTGAGGGATGAAGGAGGCGAGTGTGCAGTGGAGAGTCAGGGTCGGGCTAGGTCAGTGAGGGATGAAGGAGGCGAGTGTGCAGTGGAGAGTCAGGGTCGGGCTAGGCCAGTGAGTGATGAAGGAGGCGAGTGTGCAGTGGAGAGTCAGGGTCAGGCTAGGTCAGTGAGTGATGAAGGAGGCGAGTGTGCAGTGGAGAGTCAGGGTCGGGCTAGGTCACTGAGGGATGAAGGAGGCGAGTGTGCAATGGTGAGTCAGGGTTGGGCTAGGTCACTGAGGGATGAAGGATGCGAGTGTGTAGCGGAGAGTCAGGGTCGGGCTAGGTCACTGAGGGATGAAGGATGCGAGTGTGCAGTGGAGAGTCAGGGTCGGGCTAGGTCACTGAGGGATGAAGGAGGCGAGTGTGCAGTGGAGAGTCAGGGTCGGGCTAGGTCACTGAGGGATGAAGGAGGCGAGTGCGCAGTGGAGAGTCAGGGTAGGGCTAGGTCACTGAGGGATGAAGGAGGCGAGTGTGTAGCGGAGAGTCAGGGTCGGGCTAGGTCACTGAGGGATGAAGGAGGCGAGTGTGCAGTGGAGAGTCAGGGTAGGGCTAGGTCACTGAGGGATGAAGGAGGCGAGTGTGCAGTGGAGAGTCAGGGTCGGGCTCGGTCACTGAGGGATGAAGGAGGCGAGTGTGCAGTGGAGAGTCAAGGTAGGGCTAGGTCACTGAGGGATGAAGGAGGCGAGTGTGTTGTGGAGAGTCAGGGTTGCGCGAGGTCACTGAGGGATGAAGGAGGCGAGTGTGCAGTGGAGAGTCAGGGTAGGGCTCGGTCACTGAGGGATGAAGGAGGCGAGTGTGCAGTGGAGAGTCAGGGTCAGGCTAGGTCACAGGGATGAAGGAGGCGAGTGTGCAGTGGAGAGTCAGGGTCGGGCTAGGTCAGTGAGGGATGAAGGAGGCGAGTGTGTAGTGGAGAGTCAGGGTCGGGCTAGGTCACTGAGGGATGAAGGAGGCGAGTGTGCAGTAGAGTGTGAGGGTAGGGCTAGGTCACTGAGGGATGAAGGAGGCGAGTGTGCAGTGGAGAGTCAGGGTCGGGCTCGGTCACTGAGGGATGAAGGAGGCGAGTGTGTAGTGGAGAGTCAGGGTCGGGCTAGGTCACTGAGGGATGAAGGAGGCGAGTGTGCAGTGGAGAGTCAGGGTCGGGCTCGGTCACTGAGGGATGAAGGAGGCGACTGTGCAGTGGAGAGTCAGGGTAGGGCTAGGTCACTGAGGGATGAAGGAGGTGAGTGTGCAGTGGAGAGTCAGGGTCGGGCTAGGTCACTGAGGGATGAAGGAGGCGAGTGTGCAGTGAAGAGTGAGGATAGGGCTAGGTCACTGAGGGATGAAGGAGGCGAGTGTGCAGTGGAGAGTCAGGGTCGGGCTCGGTCACTGAGGGATGAAGGAGGCGAGTGTGCAGTGGAGAGTCAGGATAGGGCTAGGTCACTGAGGGATGAAGGAGGCGAGTGTGTAGTGGAGAGTCAGGGTCGGTCTCGGTCACTGAGGGATGAAGGAGGCGAGTGTGCAGTGGAGAGTCAGGGTCGGGCTAGGTCACTGAGGGATGAAGGAGGCGAGTGTGCAGTGGAGAGTCAGGGTAGGGCTCGGTCACTGAGGGATGAAGGAGGCGAGTGTGCAGTGGAGAGTCAGGGTCGGGCTAGGTCAGTGAGTGATGAAGGAGGCGAGTGTGCAGTGGAGAGTCAGGGTCGGGCTAGGTCACTGAGGGATGAAGGAGGCGAGTGTGCAGTGGAGAGTCAGGGTAGGGCTAGGTCACTGAGGGATGAAGGAGGCGAGTGTGTAGCGGAGAGTCAGGGTCGGGCTAGGTCACTGAGGGATGAAGGAGGCAAGTGTGCAGTGGAGAGTCAGGGTAGGGCTAGGTCACTGAGGGATGAAGGAGGCGAGTGTGCAGTGGAGAGTCAGGGTAGGGCTAGGTCACTGAGGGATGAAGGAGGCGAGTGTGTAGTGGAGAGTCAGGGTCGGGATAGGTCACTGAGGGATGAAGGAGGCGAGTGTGCAGTGGAGAGTCAGGGTAGGGCTCGGTCACTGAGGGATGAAGGAGGCGAGTGTGCAGTGGAGAGTCAGGGTCGGGCTAGGTCAGTGAGGGATGAAGGAGGCGAGTGTGCAGTGGAGAGTCAGGGTCGGGCTAGGCCAGTGAGTGATGAAGGAGGCGAGTGTGCAGTGGAGAGTCAGGGTCAGGCTAGGTCAGTGAGTGATGAAGGAGGCGAGTGTGCAGTGGAGAGTCAGGGTCGGGCTAGGTCACTGAGGGATGAAGGAGGCGAGTGTGCAATGGTGAGTCAGGGTTGGGCTAGGTCACAGAGGGATGAAGGATGCGAGTGTGTAGCGGAGAGTCAGGGTCGGGCTAGGTCACTGAGGGATGAAGGAGGCGAGTGTGCAGTGGAGAGTCAGGGTCGGGCTCGGTCACTGAGGGATGAAGGAGGCGACTGTGCAGTGGAGAGTCAGGGTAGGGCTAGGTCACTGAGGGATGAAGGAGGTGAGTGTGCAGTGGAGAGTCAGGGTCGGGCTAGGTCACTGAGGGATGAAGGAGGCGAGTGTGCAGTGAAGAGTGAGGATAGGGCTAGGTCACTGAGGGATGAAGGAGGCGAGTGTGCAGTGGAGAGTCAGGGTCGGGCTCGGTCACTGAGGGATGAAGGAGGCGAGTGTGCAGTGGAGAGTCAGGATAGGGCTAGGTCACTGAGGGATGAAGGAGGCGAGTGTGTAGTGGAGAGTCAGGGTCGGTCTCGGTCACTGAGGGATGAAGGAGGCGAGTGTGCAGTGGAGAGTCAGGGTCGGGCTAGGTCACTGAGGGATGAAGGAGGCGAGTGTGCAGTGGAGAGTCAGGGTAGGGCTCGGTCACTGAGGGATGAAGGAGGCGAGTGTGCAGTGGAGAGTCAGGGTCGGGCTAGGTCAGTGAGTGATGAAGGAGGCGAGTGTGCAGTGGAGAGTCAGGGTCGGGCTAGGTCACTGAGGGATGAAGGAGGCGAGTGTGCAGTGGAGAGTCAGGGTAGGGCTAGGTCACTGAGGGATGAAGGAGGCGAGTGTGTAGCGGAGAGTCAGGGTCGGGCTAGGTCACTGAGGGATGAAGGAGGCAAGTGTGCAGTGGAGAGTCAGGGTAGGGCTAGGTCACTGAGGGATGAAGGAGGCGAGTGTGCAGTGGAGAGTCAGGGTAGGGCTAGGTCACTGAGGGATGAAGGAGGCGAGTGTGTAGTGGAGAGTCAGGGTCGGGATAGGTCACTGAGGGATGAAGGAGGCGAGTGTGCAGTGGAGAGTCAGGGTAGGGCTCGGTCACTGAGGGATGAAGGAGGCGAGTGTGCAGTGGGGAGTCAGGGTCGGGCTAGGTCAGTGAGGGATGAAGGAGGCGAGTGTGCAGTGGAGAGTCAGGGTCGGGCTAGGTCACTGAGGGATGAAGGAGGCGAGTGTGCAATGGTGAGTCAGGGTTGGGCTAGGTCACAGAGGGATGAAGGATGCGAGTGTGTAGCGGAGAGTCAGGGTCGGGCTAGGTCACTGAGGGATGAAGGATGCGAGTGTGCAGTGGAGAGTGAGGGTCGGGCTAGGTCACTGAGGGATGAAGGAGGCGAGTGTGCAGTGGAGAGTCAGGGTCGGGCTAGGTCACTGAGGGATGAAGGAGGCGAGTGCGCAGTGGAGAGTCAGGGTAGGGCTAGGTCACTGAGGGATGAAGGAGGCGAGTGTGTAGCGGAGAGTCAGGGTCGGGCTAGGTCACTGAGGGATGAAGGAGGCGAGTGTGCAGTGGAGAGTCAGGGTAGGGCTAGGTCACTGAGGGATGAAGGAGGCGAGTGTGCAGTGGAGAGTCAGGGTCGGGCTCGGTCACTGAGGGATGAAGGAGGCGATTGTGCAGTGGAGAGTCAGGGTAGGGCTAGGTCACTGAGGGATGAAGGAGGTGAGTGTGTTGTGGAGAGTCAGGGTTGCGCGAGGTCACTGAGGGATGAAGGAGGCGAGTGTGCAGTGGAGAGTCAGGGTAGGGCTCGGTCACTGAGGGAGGAAGGAGGCGAGTGTGCAGTGGTGAGTCAGGGTTGGGCTAGGTCACTGAGGGATGAAGGAGGCGAGTGTGCAGTGGAGAGTCAAGGTCAGGCTAGGTCAGTGAGTGATGAAGGAGGCGAGTGTGCAGTGGAGACTCAGGGTCGGGCTAGGTCACTGAGGGATGAAGGAGGCGAGTGTGCAGTAGAGTGTGAGGGTAGGGCTACGTCACTGAGGGATGAAGGAGGCGAGTGTGCAGTGGAGAGTCAGGGTCGGGCTCCGTCACTGAGGGATGAAGGAGGCGAGTGTGCAGTGGAGAGTCAGGGTAGGGCTAGGTCACTGAGGGATGAAGGAGGCGAGTGTGCAGTGGAGAGTCAGGGTAGGGCTCGGTCACTGAGGGATGAAGGAGGCGAGTGTGCCGTTGAGAGTCAGGGTCGGGCTAGGTCACTGAGGGATGAAGGAGGCGGGTGTGCAGCAGAGAGTCAGGGTAAGGCTAGGTCACTGAGGGATGAAGGAGGCGAGTGTGCAGTGGAGAGTCAAGGTCGGGCTGGATCACTGAGGGATGAAGGAGGCGAGTGTGCAGTGGAGAGTCAGGGTCGGGCTAGTTCACTGAGGGATGGAGGAGGCGAGTGTGCAGTGGAGAGTAAGGGTAGGGCTAGGTCACTGAGGGATGAAGGAGGCGAGTGTGCAGTAGAGAGTCAGGGTAGGGCTCGGTCACTGAGGGATGAAGGAGGCGAGTGTGCAGTGGAGAGTCAGGGTCGGGCTAGGTCACTGAGGGATGAAGGAGGCGAGTGTGCAGTGGAGAGTCAGGGTAGGGCTCGGTCACTGAGGGATGAAGGAGGCGAGTGTGCAGTGGAGAGTCAGGGTCGGGCTAGGTCAGTGAGTGATGAAGGAGGCGAGTGTGCAGTGGAGAGTCAGGGTCGGGCTAGGTCACTGAGGGATGAAGGAGGCGAGTGTGCAGTGGAGAGTCAGGGTAGGGCTAGGTCACTGAGGGATGAAGGAGGCGAGTGTGTAGCGGAGAGTCAGGGTCGGGCTAGGTCACTGAGGGATGAAGGAGGCAAGTGTGCAGTGGAGAGTCAGGGTAGGGCTAGGTCACTGAGGGATGAAGGAGGCGAGTGTGCAGTGGAGAGTCAGGGTAGGGCTAGGTCACTGATGGATGAAGGAGGCGAGTGTGTAGTGGAGAGTCAGGGTCGGGATAGGTCACTGAGGGATGAAGGAGGCGAGTGTGCAGTGGAGAGTCAGGGTAGGGCTCGGTCACTGAGGGATGAAGGAGGCGAGTGTGCAGTGGAGAGTCAGGGTCGGGCTAGGTCAGTGAGGGATGAAGGAGGCGAGTGTGCAGTGGAGAGTCAGGGTCGGGCTAGGCCAGTGAGTGATGAAGGAGGCGAGTGTGCAGTGGAGAGTCAGGGTCAGGCTAGGTCAGTGAGTGATGAAGGAGGCGAGTGTGCAGTGGAGAGTCAGGGTCGGGCTAGGTCACTGAGGGATGAAGGAGGCGAGTGTGCAATGGTGAGTCAGGGTTGGGCTAGGTCACAGAGGGATGAAGGATGCGAGTGTGTAGCGGAGAGTCAGGGTCGGGCTAGGTCACTGAGGGATGAAGGATGCGAGTGTGCAGTGGAGAGTCAGGGTCGGGCTAGGTCACTGAGGGATGAAGGAGGCGAGTGTGCAGTGGAGAGTCAGGGTCGGGCTAGGTCACTGAGGGATGAAGGAGGCGAGTGCGCAGTGGAGAGTCAGGGTAGGGCTAGGTCACTGAGGGATGAAGGAGGCGAGTGTGTAGCGGAGAGTCAGGGTCGGGCTAGGTCACTGAGGGATGAAGGAGGCGAGTGTGCAGTGGAGAGTCAGGGTAGGGCTAGGTCACTGAGGGATGAAGGAGGCGAGTGTGCAGTGGAGAGTCAGGGTCGGGCTCGGTCACTGAGGGATGAAGGAGGCGAGTGTGCAGTGGAGAGTCAGGGTAGGGCTAGGTCACTGAGGGATGAAGGAGGCGAGTGTGTTGTGGAGAGTCAGGGTTGCGCGAGGTCACTGAGGGATGAAGGAGGCGAGTGTGCAGTGGAGAGTCAGGGTAGGGCTCGGTCACTGAGGGAGGAAGGAGGCGAGTGTGCAGTGGTGAGTCAGGGTTGGGCTAGGTCACTGAGGGATGAAGGAGGCGAGTGTGCAGTGGAGAGTCAAGGTCAGGCTAGGTCAGTGAGTGATGAAGGAGGCGAGTGTGCAGTGGAGACTCAGGGTCGGGCTAGGTCACTGAGGGATGAAGGAGGCGAGTGTGCAGTAGAGTGTGAGGGTAGGGCTACGTCACTGAGGGATGAAGGAGGCGAGTGTGCAGTGGAGAGTCAGGGTCGGGCTCCGTCACTGAGGGATGAAGGAGGCGAGTGTGCAGTGGAGAGTCAGGGTAGGGCTAGGTCACTGAGGGATGAAGGAGGCGAGTGTGCAGTGGAGAGTCAGGGTAGGGCTCGGTCACTGAGGGATGAAGGAGGCGAGTGTGCCGTAGAGAGTCAGGGTCGGGCTAGGTCACTGAGGGATGAAGGAGGCGGGTGTGCAGCAGAGAGTCAGGGTAGGGCTAGGTCACTGAGGGATGAAGGAGGCGAGTGTGCAGTGGAGAGTCAGGGTCGGGCTCGGTCACTGAGGGATGAAGGAGGCGAGTGTGTAGTGGAGAGTCAGGGTCGGGCTAGGTCACTGAGGGATGAAGGAGGCGAGTGTGCAGTGGAGAGTCAGGGTCGGGCTCGGTCACTGAGGGATGAAGGAGGCGACTGTGCAGTGGAGAGTCAGGGTAGGGCTAGGTCACTGAGGGATGAAGGAGGTGAGTGTGCAGTGGAGAGTCAGGGTCGGGCTAGGTCACTGAGGGATGAAGGAGGCGAGTGTGCAGTGAAGAGTGAGGATAGGGCTAGGTCACTGAGGGATGAAGGAGGCGAGTGTGCAGTGGAGAGTCAGGGTCGGGCTCGGTCACTGAGGGATGAAGGAGGCGAGTGTGCAGTGGAGAGTCAGGATAGGGCTAGGTCACTGAGGGATGAAGGAGGCGAGTGTGTAGTGGAGAGTCAGGGTCGGTCTCGGTCACTGAGGGATGAAGGAGGCGAGTGTGCAGTGGAGAGTCAGGGTCGGGCTAGGTCACTGAGGGATGAAGGAGGCGAGTGTGCAGTGGAGAGTCAGGGTAGGGCTCGGTCACTGAGGGATGAAGGAGGCGAGTGTGCAGTGGAGAGTCAGGGTCGGGCTAGGTCAGTGAGTGATGAAGGAGGCGAGTGTGCAGTGGAGAGTCAGGGTCGGGCTAGGTCACTGAGGGATGAAGGAGGCGAGTGTGCAGTGGAGAGTCAGGGTAGGGCTAGGTCACTGAGGGATGAAGGAGGCGAGTGTGTAGCGGAGAGTCAGGGTCGGGCTAGGTCACTGAGGGATGAAGGAGGCAAGTGTGCAGTGGAGAGTCAGGGTAGGGCTAGGTCACTGAGGGATGAAGGAGGCGAGTGTGCAGTGGAGAGTCAGGGTAGGGCTAGGTCACTGAGGGATGAAGGAGGCGAGTGTGTAGTGGAGAGTCAGGGTCGGGATAGGTCACTGAGGGATGAAGGAGGCGAGTGTGCAGTGGAGAGTCAGGGTAGGGCTCGGTCACTGAGGGATGAAGGAGGCGAGTGTGCAGTGGGGAGTCAGGGTCGGGCTAGGTCAGTGAGGGATGAAGGAGGCGAGTGTGCAGTGGAGAGTCAGGGTCGGGCTAGGCCAGTGAGTGATGAAGGAGGCGAGTGTGCAGTGGAGAGTCAGGGTCAGGCTAGGTCAGTGAGTGATGAAGGAGGCGAGTGTGCAGTGGAGAGTCAGGGTCGGGCTAGGTCACTGAGGGATGAAGGAGGCGAGTGTGCAATGGTGAGTCAGGGTTGGGCTAGGTCACAGAGGGATGAAGGATGCGAGTGTGTAGCGGAGAGTCAGGGTCGGGCTAGGTCACTGAGGGATGAAGGATGCGAGTGTGCAGTGGAGAGTCAGGGTCGGGCTAGGTCACTGAGGGATGAAGGAGGCGAGTGTGCAGTGGAGAGTCAGGGTCGGGCTAGGTCACTGAGGGATGAAGGAGGCGAGTGCGCAGTGGAGAGTCAGGGTAGGGCTAGGTCACTGAGGGATGAAGGAGGCGAGTGTGTAGCGGAGAGTCAGGGTCGGGCTAGGTCACTGAGGGATGAAGGAGGCGAGTGTGCAGTGGAGAGTCAGGGTAGGGCTAGGTCACTGAGGGATGAAGGAGGCGAGTGTGCAGTGGAGAGTCAGGGTCGGGCTCGGTCACTGAGGGATGAAGGAGGCGAGTGTGCAGTGGAGAGTCAGGGTAGGGCTAGGTCACTGAGGGATGAAGGAGGTGAGTGTGTTGTGGAGAGTCAGGGTTGCGCGAGGTCACTGAGGGATGAAGGAGGCGAGTGTGCAGTGGAGAGTCAGGGTAGGGCTCGGTCACTGAGGGAGGAAGGAGGCGAGTGTGCAGTGGTGAGTCAGGGTTGGGCTAGGTCACTGAGGGATGAAGGAGGCGAGTGTGCAGTGGAGAGTCAAGGTCAGGCTAGGTCAGTGAGTGATGAAGGAGGCGAGTGTGCAGTGGAGACTCAGGGTCGGGCTAGGTCACTGAGGGATGAAGGAGGCGAGTGTGCAGTAGAGTGTGAGGGTAGGGCTACGTCACTGAGGGATGAAGGAGGCGAGTGTGCAGTGGAGAGTCAGGGTCGGGCTCCGTCACTGAGGGATGAAGGAGGCGAGTGTGCAGTGGAGAGTCAGGGTAGGGCTAGGTCACTGAGGGATGAAGGAGGCGAGTGTGCAGTGGAGAGTCAGGGTAGGGCTCGGTCACTGAGGGATGAAGGAGGCGAGTGTGCCGTAGAGAGTCAGGGTCGGGCTAGGTCACTGAGGGATGAAGGAGGCGGGTGTGCAGCAGAGAGTCAGGGTAAGGCTAGGTCACTGAGGGATGAAGGAGGCGAGTGTGCAGTGGAGAGTCAAGGTCGGGCTGGATCACTGAGGGATGAAGGAGGCGAGTGTGCAGTGGAGAGTCAGGGTCGGGCTAGTTCACTGAGGGATGGAGGAGGCGAGTGTGCAGTGGAGAGTAAGGGTAGGGCTAGGTCACTGAGGGATGAAGGAGGCGAGTGTGCAGTAGAGAGTCAGGGTAGGGCTCGGTCACTGAGGGATGAAGGAGGCGAGTGTGCAGTGGAGAGTCAGGGTCGGGCTAGGTCACTGAGGGATGAAGGAGGCGAGTGTGCAGTGAAGAGTGAGGATAGGGCTAGGTCACTGAGGGATGAAGGAGGCGAGTGCAGTGGAGTGTCAGGGTCGGGCTCGGTCACTGAGGGGTGAAGGAGGCGAGTGTGCAGTGGAGAGTCAGGATAGGGCTAGGTCACTGAGGGATGAAGGAGGCGAGTGTGCAGTGGAGAGTCAGGGTCGGTCTCGGTCACTGAGGGATGAAGGAGGTGAGTGTGCAGTGGAGAGTCAGGGTCGGGCTAGGTCAGTGAGTGATGAAGGAGGCGAGTGTGCAGTGGAGAGTCAGGGTCGGGCTAGGTCAGTGAGTGATGAAGGAGGCGAGTGTGCAGTGGAGAGTCAGGGTCGGGCTAGGTCAGTGAGGGATGAAGGAGGCGAGTTTGCAGTGGAGAGTCAGGGTAGGGCTAGGTCACTGAGGGATGAAGGAGGCGAGTGTGCAGTGGAGAGTCAGGGTCGGGCTAGGTCACTGAGTGATGAAGGAGGCGAGTGTGCAGTGGAGAGTCAGGGTAGGGCTAGGTCACTGAGGGATGAAGGAGGCGAGTGTGCAGTCGACAGTCAGGGTCGGGCTAGGTCACTGAGGGATGAAGGAGGCGAGTGTGCAGTGGAGAGTCAGGGTCGGGCTAGGTCACTGAGGGATGAAGGAGGCGAGTGTGCAGTGGAGAGTTAGGGTCGGGCTTGGTCACTGAAGGATGAAGGAGGCGAGTGTGCAGTGGAGAGTCAGGGTCGGGCTAGGTCACTGAGGGATGAAGGAGGCGAGTGTGCAGTGGAGAGTCAGGGTCGGGCTAGGTCACTGAGGGATGAAGGAGGCGAGTTTGCAGTGGAGAGTCAGGGTAGGGCTAGGTCACTGAGGGATGAAGGAGGCGAGTGTGCAGTGGAGAGTCAGGGTCGGGCTAGGTCACTGAGTGATGAAGGAGGCGAGTGTGCAGTGGAGAGTCAGGGTAGGGCTAGGTCACTGAGGGATGAAGGAGGCGAGTGTGCAGTCGACAGTCAGGGTCGGGCTAGGTCACTGAGGGATGAAGGAGGCGAGTGTGCAGTGGAGAGTCAGGGTCGGGCTAGGTCACTGAGGGATGAAGGAGGCGAGTGTGCAGTGGAGAGTTAGGGTCGGGCTTGGTCACTGAAGGATGAAGGAGGCGAGTGTGCAGTGGAGAGTCAGGGTCGGGCTAGGTCACTGAGGGATGAAGGAGGCGAGTGTGCAGTGGAGAGTCAGGGTCGGGCTAGGTCACTGAGGGATGAAGGAGGCGAGTGTGTAGCGGAGAGTCAGGGTCGGGCTAGGTCACTGAGGGATGAAGGAGGCGAGTGTGCAGTGGAGAGTCAGGGTAGGGCTAGGTCACTGAGGGATGAAGGAGGCGAGTGTGCAGTGGAGAGTCAGGGTCGGGCTAGGTCACTGAGGGATGAAGGAGGCGAGTGTGTAGTGGAGAGTCAGGGTCGGGCTAGGTCACTGAGGGATGAAGGAGGCGAGTGTGCAGTGGAGAGTCCGGGTAGGGCTCGGTCACTGAGGGATGAAGGAGGCGAGTGTGCAGTGGAGAGTCAGGGTCGGGCTAGGTCAGTGAGGGATGAAGGAGGCGAGTGTGCAGTGGAGAGTCAGGGTCGGGCTCGGTCACTGAGGGATGAAGGAGGCGAGTGTGCAGTGGAGAGTCAGGGTAGGGCTCGGTCACTGAGGGATGAAGGAGGCGAGTGTGCAGTGGAGAGTCAGGGTCGGGCTAGGCCAGTGAGTGATGAAGGAGGCGAGTGTGCAGTGGAGAGTCAGGGTAGGGCTCGGTCACTGAGGGATGAAGGAGGCGAGTGTGCAGTGGAGAGTCAGGGTCGGGCTAGGTCAGTGAGGGATGAAGGAGGCGAGAGTGCAGTGGAGAGTCAGGGTCGGGCTCGGTCACTGAGGGATGAAGGGGGCGAGTGTGCAGTAGAGTGTGAGGGTAGGGCTACGTCACTGAGGGATGAAGGAGGCGAGTGTGCAGTGGAGAGTCAGGGTAGGGCTAGGTCACTGAGGGATGAAGGAGGCGAGTGTGCAGTGGAGAGTCAGGGTAGGGCTAGGTCACTGAGGGATGAAGGAGGCGAGTGTGCAGTGGAGAGTCAGGGTAGGGCTCGGTCACTGAGGGATGAAGGAGGCGAGTATGCCGTAGAGAGTCAGGGTCAGGCTAGGTCACTGAGGGAAGAAGGAGGCGGGTGTGCAGTAGAGAGTCAGGGTCGGGCTAGGTCACTGAAGGATGAAGGAGGCGAGTGTGCAGTGGAGAGTCAGGGTCGGGCTAGGTCACTGAGGGATGAAGGAGGCGAGTGTGCAGTGGAGAGTCAGGGTAGGGCTAGGTCACTGAGGGATGAAGGAGGCGAGTGTGCAGTGGAGAGTCAGGTTCAGGCTAGATCACTGAGGGTTGAAGGAGGCGAGTGTGCAGTGGAGAATCAGGGTCGGGCTAGGTCACTGAGGGATGAAGGAGGCGAGTGTGCAGTTCAGAGTCAGGGTAGGGCTAGGTCACTGAGGGATGAAGGAGGCGAGTGTGCAGTGGAGAGTCAGGGTAGGGCTAGGTCACTGAGAGATGAATGAGGCGAGTGTGCAGTGGAGAGTCAGGGTCGGGCTAGGTCACTGAGGGATGAAGGAGGCGAGTGTGCAGTGGAGAGTCAGGGTAGGGCTAGGTCACTGAGGGATGAAGGAGGCGAGTGTGCAGTGGAGAGTCAGGGTCGGGCTAGGTCACTGAGGGATGAAGGAGGCGAGTGTGCAGTGGAGAGTCAGGGTCGGGCTAGGTCACTGAGGGATGAAGGAGGCGAGTGTGCAGTGGAGAGTCAGGGTCGGGCTCGGTCACTGAGGGATGAAGGAGGCGAGTGTGCAGTGGAGAGTCAGGGTAGGGCTAGGTCACTGAGGGATGATGGAGGCGAGTGTGCAGTTCAGAGTCAGGGTAGGGCTAGGTCACTGAGGGATGAAGGAGGCGAGTGTGCAGTGGAGAGTCAGGGTAGGGCTAGGTCACTGAGAGATGAATGAGGCGAGTGTGCAGTGGAGAGTCAGGGTCGGGCTAGGTCACTGAGGGATGAAGGAGGCGAGTGTGCAGTGGAGAGTCAGGGTAGGGCTAGGTCACTGAGGGATGAAGGAGGCGAGTGTGCAGTGGAGAGTCAGGGTCGGGCTAGGTCACTGAGGGATGAAGGAGGCGAGTGTGCAGTGGAGAGTCAGGGTCGGGCTAGGTCACTGAGGGATGAAGGAGGCGAGTGTGCAGTGGAGAGTCAGGGTCGGGCTCGGTCACTGAGGGATGAAGGAGGCGAGTGTGCAGTGGAGAGTCAGGGTAGGGCTAGGTCACTGAGGGATGATGGAGGCGAGTGTGCAGTGGAGAGTCAGGGTCGGGCTAGGTCACTGAGGGATGAAGGAGGCAAGTGTGCAGTAAAGAGTGAGGATAGGGCTAGGTCACTGAGGGATGAAGGAGGCGAGTGTGCAGTGGAGAGTCAGGGTCGGGCTCGGTCACTGAGGGATGAAGGAGGCGAGTGTGCAGTGGAGAGTCAGGGTAGGGCTAGGTCACTGAGGGATGAAGGAGGCGAGTGTGTAGCAGAGAGTCAGGGTCGGGCTCGGTCATTGAGGGATGAAGCAGGCGAGTGTGCAGTGGAGAGTCAGGGTAGGGCTAGGTCACTGAGGGATGAAGGAGGCGAGTGTGCAGTGGAGAGTCAGGGTCGGGCTAGGTCACTGAGGGATGAAGGAGGGGAGTGTGCAGTGGAGAGTCAGGGTAGGGCTAGGTGACTGAGGGATGAAGGAGGCGAGTGTGTAGTGGAGAGTCAGGGTCGGGCTAGGTCACTGAGGGATGAAGGAGGCGAGTGTGCAGTGGAGAGTCAGGGTAGGGCTAGGTCACTGAGGGATGAAGGAGGCGAGTGTGCAGTGGAGAGTCAGGGTAGGGCTAGGTCACTGAGGGATGAAGGAGGCGAGTGTGTAGTGGAGAGTCAGGGTCGGGCTAGGTCACTGAGGGATGAAGGAGGCGAGTGTGCAGTGGAGAGTCAGGGTAGGGCTCGGTCACTGAGGGATGAAGGAGGCAAGTGTGCAGTGGAGAGTCAGGGTCGGGCTAGGTCAGTGAGGGATGAAGGAGGCGAGTGTGCAGTGGAGAGTCAGGGTCGGGCTTTGCCAGTGAGTGATGAAGGAGGCGAGTGTGCAGTGGAGAGTCAAGGTCAGGCTAGGTCAGTGAGTGATGAAGGAGGCGAGTGTGCAGTGGAGTCAGGGTCGGGCTAGTTCACTGAGGAATGAAGGAGGCGAGTGTGCAGTAGAGTGTGAGGGTAGGGCTAGGTCACTGAGGGATGAAGGAGGCGAGTGTGCAGTAGAGTCAGGGTAGGGCTATGTCACTGAGGGATGAAGGAGGCGAGTGTGCAGTGGAGAGTCAGGTTCAGGCTAGATCACTGAGGGTTGAAGGAGGCGAGTGTGCAGTGGAGAGTCAGGGTCAGGCTAGTTCACTGAGGGTTGAAGGAGGCGAGTGTGCAGTGGAGAGTCAGGTTCAGGCTAGATCACTGAGGGTTGAAGGAGGCGAGTGTGCAGTGGAGAATCAGGGTCGGGCTAGGTCACTGAGGGATGAAGGTGGCGAGTGTGTAGTAGAGATTCAGGGTCGGGCTAGGTCACTGAGGGATGAAGGAGGCGAGTGTGCAGTGGAGAGTCAGGTTCAGGCTAGATCACTGAGGGTTGAAGGAGGCGAGTGTGCAGTGGAGAATCAGGGTCGGGCTAGGTCACTGAGGGATGAAGGAGGCGAGTGTGCAGTTCAGAGTCAGGGTAGGGCTAGGTCACTGAGGGATGAAGGAGGCGAGTGTGCAGTGGAGAGTCAGGGTAGGGCTAGGTCACTGAGAGATGAATGAGGCGAGTGTGCAGTGGAGAGTCAGGGTCGGGCTAGGTCACTGAGGGATGAAGGAGGCGAGTGTGCAGTGGAGAGTCAGGGTAGGGCTAGGTCACTGAGGGATGAAGGAGGCGAGTGTGCAGTGGAGAGTCAGGGTCGGGCTAGGTCACTGAGGGATGAAGGAGGCGAGTGTGCAGTGGAGAGTCAGGGTCGGGCTAGGTCACTGAGGGATGAAGGAGGCGAGTGTGCAGTGGAGAGTCAGGGTCGGGCTCGGTCACTGAGGGATGAAGGAGGCGAGTGTGCAGTGGACAGTCAGGGTAGGGCTAGGTCACTGAGGGATGATGGAGGCGAGTGTGCAGTGGAGAGTCAGGGTCGGGCTAGGTCACTGAGGGATGAAGGAAGCAAGTGTGCAGTGAAGAGTGAGGATAGGGCTAGGTCACTGAGGGATGAAGGAGGCGAGTGTGCAGTGGAGAGTCAGGGTCGGGCTCGGTCACTGAGGGATGAAGGAGGCGAGTGTGCAGTGGAGAGTCAGGATAGGGCTAGGTCACTGAGGGATGAAGGAGGCGAGTGTGTAGTGGAGATTCAGGGTCGGTCTCGGTCACTGAGGGATGAAGGAGGCGAGAGTGCAGTGGAGAGTCAGGGTCGGGCTAGGTCACTGAGGGATGAAGGAGGCGAGTGTGTAGTGGAGAGTCACGGTAGGGCTAGGTCACTGAGGGATGAAGGAGGCGAGTGTGTAGTGGAGAGTCAGGGTCGGGCTAGGTGACTGAGGGATGAAGGAGGCGAGTGTGCAGTGGAGAGTCAGGGTAGGGCTAGGTCACTGAGGGATGAAGGAGGCGAGTGTGTAGCCGAGAGTCAGGGTCGGGCTAGGTCACTGAGGGATGAAGGAGGCGAGTGTGCAGTGGAGAGTCAGGGGAGGGCTAGGTCACTGAGGGATGAAGGAGGCGAGTGTGCAGTTGAGAGTCAGGGTAGGGCTAGGTCACTGAGGGATGAAGGAGGCGAGTGTGTAGTGGAGAGTCAGGGTTGCACTAGGTCACTGAGGGATGAAGGAGGCGAGTGTGCAGTGGAGAGTCACGGTAGGGCTCGGTCACTGAGGGATGAAGGAGGCGAGTGTGCGGTGGAGAGTCAGGGTCGGGCTAGGCCAGTGAGTGATGAAGGAGGCGGGTGTGCAGTAGAGAGTCAGGATCGGGCTCGGTCACTGAGGGATGAAGGAGGCGAGTGTGCAGTGGAGAGTCAGGGTCGGGCTAGGCCAGTGAGTGATGAAGGAGGCGGGTGTGCAGTAGAGAGTCAGGGTCGGGCTCGGTCACTGAGGGATGAAGGAGGCGAGTGTGCAGTGGAGAGTCAGGGTAGGGCTAGGTCAGTGAGGGATGAAGGAGGCGAGTGTGCAGTGGAGAGTCAGGGTAGGGCTCGGTCACTGAGGGATGAAGGAGGCGAGTGTGCAGTGGAGAGTCAGGGTAGGGCTAGGTCAGTGAGTGATGAAGGAGGCGAGTGAGCAGTGGAGAGTCAGGGTCGGGCTAGGTCACTGAGGGATGAAGGAGGCGAGTGTGCAGTGGAGAGTCAGGGTAGGGCTAGGTCACTGAGGGATGAAGGAGGCGAGTGTGTAGCGGAGAGTCAGGGTCGGGCTAGGTCACTGAGGGATGAAGGAGGCAAGTGTGCAGTGGAGAGTCAGGGTAGGGCTAGGTCACTGAGGGATGAAGGAGGCGAGTGTGCAGTGGAGAGTCAGGGTAGGGCTAGGTCACTGAGGGATGAAGGAGGCGAGTGTGTAGTGGAGAGTCAGGGTCGGGATAGGTCACTGAGGGATGAAGGAGGCGAGTGTGCAGTGGAGAGTCAGGGTAGGGCTCGGTCACTGAGGGATGAAGGAGGCGAGTGTGCAGTGGAGAGTCAGGGTCGGGCTAGGTCAGTGAGGGATGAAGGAGGCGAGTGTGCAGTGGAGAGTCAGGGTCGGGCTAGGCCAGTGAGTGATGAAGGAGGCGAGTGTGCAGTGGAGAGTCAGGGTCAGGCTAGGTCAGTGAGTGATGAAGGAGGCGAGTGTGCAGTGGAGAGTCAGGGTCGGGCTAGGTCACTGAGGGATGAAGGAGGCGAGTGTGCAATGGTGAGTCAGGGTTGGGCTAGGTCACAGAGGGATGAAGGATGCGAGTGTGTAGCGGAGAGTCAGGGTCGGGCTAGGTCACTGAGGGATGAAGGAGGCGAGTGCGCAGTGGAGAGTCAGGGTCGGGCTAGGTCACTGAGGGATGAAGGAGGCGAGTGTGCAGTGGAGAGTCAGGGTCGGGCTAGGTCACTGAGGGATGAAGGAGGCGAGTGCGCAGTGGAGAGTCAGGGTAGGGCTAGGTCACTGAGGGATGAAGGAGGCGAGTGTGTAGCGGAGAGTCAGGGTCGGGCTAGGTCACTGAGGGATGAAGGAGGCGAGTGTGCAGTGGAGAGTCAGGGTAGGGCTAGGTCACTGAGGGATGAAGGAGGCGAGTGTGCAGTGGAGAGTCAGGGTCGGGCTCGGTCACTGAGGGATGAAGGAGGCGAGTGTGCAGTGGAGAGTCAGGGTAGGGCTAGGTCACTGAGGGATGAAGGAGGTGAGTGTGTTGTGGAGAGTCAGGGTTGCGCGAGGTCACTGAGGGATGAAGGAGGCGAGTGTGCAGTGGAGAGTCAGGGTAGGGCTCGGTCACTGAGGGAGGAAGGAGGCGAGTGTGCAGTGGTGAGTCAGGGTTAGGCTAGGTCACTGAGGGATGAAGGAGGCGAGTGTGCAGTGGAGAGTCAAGGTCAGGCTAGGTCAGTGAGTGATGAAGGAGGCGAGTGTGCAGTGGAGACTCAGGGTCGGGCTAGGTCACTGAGGGATGAAGGAGGCGAGTGTGCAGTAGAGTGTGAGGGTAGGGCTACGTCACTGAGGGATGAAGGAGGCGAGTGTGCAGTGGAGAGTCAGGGTCGGGCTCCGTCACTGAGGGATGAAGGAGGCGAGTGTGCAGTGGAGAGTCAGGGTAGGGCTAGGTCACTGAGGGATGAAGGAGGCGAGTGTGCAGTGGAGAGTCAGGGTAGGGCTCGGTCACTGAGGGATGAAGGAGGCGAGTGTGCCGTAGAGAGTCAGGGTCGGGCTAGGTCACTGAGGGATGAAGGAGGCGGGTGTGCAGCAGAGAGTCAGGGTAGGGCTAGGTCACTGAGGGATGAAGGAGGCGAGTGTGCAGTGGAGAGTCAAGGTCGGGCTGGATCACTGAGGGATGAAGGAGGCGAGTGTGCAGTGGAGAGTCAGGGTCGGGCTAGTTCACTGAGGGATGGAGGAGGCGAGTGTGCAGTGGAGAGTAAGGGTAGGGCTAGGTCACTGAGGGATGAAGGAGGCGAGTGTGCAGTAGAGAGTCAGGGTAGGGCTCGGTCACTGAGGGATGAAGGAGGCGAGTGTGCAGTGGAGAGTCAGGGTCGGGCTAGGTCACTGAGGGATGAAGGAGGCGAGTGTGCAGTGAAGAGTGAGGATAGGGCTAGGTCACTGAGGGATGAAGGAGGCGGGTGCAGTGGAGTGTCAGGGTCGGGCTCGGTCACTGAGGGGTGAAGGAGGCGAGTGTGCAGTGGAGAGTCAGGATAGGGCTAGGTCACTGAGGGATGAAGGAGGCGAGTGTGCAGTGGAGAGTCAGGGTCGGTCTCGGTCACTGAGGGATGAAGGAGGTGAGTGTGCAGTGGAGAGTCAGGGTCGGGCTAGGTCAGTGAGTGATGAAGGAGGCGAGTGTGCAGTGGAGAGTCAGGGTCGGGCTAGGTCAGTGAGTGATGAAGGAGGCGAGTGTGCAGTGGAGAGTCAGGGTCGGGCTAGGTCAGTGAGGGATGAAGGAGGCGAGTTTGCAGTGGAGAGTCAGGGTAGGGCTAGGTCACTGAGGGATGAAGGAGGCGAGTGTGCAGTGGAGAGTCAGGGTCGGGCTAGGTCACTGAGTGATGAAGGAGGCGAGTGTGCAGCGGAGAGTCAGGGTAGGGCTAGGTCACTGAGGGATGAAGGAGGCGAGTGTGCAGTCGACAGTCAGGGTCGGGCTAGGTCACTGAGGGATGAAGGAGGCGAGTGTGCAGTGGAGAGTCAGGGTCGGGCTCGGTCACTGAGGGATGAAGGAGGCGAGTGTGCAGTGGAGAGTTAGGGTCGGGCTTGGTCACTGAAGGATGAAGGAGGCGAGTGTGCAGTGGAGAGTCAGGGTCGGGCTAGGTCACTGAGGGATGAAGGAGGCGAGTGTGCAGTGGAGAGTCAGGGTCGGGCTAGGTCACTGAGGGATGAAGGAGGCGAGTTTGCAGTGGAGAGTCAGGGTAGGGCTAGGTCACTGAGGGATGAAGGAGGCGAGTGTGCAGTGGAGAGTCAGGGTCGGGCTAGGTCACTGAGTGATGAAGGAGGCGAGTGTGCAGTGGAGAGTCAGGGTAGGGCTAGGTCACTGAGGGATGAAGGAGGCGAGTGTGCAGTCGACAGTCAGGGTCGGGCTAGGTCACTGAGGGATGAAGGAGGCGAGTGTGCAGTGGAGAGTCAGGGTAGGGCTCGGTCACTGAGGGATGAAGGAGGCGAGTGTGCAGTGGAGAGTCAGGGTCGGGCTAGGTCAGTGAGTGATGAAGGAGGCGAGTGAGCAGTGGAGAGTCAGGGTCGGGCTAGGTCACTGAGGGATGAAGGAGGCGAGTGTGCAGTGGAGATTCAGGGTAGGGCTAGGTCACTGAGGGATGAAGGAGGCGAGTGTGTAGCGGAGAGTCAGGGTCGGGCTAGGTCACTGAGGGATGAAGGAGGCAAGTGTGCAGTGGAGAGTCAGGGTAGGGCTAGGTCACTGAGGGATGAAGGAGGCGAGTGTGCAGTGGAGAGTCAGGGTAGGGCTAGGTCACTGAGGGATGAAGGAGGCGAGTGTGTAGTGGAGAGTCAGGGTCGGGATAGGTCACTGAGGGATGAAGGAGGCGAGTGTGCAGTGGAGAGTCAGGGTAGGGCTCGGTCACTGAGGGATGAAGGAGGCGAGTGTGCAGTGGAGAGTCAGGGTCGGGCTAGGTCAGTGAGGGATGAAGGAGGCGAGTGTGCAGTGGAGAGTCAGGGTCGGGCTAGGCCAGTGAGTGATGAAGGAGGCGAGTGTGCAGTGGAGAGTCAGGGTCAGGCTAGGTCAGTGAGTGATGAAGGAGGCGAGTGTGCAGTGGAGAGTCAGGGTCGGGCTAGGTCACTGAGGGATGAAGGAGGCGAGTGTGCAATGGTGAGTCAGGGTTGGGCTAGGTCACAGAGGGATGAAGGATGCGAGTGTGTAGCGGAGAGTCAGGGTCGGGCTAGGTCACTGAGGGATGAAGGAGGCGAGTGCGCAGTGGAGAGTCAGGGTCGGGCTAGGTCACTGAGGGATGAAGGAGGCGAGTGTGCAGTGGAGAGTCAGGGTCGGGCTAGGTCACTGAGGGATGAAGGAGGCGAGTGCGCAGTGGAGAGTCAGGGTAGGGCTAGGTCACTGAGGGATGAAGGAGGCGAGTGTGTCGCGGAGAGTCAGGGTCGGGCTAGGTCACTGAGGGATGAAGGAGGCGAGTGTGCAGTGGAGAGTCAGGGTAGGGCTAGGTCACTGAGGGATGAAGGAGGCGAGTGTGCAGTGGAGAGTCAGGGTCGGGCTCGGTCACTGAGGGATGAAGGAGGCGAGTGTGCAGTGGAGAGTCAGGGTAGGGCTAGGTCACTGAGGGATGAAGGAGGTGAGTGTGTTGTGGAGAGTCAGGGTTGCGCGAGGTCACTGAGGGATGAAGGAGGCGAGTGTGCAGTGGAGAGTCAGGGTAGGGCTCGGTCACTGAGGGAGGAAGGAGGCGAGTGTGCAGTGGTGAGTCAGGGTTAGGCTAGGTCACTGAGGGATGAAGGAGGCGAGTGTGCAGTGGAGAGTCAAGGTCAGGCTAGGTCAGTGAGTGATGAAGGAGGCGAGTGTGCAGTGGAGACTCAGGGTCGGGCTAGGTCACTGAGGGATGAAGGAGGCGAGTGTGCAGTAGAGTGTGAGGGTAGGGCTACGTCACTGAGGGATGAAGGAGGCGAGTGTGCAGTGGAGAGTCAGGGTCGGGCTCCGTCACTGAGGGATGAAGGAGGCGAGTGTGCAGTGGAGAGTCAGGGTAGGGCTAGGTCACTGAGGGATGAAGGAGGCGAGTGTGCAGTGGAGAGTCAGGGTAGGGCTCGGTCACTGAGGAATGAAGGAGGCGAGTGTGCCGTAGAGAGTCAGGGTCGGGCTAGGTCACTGAGGGATGAAGGAGGCGGGTGTGCAGCAGAGAGTCAGGGTAGGGCTAGGTCACTGAGGGATGAAGGAGGCGAGTGTGCAGTGGAGAGTCAAGGTCGGGCTGGATCACTGAGGGATGAAGGAGGCGAGTGTGCAGTGGAGAGTCAGGGTCGGGCTAGTTCACTGAGGGATGGAGGAGGCGAGTGTGCAGTGGAGAGTAAGGGTAGGGCTAGGTCACTGAGGGATGAAGGAGGCGAGTGTGCAGTAGAGAGTCAGGGTAGGGCTCGGTCACTGAGGGATGAAGGAGGCGAGTGTGCAGTGGAGAGTCAGGGTCGGGCTAGGTCACTGAGGGATGAAGGAGGCGAGTGTGCAGTGAAGAGTGAGGATAGGGCTAGGTCACTGAGGGATGAAGGAGGCGGGTGCAGTGGAGTGTCAGGGTCGGGCTCGGTCACTGAGGGGTGAAGGAGGCGAGTGTGCAGTGGAGAGTCAGGATAGGGCTAGGTCACTGAGGGATGAAGGAGGCGAGTGTGCAGTGGAGAGTCAGGGTCGGTCTCGGTCACTGAGGGATGAAGGAGGTGAGTGTGCAGTGGAGAGTCAGGGTCGGGCTAGGTCAGTGAGTGATGAAGGAGGCGAGTGTGCAGTGGAGAGTCAGGGTCGGGCTAGGTCAGTGAGTGATGAAGGAGGCGAGTGTGCAGTGGAGAGTCAGGGTCGGGCTAGGTCAGTGAGGGATGAAGGAGGCGAGTTTGCAGTGGAGAGTCAGGGTAGGGCTAGGTCACTGAGGGATGAAGGAGGCGAGTGTGCAGTGGAGAGTCAGGGTCGGGCTAGGTCACTGAGTGATGAAGGAGGCGAGTGTGCAGCGGAGAGTCAGGGTAGGGCTAGGTCACTGAGGGATGAAGGAGGCGAGTGTGCAGTCGACAGTCAGGGTCGGGCTAGGTCACTGAGGGATGAAGGAGGCGAGTGTGCAGTGGAGAGTCAGGGTCGGGCTCGGTCACTGAGGGATGAAGGAGGCGAGTGTGCAGTGGAGAGTTAGGGTCGGGCTTGGTCACTGAAGGATGAAGGAGGCGAGTGTGCAGTGGAGAGTCAGGGTCGGGCTAGGTCACTGAGGGATGAAGGAGGCGAGTGTGCAGTGGAGAGTCAGGGTCGGGCTAGGTCACTGAGGGATGAAGGAGGCGAGTTTGCAGTGGAGAGTCAGGGTAGGGCTAGGTCACTGAGGGATGAAGGAGGCGAGTGTGCAGTGGAGAGTCAGGGTCGGGCTAGGTCACTGAGTGATGAAGGAGGCGAGTGTGCAGTGGAGAGTCAGGGTAGGGCTAGGTCACTGAGGGATGAAGGAGGCGAGTGTGCAGTCGACAGTCAGGGTCGGGCTAGGTCACTGAGGGATGAAGGAGGCGAGTGTGCAGTGGAGAGTCAGGGTCGGGCTAGGTCACTGAGGGATGAAGGAGGCGAGTGTGCAGTGGAGAGTTAGGGTCGGGCTTGGTCACTGAAGGATGAAGGAGGCGAGTGTGCAGTGGAGAGTCAGGGTCGGGCTAGGTCACTGAGGGATGAAGGAGGCGAGTGTGCAGTGGAGAGTCAGGGTCGGGCTAGGTCACTGAGGGATGAAGGAGGCGAGTGTGTAGCGGAGAGTCAGGGTCGGGCTAGGTCACTGAGGGATGAAGGAGGCGAGTGTGCAGTGGAGAGTCAGGGTAGGGCTAGGTCACTGAGGGATGAAGGAGGCGAGTGTGCAGTGGAGAGTCAGGGTCGGGCTAGGTCACTGAGGGATGAAGGAGGCGAGTGTGTAGTGGAGAGTCAGGGTCGGGCTAGGTCACTGAGGGATGAAGGAGGCGAGTGTGCAGTGGAGAGTCCGGGTAGGGCTCGGTCACTGAGGGATGAAGGAGGCGAGTGTGCAGTGGAGAGTCAGGGTCGGGCTAGGTCAGTGAGGGATGAAGGAGGCGAGTGTGCAGTGGAGAGTCAGGGTCGGGCTCGGTCACTGAGGGATGAAGGAGGCGAGTGTGCAGTGGAGAGTCAGGGTAGGGCTCGGTCACTGAGGGATGAAGGAGGCGAGTGTGCAGTGGAGAGTCAGGGTCGGGCTAGGCCAGTGAGTGATGAAGGAGGCGAGTGTGCAGTGGAGAGTCAGGGTAGGGCTCGGTCACTGAGGGATGAAGGAGGCGAGTGTGCAGTGGAGAGTCAGGGTCGGGCTAGGTCAGTGAGGGATGAAGGAGGCGAGAGTGCAGTGGAGAGTCAGGGTCGGGCTCGGTCACTGAGGGATGAAGGGGGCGAGTGTGCAGTAGAGTGTGAGGGTAGGGCTACGTCACTGAGGGATGAAGGAGGCGAGTGTGCAGTGGAGAGTCAGGGTCGGGCTCCGTCACTGAGGGATGAAGGAGGCGAGTGTGCAGTGGAGAGTCAGGGTAGGGCTAGGTCACTGAGGGATGAAGGAGGCGAGTGTGCAGTGGAGAGTCAGGGTAGGGCTAGGTCACTGAGGGATGAAGGAGGCGAGTGTGCAGTGGAGAGTCAGGGTAGGGCTCGGTCACTGAGGGATGAAGGAGGCGAGTATGCCGTAGAGAGTCAGGGTCAGGCTAGGTCACTGAGGGATGAAGGAGGCGGGTGTGCAGTAGAGAGTCAGGGTAGGGCTAGGTCACTGAAGGATGAAGGAGGCGAGTGTGCAGTGGAGAATCAGGGTCGGGCTAGGTCACTGAGGGATGAAGGAGGCGAGTGTACAGTGGAGAGTCAGGGTCGGGCTAGGTCACTGAAGGATGAAGGAGGCGAGTGTGCAGTGGAGAGTCAGGGTCGGGCTAGGTCACTGAGGGATGAAGGAGGCGAGTGTGCAGTGGAGAGTCAGGGTAGGGCTAGGTCACTGAGGGATGAAGGAGGCGAGTGTGCAGTGGAGAGTCAGGTTCAGGCTAGATCACTGAGGGTTGAAGGAGGCGAGTGTGCAGTGGAGAATCAGGGTCGGGCTAGGTCACTGAGGGATGAAGGAGGCGAGTGTGCAGTTCAGAGTCAGGGTAGGGCTAGGTCACTGAGGGATGAAGGAGGCGAGTGTGCAGTGGAGAGTCAGGGTAGGGCTAGGTCACTGAGAGATGAATGAGGCGAGTGTGCAGTGGAGAGTCAGGGTCGGGCTAGGTCACTGAGGGATGAAGGAGGCGAGTGTGCAGTGGAGAGTCAGGGTAGGGCTAGGTCACTGAGGGATGAAGGAGGCGAGTGTGCAGTGGAGAGTCAGGGTCGGGCTAGGTCACTGAGGGATGAAGGAGGCGAGTGTGCAGTGGAGAGTCAGGGTCGGGCTAGGTCACTGAGGGATGAAGGAGGCGAGTGTGCAGTGGAGAGTCAGGGTCGGGCTCGGTCACTGAGGGATGAAGGAGGCGAGTGTGCAGTGGAGAGTCAGGGTTGGGCTAGGTCACTGAGGGATGATGGAGGCGAGTGTGCAGTTCAGAGTCAGGGTAGGGCTAGGTCACTGAGGGATGAAGGAGGCGAGTGTGCAGTGGAGAGTCAGGGTAGGGCTAGGTCACTGAGGGATGAAGGAGGCGAGTGTGCAGTCGACAGTCAGGGTCGGGCTAGGTCACTGAGGGATGAAGGAGGCGAGTGTGCAGTGGAGAGTCAGGGTCGGGCTCGGTCACTGAGGGATGAAGGAGGCGAGTGTGCAGTGGAGAGTTAGGGTCGGGCTTGGTCACTGAAGGATGAAGGAGGCGAGTGTGCAGTGGAGAGTCAGGGTCGGGCTAGGTCACTGAGGGATGAAGGAGGCGAGTGTGCAGTGGAGAGTCAGGGTCGGGCTAGGTCACTGAGGGATGAAGGAGGCGAGTTTGCAGTGGAGAGTCAGGGTAGGACTAGGTCACTGAGGGATGAAGGAGGCGAGTGTGCAGTGGAGAGTCAGGGTCGGGCTAGGTCACTGAGTGATGAAGGAGGCGAGTGTGCAGTGGAGAGTCAGGGTAGGGCTAGGTCACTGAGGGATGAAGGAGGCGAGTGTGCAGTCGACAGTCAGGGTCGGGCTAGGTCACTGAGTGATGAAGGAGGCGAGTGTGCAGTGGAGAGTCAGGGTCGGGCTAGGTCACTGAGGGATGAAGGAGGCGAGTGTGCAGTGGAGAGTTAGGGTCGGGCTTGGTCACTGAAGGATGAAGGAGGCGAGTGTGCAGTGGAGAGTCAGGGTCGGGCTAGGTCACTGAGGGATGAAGGAGGCGAGTGTGCAGTGGAGAGTCAGGGTCGGGCTAGGTCACTGAGGGATGAAGGAGGCGAGTGTGTAGCGGAGAGTCAGGGTCGGGCTAGGTCACTGAGGGATGAAGGAGGCGAGTGTGCAGTGGAGAGTCAGGGTAGGGCTAGGTCACTGAGGGATGAAGGAGGCGAGTGTGCAGTGGAGAGTCAGGGTCGGGCTAGGTCACTGAGGGATGAAGGAGGCGAGTGTGTAGTGGAGAGTCAGGGTCGGGCTAGGTCACTGAGGGATGAAGGAGGCGAGTGTGCAGTGGAGAGTCCGGGTAGGGCTCGGTCACTGAGGGATGAAGGAGGCGAGTGTGCAGTGGAGAGTCAGGGTCGGGCTAGGTCAGTGAGGGATGAAGGAGGCGAGTGTGCAGTGGAGAGTCAGGGTCGGGCTCGGTCACTGAGGGATGAAGGAGGCGAGTGTGCAGTGGAGAGTCAGGGTAGGGCTCGGTCACTGAGGGATGAAGGAGGCGAGTGTGCAGTGGAGAGTCAGGGTCAGGCTAGGCCAGTGAGTGATGAAGGAGGCGAGTGTGCAGTGGAGAGTCAGGGTAGGGCTCGGTCACTGAGGGATGAAGGAGGCGAGTGTGCAGTGGAGAGTCAGGGTCGGGCTAGGTCAGTGAGGGATGAAGGAGGCGAGAGTGCAGTGGAGAGTCAGGGTCGGGCTCGGTCACTGAGGGATGAAGGGGGCGAGTGTGCAGTAGAGTGTGAGGGTAGGGCTACGTCACTGAGGGATGAAGGAGGCGAGTGTGCAGTGGAGAGTCAGGGTCGGGCTCCGTCACTGAGGGATGAAGGAGGCGAGTGTGCAGTGGAGAGTCAGGGTAGGGCTAGGTCACTGAGGGATGAAGGAGGCGAGTGTGCAGTGGAGAGTCAGGGTAGGGCTAGGTCACTGAGGGATGAAGGAGGCGAGTGTGCAGTGGAGAGTCAGGGTAGGGCTCGGTCACTGAGGGATGAAGGAGGCGAGTATGCCGTAGAGAGTCAGGGTCAGGCTAGGTCACTGAGGGATGAAGGAGGCGGGTGTGCAGTAGAGAGTCAGGGTAGGGCTAGGTCACTGAGGGATGAAGGAGGCGAGTGTGCAGTGGAGAATCAGGGTCGGGCTAGGTCACTGAGGGATGAAGGAGGCGAGTGTACAGTGGAGAGTCAGGGTCGGGCTAGGTCACTGAAGGATGAAGGAGGCGAGTGTGCAGTGGAGAGTCAGGGTCGGGCTAGGTCACTGAGGGATGAAGGAGGCGAGTGTGCAGTGGAGAGTCAGGGTAGGGCTAGGTCACTGAGGGATGAAGGAGGCGAGTGTGCAGTGGAGAGTCAGGTTCAGGCTAGATCACTGAGGGTTGAAGGAGGCGAGTGTGCAGTGGAGAATCAGGGTCGGGCTAGGTCACTGAGGGATGAAGGAGGCGAGTGTGCAGTTCAGAGTCAGGGTAGGGCTAGGTCACTGAGGGATGAAGGAGGCGAGTGTGCAGTGGAGAGTCAGGGTAGGGCTAGGTCACTGAGAGATGAATGAGGCGAGTGTGCAGTGGAGAGTCAGGGTCGGGCTAGGTCACTGAGGGATGAAGGAGGCGAGTGTGCAGTGGAGAGTCAGGGTAGGGCTAGGTCACTGAGGGATGAAGGAGGCGAGTGTGCAGTGGAGAGTCAGGGTCGGGCTAGGTCACTGAGGGATGAAGGAGGCGAGTGTGCAGTGGAGAGTCAGGGTCGGGCTAGGTCACTGAGGGATGAAGGAGGCGAGTGTGCAGTGGAGAGTCAGGGTCGGGCTCGGTCACTGAGGGATGAAGGAGGCGAGTGTGCAGTGGAGAGTCAGGGTAGGGCTAGGTCACTGAGGGATGATGGAGGCGAGTGTGCAGTTCAGAGTCAGGGTAGGGCTAGGTCACTGAGGGATGAAGGAGGCGAGTGTGCAGTGGAGAGTCAGGGTAGGGCTAGGTCACTGAGAGATGAATGAGGCGAGTGTGCAGTGGAGAGTCAGGGTCGGGCTAGGTCACTGAGGGATGAAGGAGGCGAGTGTGCAGTGGAGAGTCAGGGTAGGGCTAGGTCACTGAGGGATGAAGGAGGCGAGTGTGCAGTGGAGAGTCAGGGTCGGGCTAGGTCACTGAGGGATGAAGGAGGCGAGTGTGCAGTGGAGAGTCAGGGTCGGGCTAGGTCACTGAGGGATGAAGGAGGCGAGTGTGCAGTGGAGAGTCAGGGTCGGGCTCGGTCACTGAGGGATGAAGGAGGCGAGTGTGCAGTGGAGAGTCAGGGTAGGGCTAGGTCACTGAGGGATGATGGAGGCGAGTGTGCAGTGGAGAGTCAGGGTCGGGCTAGGTCACTGAGGGATGAAGGAGGCAAGTGTGCAGTAAAGAGTGAGGATAGGGCTAGGTCACTGAGGGATGAAGGAGGCGAGTGTGCAGTGGAGAGTCAGGGTCGGGCTCGGTCACTGAGGGATGAAGGAGGCGAGTGTGCAGTGGAGAGTCAGGGTAGGGCTAGGTCACTGAGGGATGAAGGAGGCGAGTGTGTAGCAGAGAGTCAGGGTCGGGCTCGGTCACTGAGGGATGAAGCAGGCGAGTGTGCAGTGGAGAGTCAGGGTAGGGCTAGGTCACTGAGGGATGAAGGAGGCGAGTGTGCAGTGGAGAGTCAGGGTCGGGCTAGGTCGCTGAGGGATGAAGGAGGGGAGTGTGCAGTGGAGAGTCAGGGTAGGGCTAGGTGACTGAGGGATGAAGGAGGCGAGTGTGTAGTGGAGAGTCAGGGTCGGGCTAGGTCACTGAGGGATGAAGGAGGCGAGTGTGCAGTGGAGAGTCAGGGTAGGGCTAGGTCACTGAGGGATGAAGGAGGCGAGTGTGCAGTGGAGAGTCAGGGTAGGGCTAGGTCACTGAGGGATGAAGGAGGCGAGTGTGTAGTGGAGAGTCAGGGTCGGGCTAGGTCACTGAGGGATGAAGGAGGCGAGTGTGCAGTGGAGAGTCAGGGTAGGGCTCGGTCACTGAGGGATGAAGGAGGCAAGTGTGCAGTGGAGAGTCAGGGTCGGGCTAGGTCAGTGAGGGATGAAGGAGGCGAGTGTGCAGTGGAGAGTCAGGGTCGGGCTTTGCCAGTGAGTGATGAAGGAGGCGAGTGTGCAGTGGAGAGTCAAGGTCAGGCTAGGTCAGTGAGTGATGAAGGAGGCGAGTGTGCAGTGGAGAGTCAGGGTCGGGCTAGTTCACTGAGGGATGAAGGAGGCGAGTGTGCAGTAGAGTGTGAGGGTAGGGCTAGGTCACTGAGGGATGAAGGAGGCGAGTGTGCAGTAGAGTCAGGGTAGGGCTATGTCACTGAGGGATGAAGGAGGCGAGTGTGCAGTGGAGAGTCAGGTTCAGGCTAGATCACTGAGGGTTGAAGGAGGCGAGTGTGCAGTGGAGAGTCAGGGTCAGGCTAGTTCACTGAGGGTTGAAGGAGGCGAGTGTGTAGTAGAGAGTCAGGGTCGGGCTAGGTCACTGAGGGATGAAGGAGGCGAGTGTGCAGTGGAGAGTCAGGTTCAGGCTAGATCACTGAGGGTTGAAGGAGGCGAGTGTGCAGTGGAGAATCAGGGTCGGGCTAGGTCACTGAGGGATGAAGGAGGCGAGTGTGCAGTTCAGAGTCAGGGTAGGGCTAGGTCACTGAGGGATGAAGGAGGCGAGTGTGCAGTGGAGAGTCAGGGTAGGGCTAGGTCACTGAGAGATGAATGAGGCGAGTGTGCAGTGGAGAGTCAGGGTCGGGCTAGGTCACTGAGGGATGAAGGAGGCGAGTGTGCAGTGGAGAGTCAGGGTAGGGCTAGGTCACTGAGGGATGAAGGAGGCGAGTGTGCAGTGGAGAGTCAGGGTCGGGCTAGGTCACTGAGGGATGAAGGAGGCGAGTGTGCAGTGGAGAGTCAGGGTTGGGCTAGGTCACTGAGGGATGAAGGAGGCGAGTGTGCAGTGGAGAGTCAGGGTCGGGCTAGGTCACTGAGGGATGAAGGAGGCGAGTGTGCAGTGGAGAGTCAGGGTCGGGCTCGGTCACTGAGGGATGAAGGAGGCGAGTGTGCAGTGGACAGTCAGGGTAGGGCTAGGTCACTGAGGGATGATGGAGGCGAGTGTGCAGTGGAGAGTCAGGGTCGGGCTAGGTCACTGAGGGATGAAGGAGGCAAGTGTGCAGTGAAGAGTGAGGATAGGGCTAGGTCACTGAGGGATGAAGGAGGCGAGTGTGCAGTGGAGAGTCAGGATAGGGCTAGGTCACTGAGGGATGAAGGAGGCGAGTGTGTAGTGGAGATTCAGGGTCGGTCTCGGTCACTGAGGGATGAAGGAGGCGAGAGTGCAGTGGAGAGTCAGGGTCGGGCTAGGTCACTGAGGGATGAAGGAGGCGAGTGTGTAGTGGAGAGTCACGGTAGGGCTAGGTCACTGAGGGATGAAGGAGGCGAGTGTGTAGTGGAGAGTCAGGGTCGGGCTAGGTCACTGAGGGATGAAGGAGGCGAGTGTGCAGTGGAGAGTCAGGGTAGGGCTAGGTCACTGAGGGATGAAGGAGGCGAGTGTGTAGCCGAGAGTCAGGGTCGGGCTAGGTCACTGAGGGATGAAGGAGGCGAGTGTGCAGTGGAGAGTCAGGGGAGGGCTAGGTCACTGAGGGATGAAGGAGGCGAGTGTGCAGTTGAGAGTCAGGGTAGGGCTAGGTCACTGAGGGATGAAGGAGGCGAGTGTGTAGTGGAGAGTCAGGGTTGCACTAGGTCACTGAGGGATGAAGGAGGCGAGTGTGCAGTGGAGAGTCAGGGTAGGGCTAGGTCACTGAGGGATGAAGGAGGCGAGTGTGCGGTGGAGAGTCAGGGTCGGGCTAGGCCAGTGAGTGATGAAGGAGGCGAGTGTGCAGTGGAGAGTCAGGATCGGGCTCGGTCGCTGAGGGATGAAGGAGGCGAGTGTGCAGTGGAGAGTCAGGGTCGGGCTAGGTCACTGAGTGATGAAGGAGGCGGGTGTGCAGTAGAGAGTCAGGGTCGGGCTCGGTCACTGAGGGATGAAGGAGGCGAGTGTGCAGTGGAGAGTCAGGGTAGGGCTAGGTCAGTGAGGGATGAAGGAGGCGAGTGTGCAGTAGAGAGTCAGGATCGGGCTCGGTCGCTGAGGGATGAAGGAGGCGAGTGTGCAGTGGAGAGTCAGGGTAGGGCTAGGTCAGTGAGGGATGAAGGAGGCGAGTGTGCAGTGGTGAGTCAAGGTCAGGCTAGGTCAGTGAGTGATGAAGGAGGCGAGTGTGCAGTGGAGAGTCAAGGTCAGGCTAGGTCAGTGAGTGATGAAGGAGGCGAGTGTGCAGTAGAGAGTCAGGGTCGGGCTCGGTCACTGAGGGATGAAGGAGGCGAGTGTGCAGTGGAGAGTCAGGGTCGGGCTAGGCCAGTGAGTGATGAAGGAGGCGGGTGTGCAGTGGAGAGTCAGGGTAGGGCTAGGTCAGTGAGGGATGAAGGAGGCGAGTGTGCAGTGGAGAGTCAAGGTCAGGCTAGGTCAGTGAGTGATGAAGGAGGCGAGTGTGCAGTGGAGAGTCAAGGTCAGGCTAGGTCAGTGAGTGATGAAGGAGGCGAGTGTGCAGTAGAGAGTCAGGGTCGGGCTCGGTCACTGAGGGATGAAGGAGGCGAGTGTGCAGTGGAGAGTCAGGGTAGGGCTAGGTCAGTGAGGGATGAAGGAGGCGAGTGTGCAGTGGAGAGTCAAGGTCAGGCTAGGTCAGTGAGTGATGAAGGAGGCGAGTGTGCAGTGGAGAGTCAGGGTCGGGCTCTGTCATTGAGGGATGAAGGAGGCGAGTGTGCAGTGGAGAGTCGGGGTCGGGCTAGGTCACTGAGGGATGAAGGAGGCGAGTGTGCTGTGGAGAGTCGGGGTCGGGCTAGGTCACTGAGGGATGAAGGAGGCGAGTGTGCAGTGGAGAGTCAGGGTAGGGGTCGGTCACTGAGGGATGAAGGAGGCGAGTGTGCAGTGGAGAGTCAGGGTCGGGCTAGGTCACTGAGGGATGAAGGAGGCGAGTGTGCAGTGAAGAGTGAGGATAGGGCTAGGTCACTGAGGGATGAAGGAGGCGAGTGTGCAGTGGAGAGTCAGGGTCGGGCTCGGTCACTGAGGGATGAAGGAGGCGAGTGTGCAGTGGAGAGTCAGGATAGGGCTAGGTCACTGAGGGGTGAAGGAGGCGAGTGTGTAGTGGAGAGTCAGGGTCGGTCTCGGTCACTGAGGGATGAAGGAGGCGAGTGTGCAGTGGAGAGTCAGGGTCGGGCTAGGTCAGTGAGGGATGAAGGAGGCGAGTGTGCAGTGGAGAGTCGGGGTCGGGCTAGGTCACTGAGGGATGAAGGAGGCGAGTGTGCTGTGGAGAGTCGGGGTCGGGCTAGGTCACTGAGGGATGAAGGAGGCGAGTGTGCAGTGGAGAGTCAGGGTAGGGGTCGGTCACTGAGGGATGAAGGAGGCGAGTGTGCAGTGGAGAGTCAGGGTCGGGCTAGGTCACTGAGGGATGAAGGAGGCGAGTGTGCAGTGAAGAGTGAGGATAGGGCTAGGTCACTGAGGGATGAAGGAGGCGAGTGTGCAGTGGAGAGTCAGGGTCGGGCTCGGTCACTGAGGGATGAAGGAGGCGAGTGTGCAGTGGAGAGTCAGGATAGGGCTAGGTCACTGAGGGGTGAAGGAGGCGAGTGTGTAGTGGAGAGTCAGTGTCGGTCTCGGTCACTGAGGGATGAAGGAGGCGAGTGTGCAGTGGAGAGTCAGGGTCGGGCTAGGTCAGTGAGGGATGAAGGAGGCGAGTGTGCAGTGGAGAGTCAGGGTAAGGCTAGGTCACTGAGGGATGAAGGAGGCGAGTGTGCAGTGGAGAATCAGGGTAGGGCTAGGTCACTGAGGGATGAAGGAGGCGAGTGTGCAGTGGAGAGTCAGGGTCGGGCTAGGTCACTGAGGGATGAAGGAGGCGAGTGTGCAGTGGAGAGTCAGGGTCGGGCTAGGTCACTGAGGGATGAAGGATGCATGTGTGCAGTGGAGAGTCAGGGTAGGGCTTGGTCACTGAGGGATGAAGGAGGCGAGTGTGCAGTGGAGAGTCAGGATAGGGCTAGGTCACTGAGGGATGAAGGAGGCGAGTGTGCAGTGGAGAGTCAGGGAAGGGCTAGGTCACTGAGGGATGAAGGAGGCGAGTGTGCAGTGGAGAGTCAGGGTCGGGCTACGTCACTGAGGGATAAAGGAGGCGAGTGTGCAGTGGAGAGTCAGGGTAGGGCTAGGTCACTGAGGGATGAAGGAGGCGAGTGTGCAGTGGAGAGTCAGGATAGGGCTAGGTCACTGAGGGATGAAGGAGGCGAGTGTGCAGTGGAGAGTCAGGGTAGGGCTAGGTCACTGAGGGATGAAGGAGGCGAGTGTGCAGTGGAGAGTCAGGGAAGGGCTAGGTCACTGAGGGATGAAGGAGGCGAGTGTGCAGTGGAGAGTCAGGGAAGGGCTAGGTCACTGAGGGATGAAGGAGGCGAGTGTGCAGTGGAGAGTCAGGATAGGGCTAGGTCACTGAGGGATGAAGGAGGCGAGTGTGCAGTGGAGAGTCAGGGAAGGGCTAGGTCACTGAGGGATGAAGGAGGCGAGTGTGCAGTGGAGAGTCAGGGTAGGGCTAGGTCACTGAGGGATGAAGGAGGCGAGTGTGTAGTGGAGAGTCAGGGTCGGGCTAGGTCACTGAGGGATGAAGGAGGCGAGTGTGCAGTGGAGAGTCAGGGTCGGGCTCGGTCACTGAGGGATGAAGGAGGCGAGTGTGCAGTGGAGAGTCAGGGTAGGGCACGGTCACTGAGGGATGAAGGAGGCGAGTGTGCAGTGGAGAGTCAGGGTCGGGCTAGGTCAGTGAGGGATGAAGGAGGCGAGTGTGCAGTGGAGAGTCAGGGTAGGGCTAGGTCACTGAGGGATGAAGGAGGCGAGTGTGCAGTGGAGAGTCAGGGTCGGGCTCGGTCACTGAGGGATGAAGGAGGCGAGTGTGCAGTGGAGAGTCAGGGTAGGGCTAGGTCACTGAGGGATGAAGGAGGCGAGTGTGTAGCGGAGAGTCAGGGTCGGGCTAGGTCACTGAGGGATGAAGGAGGCGAGTGTGCAGTGGAGAGTCAGGGTCGGGCTAGGTCAGTGAGGGATGAAGGAGGCGAGTGTGCAGTGGAGAGTCAGGGTCGGGCTAGTTCACTGAGGGATGGAGGAGGCGAGTGTGCAGTGGAGAGTCAGGGTCGGGCTAGGTCACTGAGGGATGAAGGAGGCGAGTGTGCAGTGGAGAGTCAGGGTCGGGCTCAGTCACTGAGGGATGAAGGAGGCGAGTGTGCAGTTGAGAGTCAGGGTAGGGCTAGGTCACTGAGGGATGAAAGAGGCGAGTGTGCAGTGGAGAGTCAGGGTCGGGCTAGGTTACTGAGGGATGAAGGAGGCGAGTGTGCAGTGGAGAGTCAGGGTCGGGCTAGGTCACTGAGGGATGAAGGAGGCGAGTGTGTAGTGGAGAGTCAGGGTAGGGCTAGGTCACTGAGGGATGAAGGAGGCGAGTGTGTAGTGGAGAATCAGGGTCGGGCTAGGTCACTGAGGGATGAAGGAGGCGAGTGTGCAGTGGAGAGTCAGGATAGGGCTAGGTCACTGAGGGATGAAGGAGGCGAGTGTGTAGTGGAGAGTCAGGGTCGGGCTAGGTCACTGAGGGATGAAGGAGGCGAGTGTGCAGCGGAGAGTCAGGGTAGGGCTAGGTCACTGAGGGATGAAGGAGGCGAGTGTGTAGCGGAGAGTCAGGGTAGGGCTAGGTCACTGAGGGATGAAGGAGGCGAGTGTGTAGTGGAGAGTCAGGGTCGGGCTAGGTCACTGAGGGATGAAGGAGGCGAGTGTGCAGTGGAGAGTCAGGGTTGGGCTAGGTCACTGAGGGATGAAGGAGGCGAGTGTGCAGTGGAGAGTCAGGGTCGGGCTAGGTCACTGAGGGATAAAGGAGGCGAGTGTGCAGTGGAGAGTCAGGGTAGGGCTAGGTCACTGAGGGATGAAGGAGGCGAGTGTGTAGTGGAGAGTCAGGGTCGGGCTAGGTCACTGAGGGATGAAGGAGGCGAGTGTGCAGTGGAGAGTCAGGGTAGGGCTCGATCACTGAGGGATGAAGGAGGCGAGTGTGCAGTGGAGAGTCAGGGTCGGGCTAGGTCAGTGAGGGATGAAGGAGGCGAGTGTGCAGTGGAGAGTCAGGGTAGGGCTAGGTCACTGAGGGATGAAGGAGGCGAGTGTGTAGTGGAGAGTCAGGGTTGCGCTAGGTCACTGAGGGATGAAGGAGGCGAGTGTGCAGTGGAGAGTCAGGGTAGGGCTCGGTCACTGAGGGATGAAGGAGGCGAGTGTGCAGTGGACAGTCAGGGTCAGGCTAGGTCAGTGAGGGATGAAGGAGGCGAGTGTGCAGTGGAGAGTCAGGGTCGGGCTAGGCCAGTGAGTGATGAAGGAGGCGAGTGTGCAGTGGAGAGTCAGGGTCGGGCTCAGTCACTGAGGGATGAAGGAGGCGAGTGTGCAGTAGAGTGTGAGGGTAGGGCTAGGTCACTGAGGGATGAAGGAGGCGAGTGTGCAGTGGAGAGTCAGGGTCGGGCTCCGTCACTGAGGGATGAAGGAGGCGAGTGTGCAGTGGAGAGTCAGGGTAGGGCTTGGTCACTGAGGGATGAAGGAGGCGAGTGTGCAGTGGAGAGTCAGGGTAGGGCTCGGTCACTGAGGGATGAAGGAGGTGAGTGTGCCGCAGAGAGTCAGGGTCGGGCTAGGTCACTGAGGGATGAAGGAGGCGGGTGTGCAGTAGAGAGTCAGGGTAGGGCTAGGTCACTGAGGGATGAAGGAGGCGAGTGTGCAGTGGAGAGTCAGGATAGGGCTAGGTCACTGAGGGATGAAGGAGGCGAGTGTGCAGTGGAGAGTCCGGGTCGGGCTAGGTCACTGAGGGATGAAGGAGGCGTGTGTGCAGTGGAGAGTCAGGGTCGGGCTAGGTCACTGAAGGATGAAGGAGGCGAATGTGCAGTGGAGAGTCAGGGTCGGGCTAGGTCACTGAGGGATGAAGGAGGCGAGTGTGCAGTGGAGAGTCAGGGTCGGGCTAGTTCACTGAGGGATGGAGGAGGCGAGTGCGCAGTGGAGAGTCAGGATCGGGCTCGGTCACTGAGGGATGAAGGAGGCGAGTGTGCAGTGGACAGTCAGGGTCGGGCTAGGTCACTGAGGGATGAAGGAGGCGAGTGTGCAGTGGAGAGTCAGGGTCGGGCTAGGTCACTGAGGGATGATGGAGGCGAGTGTGCAGTGGAGAGTCAGGGTCGGGCTAGGTCACTGAGGGATGAAGGAGGCGAGTGTGCAATGGTGAGTCAGGGTAGGGCTCGGTCACTGAGGGATGAAGGAGGCGAGTGTGCAGTGGAGAGTCAGGGTCGGGCTAGAACACTGAGGGATGAAGGAGGCGAGTGTGCAGGAGAGAGTCAGGGTAGGGCTCGGTCACTGAGGGATGAAGGAGGCGAGTGTGCAGTGGAGAGTCAGGGTCGGGCTAGGTCAGAGAGGGATGAAGGAGGCGAGTGTGCAGTGATGAGTGAGGATAGGGCTAGGTCACTGAGGGATGAAGGAGGCGAGTGCAGTGGAGAGTCAGGGTCGGGCTAGGTCACTGAGGGATGAAGGAGGCGAGTGTGCAGTGGAGAGTCAGGATAGGGCTAGGTCACTGAGGGATGAAGGAGGCGAGTGTGCCGTGGAGAGTCAGGGTAGGGCTGGTCAGTGAGGGATGAAGGAGGGGAGTGTGCAGTGGAGAGTCAGGGTCGGGCTAGGTCACTGAGGGATGAAGGAGGCGAGTGTGCAGTGGAGAGTCAGGGTCGGTCTCGGTCACTGAGGGATGAAGGAGGCGAGTGTGCAGTGGAGAGTCAGGGTCGGGCTCGGTCACTGAGGGATGAAGGAGGCGAGTGTGCAGTGGAGAGTCAGGGTAGGGCTAGGTCACTGAGGGATGATGGAGGCGAGTGTGCAGTGGAGAGTCAGGGTCGGGCTAGGTCACTGAGGGATGAAGGAGGCAAGTGTGCAGTAAAGAGTGAGGATAGGGCTAGGTCACTGAGGGATGAAGGAGGCGAGTGTGCAGTGGAGAGTCAGGGTCGGGCTCGGTCACTGAGGGATGAAGGAGGCGAGTGTGCAGTGGAGAGTCAGGGTAGGGCTAGGTCACTGAGGGATGAAGGAGGCGAGTGTGTAGCAGAGAGTCAGGGTCGGGCTCGGTCACTGAGGGATGAAGCAGGCGAGTGTGCAGTGGAGAGTCAGGGTAGGGCTAGGTCACTGAGGGATGAAGGAGGCGAGTGTGCAGTGGAGAGTCAGGGTCGGGCTAGGTCACTGAGGGATGAAGGAGGGGAGTGTGCAGTGGAGAGTCAGGGTAGGGCTAGGTGACTGAGGGATGAAGCAGGCGAGTGTGTAGTGGAGAGTCAGGGTCGGGCTAGGTCACTGAGGGATGAAGGAGGCGAGTGTGCAGTGGAGAGTCAGGGTAGGGCTAGGTCACTGAGGGATGAAAGAGGCGAGTGTACAGTGGAGAGTCAGGGTAGGGCTAGGTCACTGAGGGATGAAGGAGGCGAGTGTGTAGTGGAGAGTCAGGGTCGGGCTAGGTCACTGAGGGATGAAGGAGGCGAGTGTGCAGTGGAGAGTCAGGGTAGGGCTCGGTCACTGAGGGATGAAGGAGGCAAGTGTGCAGTGGAGAGTCAGGGTCGGGCTAGGTCAGTGAGGGATGAAGGAGGCGAGTGTGCAGTGGAGAGTCAGGGTCGGGCTTTGCCAGTGAGTGATGAAGGAGGCGAGTGTGCAGTGGAGAGTCAAGGTCAGGCTAGGTCAGTTAGTGATGAAGGAGGCGAGTGTGCAGTGGAGAGTCAGGGTCGGGCTAGTTCACTGAGGGATGAAGGAGGCGAGTGTGCAGTAGAGTGTGAGGGTAGGGCTAGGTCACTGAGGGATGAAGGAGGCGAGTGTGCAGTAGAGTCAGGGTAGGGCTATGTCACTGAGGGATGAAGGAGGCGAGTGTGCAGTGGAGAGTCAGGTTCAGGCTAGATCACTGAGGGTTGAAGGAGGCGAGTGTGCAGTGGAGAGTCAGGGTCAGGCTAGTTCACTGAGGGTTGAAGGAGGCGAGTGTGTAGTAGAGAGTCAGGGTCGGGCTAGGTCACTGAGGGATGAAGGAGGCGAGTGTGCAGTGGAGAGTCAGGTTCAGGCTAGATCACTGAGGGTTGAAGGAGGCGAGTGTGCAGTGGAGAATCAGGGTCGGGCTAGGTCACTGAGGGATGAAGGAGGCGAGTGTGCAGTTCAGAGTCAGGGTAGGGCTAGGTCACTGAGGGATGAAGGAGGCGAGTGTGCAGTGGAGAGTCAGGGTAGGGCTAGGTCACTGAGAGATGAATGAGGCGAGTGTGCAGTGGAGAGTCAGGGTCGGGCTAGGTCACTGAGGGATGAAGGAGGCGAGTGTGCAGTGGAGAGTCAGGGTAGGGCTAGGTCACTGAGGGATGAAGGAGGCGAGTGTGCAGTGGAGAGTCAGGGTCGGGCTAGGTCACTGAGGGATGAAGGAGGCGAGTGTGCAGTGGAGAGTCAGGGTCGGGCTAGGTCACTGAGGGATGAAGGAGGCGAGTGTGCAGTGGAGAGTCAGGGTCAGGCTCGGTCACTGAGGGATGAAGGAGGCGAGTGTGCAGTGGACAGTCAGGGTAGGGCTAGGTCACTGAGGGATGATGGAGGCGAGTGTGCAGTGGAGAGTCAGGGTCGGGCTAGGTCACTGAGGGATGAAGGAGGCAAGTGTGCAGTGAAGAGTGAGGATAGGGCTAGGTCACTGAGGGATGAAGGAGGCGAGTGTGTAGTGGAGATTCAGGGTCGGTCTCGGTCACTGAGGGATGAAGGAGGCGAGAGTGCAGTGGAGAGTCAGGGTCGGGCTAGGTCACTGAGGGATGAAGGAGGCGAGTGTGTAGTGGAGAGTCACGGTAGGGCTAGGTCACTGAGGGATGAAGGAGGCGAGTGTGTAGTGGAGAGTCAGGGTCGGGCTAGTTCACTGAGGGATGAAGGAGGCGAGTGTGCAGTGGAGAGTCAGGGTAGGGCTAGGTCACTGAGGGATGAAGGAGGCGAGTGTGTAGCCGAGAGTCAGGGTCGGGCTAGGTCACTGAGGGATAAAGGAGGCGAGTGTGCAGTGGAGAGTCAGGGTAGGGCTAGGTCACTGAGGGATGAAGGAGGCGAGTGTGTAGTGGAGAGTCAGGGTTGCACTAGGTCACTGAGGGATGATGGAGGCGAGTGTGCAGTGGAGAGTCAGGGTAGGGCTCGGTCACTGAGGGATGAAGGAGGCGAGTGTGCGGTGGAGAGTCAGGGTCGGGCTAGGCCAGTGAGTGATGAAGGAGGCGGGTGTGCAGTAGAGAGTCAGGATCGGGCTCGGTCGCTGAGGGATGAAGGAGGCGAGTGTGCCGTGGAGAGTCAGGGTCGGGCTAGGCCAGTGAGTGATGAAGGAGGCGGGTGTGCAGTAGAGAGTCAGGGTCGGGCTCGGTCACTGAGGGATGAAGGAGGCGAGTGTGCAGTGGAGAGTCAGGGTAGGGCTAGGTCAGTGAGGGATGAAGGAGGCGAGTGTGCAGTGGAGAGTCAAGGTCAGGCTAGGTCAGTGAGTGATGAAGGAGGCGAGTGTGCAGTGGAGAGTCAGGGTCGGGCTCTGTCATTGAGGGATGAAGGAGGCGAGTGTGCAGTGGAGAGTCGGGGTTGGGCTAGGTCACTGAGGGATGAAGGAGGCGAGTGTGCTGTGGAGAGTCGGGGTCGGGCTAGGTCACTGAGGGATGAAGGAGGCGAGTGTGTAGTGGAGAGTCAGGGTAGGGCTAGGTCACTGAGGGATGAAGGAGGCGAGTGTGCAGTGGAGAGTCAGGGTAGGGGTCGGTCACTGAGGGATGAAGGAGGCGAGTGTGCAGTGGAGAGTCAGGGTCGGGCTAGGTCACTGAGGGATGAAGGAGGCGAGTGTGCAGTGAAGAGTGAGGATAGGGCTAGGTCACTGAGGGATGAAGGAGGCGAGTGTGCAGTGGAGAGTCAGGGTCGGGCTCGGTCACTGAGGGATGAAGGAGGCGAGTGTGCAGTGGAGAGTCAGGATAGGGCTAGGTGACTGAGGGATGAAGGAGGCGAGTGTGTAGTGGAGAGTCAGGGTCGGTCTCGGTCACTGAGGGATGAAGGAGGCGAGTGTGCAGTGGAGAGTCAGGGTCGGGCTAGGTCAGTGAGGGATGAAGGAGGCGAGTGTGCAGTGGAGAGTCAGGGTAAGGCTAGGTCACTGAGGGATGAAGGAGGCGAGTGTGCAGTGGAGAATCAGGGTAGGGCTAGGTCACTGAGGGATGAAGGAGGCGAGTGTGCAGTGGAGAGTCAGGGTCGGGCTAGGTCACTGAGGGATGAAGGAGGCGAGTGTGCAGTGGAGAGTCAGGGTCGGGCTAGGTCACTGAGGGATGAAGGATGCATGTGTGCAGTGGAGAGTCAGGGTAGGGCTTGGTCACTGAGGGATGAAGGAGGCGAGTGTGCAGTGGAGAGTCAGGGTCGGGCTAGGTCACTGAGGGATGAAGGAGGCGAGTGTGCAGTGGAGAGTCAGGATAGGGCTAGGTCACTGAGGGATGAAGGAGGCGAGTGTGCAGTGGAGAGTCAGGGAAGGGCTAGGTCACTGAGGGATGAAGGAGGCGAGTGTGCAGTGGAGAGTCAGGGTCGGGCTACGTCACTGAGGGATAAAGGAGGCGAGTGTGCAGTGGAGAGTCAGGGTAGGGCTAGGTCACTGAGGGATGAAGGAGGCGAGTGTGCAGTGGAGAGTCAGGATAGGGCTAGGTCACTGAGGGATGAAGGAGGCGAGTGTGCAGTGGAGAGTCAGGGTAGGGCTAGGTCACTGAGGGATGAAGGAGGCGAGTGTGCAGTGGAGAGTCAGGGAAGGGCTAGGTCACTGAGGGATGAAGGAGGCGAGTGTGCAGTGGAGAGTCAGGGAAGGGCTAGGTCACTGAGGGATGAAGGAGGCGAGTGTGCAGTGGAGAGTCAGGGTCGGGCTAGGTCACTGAGGGATAAAGGAGGCGAGTGTGCAGTGGAGAGTCAGGGTAGGGCTAGGTCACTGAGGGATGAAGGAGGCGAGTGTGTAGTGGAGAGTCAGGGTCGGGCTAGGTCACTGAGGGATGAAGGAGGCGAGTGTGCAGTGGAGAGTCAGGGTCGGGCTCGGTCACAGAGGGATGAAGGAGGCGAGTGTGCAGTGGAGAGTCAGGGTAGGGCACGGTCACTGAGGGATGAAGGAGGCGAGTGTGCAGTGGAGAGTCAGGGTCGGGCTAGGTCAGTGAGGGATGAAGGAGGCGAGTGTGCAGTGGAGAGTCAGGGTAGGGCTAGGTCACTGAGGGATGAAGGAGGCGAGTGTGCAGTGGAGAGTCAGGGTCGGGCTCGGTCACTGAGGGATGAAGGAGGCGAGTGTGCAGTGGAGAGTCAGGGTAGGGCTAGGTCACTGAGGGATGAAGGAGGCGAGTGTGTAGCGGAGAGTCAGGGTCGGGCTAGGTCACTGAGGGATGAAGGAGGCGAGTGTGCAGTGGAGAGTCAGGGTCGGGCTAGGTCAGTGAGGGATGAAGGAGGCGAGTGAGCAGTGGAGAGTCAGGGTCGGGCTAGTTCACTGAGGGATGGAGGAGGCGAGTGTGCAGTGGAGAGTCAGGGTCGGGCTAGGTCACTGAGGGATGAAGGAGGCGAGTGTGCAGTGGAGAGTCAGGGTCGGGCTCAGTCACTGAGGGATGAAGGAGGCGAGTGTGCAGTGGAGAGTCAGGGTAGGGCTCGGTCACTGAGGGATGAAGGAGGCGAGTGTGTAGTGGAGAGTCAGGGTTGCGCTAGGTCACTGAGGGATGAAGGAGGCGAGTGTGCAGTGGAGAGTCAGGGTCGGGCTCGGTCACTGAGGGATGAAGGAGGCGAGTGTGCAGTGGACAGTCAGGGTCGGGCTAGGCCAGTGAGTGATGAAGGAGGCGAGTGTGCACTTGAGAGTCAGGGTAGGGCTAGGTCACTGAGGGATGAAAGAGGCGAGTGTGCAGTGGAGAGTCAGGGTCGGGCTAGGTTACTGAGGGATGAAGGAGGCGAGTGTGCAGTGGAGAGTCAGGGTCGGGCTAGGTCACTGAGGGATGAAGGAGGCGAGTGTGTAGTGGAGAGTCAGGGTAGGGCTAGGTCACTGAGGGATGAAGGAGGCAAGTGTGTAGTGGAGAGTCAGGGTCGGGCTAGGTCACTGAGGGATGAAGGAGGCGAGTGTGCAGTGGAGAGTCAGGATAGGGCTAGGTCACTGAGGGATGAAGGAGGCGAGTGTGTAGTGGAGAGTCAGGGTCGGGCTAGGTCACTGAGGGATGAAGGAGGCGAGTGTGCAGCGGAGAGTCAGGGTAGGGCTAGGTCACTGAGGGATGAAGGAGGCGAGTGTGTAGCGGAGAGTCAGGGTAGGGCTAGGTCACTGAGGGATGAAGGAGGCGAGTGTGTAGTGGAGAGTCAGGGTCGGGCTAGGTCACTGAGGGATGAAGGAGGCGAGTGTGCAGTGGAGAGTCAGGGTTGGGCTAGGTCACTGAGGGATGAAGGAGGCGAGTGTTCAGTGGAGAGTCAGGGTCGGGCTAGGTCACTGAGGGATAAAGGAGGCGAGTGTGCAGTGGAGAGTCAGGGTAGGGCTAGGTCACTGAGGGATGAAGGAGGCGAGTGTGTAGTGGAGAGTCAGGGTCGGGCTAGGTCACTGAGGGATGAAGGAGGCGAGTGTGCAGTGGAGAGTCAGGGTAGGGCTCGGTCACTGAGGGATGAAGGAGGCGAGTGTGCAGTGGAGAGTCAGGGTCGGGCTAGGTCAGTGAGGGATGAAGGAGGCGAGTGTGCAGTGGAGAGTCAGGGTTGCGCTAGGTCACTGAGGGATGAAGGAGGCGAGTGTGTAGTGGAGAGTCAGGGTTGCGCTAGGTCACTGAGGGATGAAGGAGGCGAGTGTGCAGTGGAGAGTCAGGGTAGGGCTAGGTCACTGAGGGATGAAGGAGGCGAGTGTGTAGTGGAGAGTCAGGGTTGCGCTAGGTCACTGAGGGATGAAGGAGGCGAGTGTGCAGTGGAGAGTCAGGGTAGGGCTCGGTCACTGAGGGATGAAGGAGGCGAGTGTGCAGTGGACAGTCAGGGTCGGGCTAGGTCAGTGAGGGATGAAGGAGGCGAGTGTGCAGTGGAGAGTCAGGGTCGGGCTAGGCCAGTGAGTGATGAAGGAGGCGAGTGTGCAGTGGAGAGTCAGGGTCGGGCTCAGTCACTGAGGGATGAAGGAGGCGAGTGTGCAGTAGAGTGTGAGGGTAGGGCTAGGTCACTGAGGGATGAAGGAGGCGAGTGTGCAGTGGAGAGTCAGGGTCGGGCTCCGTCACTGAGGGATGAAGGAGGCGAGTGTGCAGTGGAGAGTCAGGGTAGGGCTAGGTCACTGAGGGATGAAGGAGGCGAGTGTGCAGTGGAGAGTCAGGGTAGGGCTCGGTCACTGAGGGATGAAGGAGGCGAGTGTGCCGCAGAGAGTCAGGGTCGGGCTAGGTCACTGAGGGATGAAGGAGGCGGGTGTGCAGTAGAGAGTCAGGGTAGGGCTAGGTCACTGAGGGATGAAGGAGGCGAGTGTGCAGTGGAGAGTCCGGGTCGGGCTAGGTCACTGAGGGATGAAGGAGGCGTGTGTGCAGTGGAGAGTCAGGGTCGGGCTAGGTCACTGAAGGATGAAGGAGGCGAATGTGCAGTGGAGAGTCAGGGTCGGGCTAGGTCACTGAGGGATGAAGGAGGCGAGTGTGCAGTGGAGAGTCAGGGTCGGGCTAGTTCACTGAGGGATGGAGGAGGCGAGTGCGCAGTGGAGAGTCAGGATCGGGCTCGGTCACTGAGGGATGAAGGAGGCGAGTGTGCAGTGGAGAGTCAGGGTCGGGCTAGGTCACTGAGGGATGAAGGAGGCGAGTGTGCAGTGGAGAGTCAGGGTCGGGCTAGGTCACTGAGGGATGATGGAGGCGAGTGTGCAGTGGAAAGTCAGGGTCGGGCTAGGTCACTGAGGGATGAAGGAGGCGAGTGTGCAATGGTAAGTCAGGGTAGGGCTCGGTCACTGAGGGATGAAGGAGGCGAGTGTGCAGTGGAGAGTCAGGGTCGGGCTAGAACACTGAGGGATGAAGGAGGCGAGTGTGCAGGAGAGAGTCAGGGTAGGGCTCGGTCACTGAGGGATGAAGGAGGCGAGTGTGCAGTGGAGAGTCAGGGTCGGGCTAGCTCAGAGAGGGATGAAGGAGGCGAGTGTGCAGTGATGAGTGAGGATAGGGCTAGGTCACTGAGGGATGAAGGAGGCGAGTGCAGTGGAGAGTCAGGGTCGGGCTAGGTCACTGAGGGATGAAGGAGGCGAGTGTGCAGTGGAGAGTCAGGATAGGGCTAGGTCAGTGAGGGATGAAGGAGGCGAGTGTGTCGTGGAGAGTCAGGGTAGGGCTGGTCAGTGAGGGATGAAGGAGGCGAGTGTGCAGTGGAGAGTCAGGGTCGGGCTAGGTCACTGAGGGATGAAGGAGGCGACTGTGCAGTGGAGAGTCAGGGTCGGTCTCGGTCACTGAGGGATGAAGGAGGCGAGTGTGCAGTGAAGAGTCAGGGTAGGGCTAGGTCACTGAGGGATGAAGGAGGCGAGTGTGCAGTGGAGAGTCAGGGTTGGGCTAGGTCAGTGAGTGATGAAGGAGGCGAGTGTGCAGTGGAGAGTCAGGGACGGGCTCGGTCACTGAGGGATGAAGGAGGCGAGTTTGCAGTGGAGAGTCAGGGTAGGGCTAGGTCACTGAGGGATGAAGGAGGCGAGTGTGCAGTGGAGAGTCAGGGTCGGGCTCGGTCACTGAGGGATGAAGGAGGCGAGTGTGCAGTGGAGAGTCAGGATAGGGCTAGGTCACTGAGGGATGAAGGAGGCGAGTGTGTAGTGGAGAGTCAGGGTCGGTCTCGGTCACTGAGGGATGAAGGAGGCGAGTGTGCAGTGGAGAGTCAGGGTCGGGCTAGGTCACTGAGGGATGAAGGAGGCGAGTGCGCAGTGGAGAGTCAGGGTAGGGCTAGGTCACTGAGGGATGAAGGAGGCGAGTGTGTAGCGGAGAGTCAGGGTCGGGCTAGGTCACTGAGGGATGAAGGAGGCGAGTGTGCAGTGGAGAGTCAGGGTAGGGCTAGGTCACTGAGGGATGAAGGAGGCGAGTGTGCAGTGGAGAGTCAGGGTCGGGCTCGGTCACTGAGGGATGAAGGAGGCGAGTGTGCAGTGGAGAGTCAGGGTAGGGCTAGGTCACTGAGGGATGAAGGAGGCGAGTGTGTTGTGGAGAGTCAGGGTTGCGCGAGGTCACTGAGGGATGAAGGAGGCGAGTGTGCAGTGGAGAGTCAGGGTAGGGCTCGGTCACTGAGGGAGGAAGGAGGCGAGTGTGCAGTGGTGAGTCAGGGTTGGGCTAGGTCACTGAGGGATGAAGGAGGCGAGTGTGCAGTGGAGAGTCAAGGTCAGGCTAGGTCAGTGAGTGATGAAGGAGGCGAGTGTGCAGTGGAGACTCAGGGTCGGGCTAGGTCACTGAGGGATGAAGGAGGCGAATGTGCAGTAGAGTGTGAGGGTAGGGCTACGTCACTGAGGGATGAAGGAGGCGAGTGTGCAGTGGAGAGTCAGGGTCGGGCTCCGTCACTGAGGGATGAAGGAGGCGAGTGTGCAGTGGAGAGTCAGGGTAGGGCTAGGTCACTGAGGGATGAAGGAGGCGAGTGTGCAGTGGAGAGTCAGGGTAGGGCTCGGTCACTGAGGGATGAAGGAGGCGAGTGTGCCGTAGAGAGTCAGGGTCGGGCTAGATCACTGAGGGATGAAGGAGGCGGGTGTGCAGCAGAGAGTCAGGGTAGGGCTAGGTCACTGAGGGATGAAGGAGGCGAGTGTGCAGTGGAGAGTCAGGGTCGGGCTGGATTACTGAGGGATGAAGGAGGCGAGTGTGCAGTGGAGAGTCAGGGTCGGGCTAGTTCACTGAGGGATGGAGGAGGCGAGTGTGAAGTGGAGAGTCAGGATCGGGCTAGGTCACTGAGGGATGAAGGAGGCGAGTGTGCAGTGGAGAGTCAGGGTCGGGCTAGGTCACTGAGGGATGATGGAGGCGAGTGTGCAGTGGAGAGTAAGGGTAGGGCTAGGTCACTGAGGGATGAAGGAGGCGAGTGTGCAGTAGAGAGTCAGGGTAGGGCTCGGTCACTGAGGGATGAAGGAGGCGAGTGTGCAGTGGAGAGTCAGGGTCGGGCTAGGTCACTGAGGGTTGAAGGAGGCGAGTGTGCAGTGAAGAGTGAGGATAGGGCTAGGTCACTGAGGGATGAAGGAGGCGAGTGCAGTGGAGTGTCAGGGTCGGGCTCGGTCACTGAGGGGTGAAGGAGGCGAGTGTGCAGTGGAGAGTCAGGATAGGGCTAGGTCACTGAGGGATGAAGGAGGCGAGTGTGCAGTGGAGAGTCAGGGTCGGTCTCGGTCACTGAGGGATGAAGGAAGTGAGTGTGCAGTGGAGAGTCAGGGTCGGGCTAGGTCAGTGAGTGATGAAGGAGGCGAGTGTGCAGTGGAGAGTCAGGGTCGGGCTAGGTCAGTGAGTGATGAAGGAGGCGAGTGTGCAGTGGAGAGTCAGGGTCGGGCTAGGTCACTGAGGGATGAAGGAGGCGAGTTTGCAGTGGAGAGTCAGGGTAGGGCTAGGTCACTGAGGGATGAAGGAGGCGAGTGTGCAGTGGAGAGTCAGGGTCGGGCTAGGTCACTGAGGGATGAAGGAGGCGAGTGTGCAGTGGAGAGTCAGGGTCGGGCTAGGTCACTGAGGGATGAAGGAGGCGAGTGTGCAGTGGAGAGTCAGGGTCGGGCTCGGTCACTGAGGGATGAAGGAGGCGAGTGTGCAGTGGAGAGTCAGGGTAGGGCTCGGTCACTGAGGGATGAAGGAGGCGAGTGTGCAGTGGAGAGTCAGGGTCGGGCTAGGCCAGTGAGTGATGAAGGAGGCGAGTGTGCAGTGGAGAGTCAGGCTAGGGCTCGGTCACTGAGGGATGAAGGAGGCGAGTGTGCAGTGGAGAGTCAGGGTCGGGCTAGGTCAGTGAGGGATGAAGGAGGCGAGAGTGCAGTGGAGAGTCAGGGTCGGGCTCGGTCACTGAGGGATGAAGGGGGCGAGTGTGCAGTAGAGTGTGAGGGTAGGGCTACGTCACTGAGGGACGAAGGAGGCGAGTGTGCAGTGGAGAGTCAGGGTCGGGCTCCGTCACTGAGGGATGAAGGAGGCGAGTGTGCAGTGGAGAGTCAGGGTAGGGCTAGGTCACTGAGGGATGAAGGAGGCGAGTGTGCAGTGGAGAGTCAGGGTAGGGCTAGGTCACTGAGGGATGAAGGAGGCGAGTGTGCAGTGGAGAGTCAGGGTAGGGCTCGGTCACTGAGGGATGAAGGAGGCGAGTATGCCGTAGAGAGTCAGGGTCAGGCTAGGTCACTGAGGGATGAAGGAGGCGGGTGTGCAGTAGAGAGTCAGGGTAGGGCTAGGTCACTGAGGGATGAAGGAGGCGAGTGTGCAGTGGAGAATCAGGGTCGGGCTAGGTCACTGAGGGATGAAGGAGGCGAGTGTACAGTGGAGAGTCAGGGTCGGGCTAGGTCACTGAAGGATGAAGGAGGCGAGTGTGCAGTGGAGAGTCAGGGTCGGGCTAGGTCACTGAGGGATGAAGGAGGCGAGTGTGCAGTGGAGAGTCAGGGTAGGGCTAGGTCACTGAGGGATGAAGGAGGTGAGTGTGCAGTGGAGAGTCAGGTTCAGGCTAGATCACTGAGGGTTGAAGGAGGCGAGTGTGCAGTGGAGAATCAGGGTCGGGCTAGGTCACTGAGGGATGAAGGAGGCGAGTGTGCAGTTCAGAGTCAGGGTAGGGCTAGGTCACTGAGGGATGAAGGAGGCGAGTGTGCAGTGGAGAGTCAGGGTAGGGCTAGGTCACTGAGAGATGAATGAGGCGAGTGTGCAGTGGAGAGTCAGGGTCGGGCTAGGTCACTGAGGGATGAAGGAGGCGAGTGTGCAGTGGAGAGTCAGGGTAGGGCTAGGTCACTGAGGGATGAAGGAGGCGAGTGTGCAGTGGAGAGTCAGGGTCGGGCTAGGTCACTGAGGGATGAAGGAGGCGAGTGTGCAGTGGAGAGTCAGGGTCGGGCTAGGTCACTGAGGGATGAAGGAGGCGAGTGTGCAGTGGAGAGTCAGGGTCGGGCTCGGTCACTGAGGGATGAAGGAGGCGAGTGTGCAGTGGAGAGTCAGGGTAGGGCTAGGTCACTGAGGGATGATGGAGGCGAGTGTGCAGTTCAGAGTCAGGGTAGGGCTAGGTCACTGAGGGATGAAGGAGGCGAGTGTGCAGTGGAGAATCAGGGTAGGGCTAGGTCACTGAGAGATGAATGAGGCGAGTGTGCAGTGGAGAGTCAGGGTCGGGCTAGGTCACTGAGGGATGAAGGAGGCGAGTGTGCAGTGGAGAGTCAGGGTAGGGCTAGGTCACTGAGGGATGAAGGAGGCGAGTGTGCAGTGGAGAGTCAGGGTCGGGCTAGGTCACTGAGGGATGAAGGAGGCGAGTGTGCAGTGGAGAGTCAGGGTCGGGCTAGGTCACTGAGGGATGAAGGAGGCGAGTGTGCAGTGGAGAGTCAGGGTCGGGCTCGGTCACTGAGGGATGAAGGAGGCGAGTGTGCAGTGGAGAGTCAGGGTAGGGCTAGGTCACTGAGGGATGATGGAGGCGAGTGTGCAGTGGAGAGTCAGGGTCGGGCTAGGTCACTGAGGGATGAAGGAGGCAAGTGTGCAGTGAAGAGTGAGGATAGGGCTAGGTCACTGAGGGATGAAGGAGGCGAGTGTGCAGTGGAGAGTCAGGGTCGGGCTCGGTCACTGAGGGATGAAGGAGGCGAGTGTGCAGTGGAGAGTCAGGGTAGGGCTAGGTCACTGAGGGATGAAGGAGGCGAGTGTGTAGCAGAGAGTCAGGGTCGGGCTCGGTCACTGAGGGATGAAGCAGGCGAGTGTGCAGTGGAGAGTCAGGGTAGGGCTAGGTCACTGAGGGATGAAGGAGGCGAGTGTGCAGTGGAGAGTCAGGGTCGGGCTAGGTCACTGAGGGATGAAGGAGGGGAGTGTGCAGTGGAGAGTCAGGGTAGGGCTAGGTGACTGAGGGATGAAGGAGGCGAGTGTGTAGTGGAGAGTCAGGGTCGGGCTAGATCACTGAGGGATGAAGGAGGCAAGTGTGCAGTGGAGAGTCAGGGTAGGGCTAGGTCACTGAGGGATGAAGGAGGCGAGTGTGCAGTGGAGAGTCAGGGTAGGGCTAGGTCACTGAGGGATGAAGGAGGCGAGTGTGTAGTGGAGAGTCAGGGTCGGGCTAGGTCACTGAGGGATGAAGGAGGCGAGTGTGCAGTGGAGAGTCAGGGTAGGGCTCGGTCACTGAGGGATGAAGGAGGCAAGTGTGCAGTGGAGAGTCAGGGTCGGGCTAGGTCAGTGAGGGATGAAGGAGGCGAGTCTGCAGTGGAGAGTCAGGGTCGGGCTTTGCCAGTGAGTGATGAAGGAGGCGAGTGTGCAGTGGAGAGTCAAGGTCAGGCTAGGTCAGTGAGTGATGAAGGAGGCGAGTGTGCAGTGGAGAGTCAGGGTCGGGCAAGTTCACTGAGGGATGAAGGAGGCGAGTGTGCAGTAGAGTGTGAGGGTAGGGCTAGGTCACTGAGGGATGAAGGAGGCGAGTGTGCAGTGGAGTCAGGGTAGGGCTATGTCACTGAGGGATGAAGGAGGCGAGTGTGCAGTGGAGAGTCAGGTTCAGGCTAGATCACTGAGGGTTGAAGGAGGCGAGTGTGCAGTGGAGAGTCAGGGTCAGGCTAGTTCACTGAGGGTTGAAGGAGGCGAGTGTGTAGTAGAGAGTCAGGGTCGGGCTAGGTCACTGAGGGATGAAGGAGGCGAGTGTGCAGTGGAGAGTCAGGTTCAGGCTAGATCACTGAGGGTTGAAGGAGGCGAGTGTGCAGTGGAGAATCAGGGTCGGGCTAGGTCACTGAGGGATGAAGGAGGCGAGTGTGCAGTTCAGAGTCAGGGTAGGGCTAGGTCACTGAGGGATGAAGGAGGCGAGTGTGCAGTGGAGAGTCAGGGTAGGGCTAGGTCACTGAGAGATGAATGAGGCGAGTGTGCAGTGGAGAGTCAGGGTCGGGCTAGGTCACTGAGGGATGAAGGAGGCGAGTGTGCAGTGGAGAGTCAGGGTAGGGCTAGGTCACTGAGGGATGAAGGAGGCGAGTGTGCAGTGGAGAGTCAGGGTCGGGCTAGGTCACTGAGGGATGAAGGAGGCGAGTGTGCAGTGGAGAGTCAGGGTCGGGCTAGGTCACTGAGGGATGAAGGAGGCGAGTGTGCAGTGGAGAGTCAGGGTCGGGCTCGGTCACTGAGGGATGAAGGAGGCGAGTGTGCAGTGGAGAGTCAGGGTAGGGCTAGGTCACTGAGGGATGATGGAGGCGAGTGTGCAGTGGAGAGTCAGGGTCGGGCTAGGTCACTGAGGGATGAAGGAGGCAAGTGTGCAGTGAAGAGTGAGGATAGGGCTAGGTCACTGAGGGATGAAGGAGGCGAGTGTGCAGTGGAGAGTCAGGGTCGGGCTCGGTCACTGAGGGATGAAGGAGGCGAGTGTGCAGTGGAGAGTCAGGGTAGGGCTAGGTCACTGAGGGATGAAGGAGGCGAGTGTGTAGCAGAGAGTCAGGGTCGGGCTAGGTCACTGAGGGATGAAGGAGGCGAGTGTGCAGTGGAGAGTCAGGGTAGGGCTAGGTCACTGAGGGATGAAGGAGGCGAGTGTGCAGTGGAGAGTCAGGGTAGGGCTAGGTCACTGAGGGATGAAGGAGGCGAGTGTGTAGTGGAGAGTCAGGGTCGGGCTAGGTCACTGAGGGATGAAGGAGGCGAGTGTGCAGTGGAGAGTCAGGGTAGGGCTCGGTCACTGAGGGATGAAGGAGGCAAGTGTGCAGTGGAGAGTCAGGGTCGGGCTAGGTCAGTGAGGGATGAAGGAGGCGAGTGTGCAGTGGAGAGTCAGGGTCGGGCTTTGCCAGTGAGTGATGAAGGAGGCGAGTGTGCAGTGGAGAGTCAAGGTCAGGCTAGGTCAGTGAGTGATGAAGGAGGCGAGTGTGCAGTGGAGAGTCAGGGTCGGGCAAGTTCACTGAGGGATGAAGGAGGCGAGTGTGCAGTAGAGTGTGAGGGTAGGGCTAGGTCACTGAGGGATGAAGGAGGCGAGTGTGCAGTAGAGTCAGGGTAGGGCTATGTCACTGAGGGATGAAGGAGGCGAGTGTGCAGTGGAGAGTCAGGTTCAGGCTAGATCACTGAGGGTTGAAGGAGGCGAGTGTGCAGTGGAGAGTCAGGGTCAGGCTAGTTCACTGAGGGTTGAAGGAGGCGAGTGTGTAGTAGAGAGTCAGGGTCGGGCTAGGTCACTGAGGGATGAAGGAGGCGAGTGTGCAGTGGAGAGTCAGGTTCAGGCTAGATCACTGAGGGTTGAAGGAGGCGAGTGTGCAGTGGAGAATCAGGGTCGGGCTAGGTCACTGAGGGATGAAGGAGGCGAGTGTGCAGTTCAGAGTCAGGGTAGGGCTAGGTCACTGAGGGATGAAGGAGGCGAGTGTGCAGTGGAGAGTCAGGGTAGGGCTAGGTCACTGAGAGATGAATGAGGCGAGTGTGCAGTGGAGAGTCAGGGTCGGGCTAGGTCACTGAGGGATGAAGGAGGCGAGTGTGCAGTGGAGAGTCAGGGTAGGGCTAGGTCACTGAGGGATGAAGGAGGCGAGTGTGCAGTGGAGAGTCAGGGTCGGGCTAGGTCACTGAGGGATGAAGGAGGCGAGTGTGCAGTGAAGAGTGAGGATAGGGCTAGGTCACTGAGGGATGAAGGAGGCGAGTGTGCAGTGGAGAGTCAGGGTCGGGCTCGGTCACTGAGGGATGAAGGAGGCGAGTGTGCAGTGGAGAGTCAGGATAGGGCTAGGTCACTGAGGGATGAAGGAGGCGAGTGTGTAGTGGAGATTCAGGGTCGGTCTCGGTCACTGAGGGATGAAGGAGGCGAGTGTGCAGTGGAGAGTCAGGGTCGGGTTAGGTCACTGAGGGATGAAGGAGGCGAGTGTGTAGTGGAGAGTCAGGGTAGGGCTAGGTCACTGAGGGATGAAGGAGGCGAGTGTGTAGTGGAGAGTCAGGGTCGGGCTAGGTCACTGAGGGATGAAGGAGGCGAGTGTGCAGTGGAGAGTCAGGGTAGGGCTAGGTCACTGAGGGATGAAGGAGGCGAGTGTGTAGCCGAGAGTCAGGGTCGGGCTAGGTCACTGAGGGATGAAGGAGGCGAGTGTGCAGTGGAGAGTCAGGGGAGGGCTAGGTCACTGAGGGATGAAGGAGGCGAGTGTGCAGTTGAGAGTCAGGGTAGGGCTAGGTCACTGAGGGATGAAGGAGGCGAGTGTGTAGTGGAGAGTCAGGGTTGCACTAGGTCACTGAGGGATGAAGGAGGCGAGTGTGCAGTGGAGAGTCACGGTAGGGCTCGGTCACTGAGGGATGAAGGAGGCGAGTGTGCAGTGGAGAGTCAGGGTCGGGCTAGGCCAGTGAGTGATGAAGGAGGCGGGTGTGCAGTAGAGAGTCAGGGTCGGGCTCGGTCACTGAGGGATGAAGGAGGCGAGTGTGCAGTGGAGAGTCAGGGTAGGGCTAGGTCACTGAGGGATGAAGGAGGCGAGTGTGCAGTGGAGAGTCAGGGTAGGGCTAGGTCACTGAGAGATGAATGAGGCGAGTGTGCAGTGGAGAGTCAGGGTCGGGCTAGGTCACTGAGGGATGAAGGAGGCGAGTGTGCAGTGGAGAGTCAGGGTAGGGCTAGGTCACTGAGGGATGAAGGAGGCGAGTGTGCAGTGGAGAGTCAGGGTCGGGCTAGGTCACTGAGGGATGAAGGAGGCGAGTGTGCAGTGAAGAGTGAGGATAGGGCTAGGTCACTGAGGGATGAAGGAGGCGAGTGTGCAGTGGAGAGTCAGGGTCGGGCTCGGTCACTGAGGGATGAAGGAGGCGAGTGTGCAGTGGAGAGTCAGGATAGGGCTAGGTCACTGAGGGATGAAGGAGGCGAGTGTGTAGTGGAGATTCAGGGTCGGTCTCGGTCACTGAGGGATGAAGGAGGCGAGTGTGCAGTGGAGAGTCAGGGTCGGGTTAGGTCACTGAGGGATGAAGGAGGCGAGTGTGTAGTGGAGAGTCAGGGTAGGGCTAGGTCACTGAGGGATGAAGGAGGCGAGTGTGTAGTGGAGAGTCAGGGTCGGGCTAGGTCACTGAGGGATGAAGGAGGCGAGTGTGCAGTGGAGAGTCAGGGTAGGGCTAGGTCACTGAGGGATGAAGGAGGCGAGTGTGTAGCCGAGAGTCAGGGTCGGGCTAGGTCACTGAGGGATGAAGGAGGCGAGTGTGCAGTGGAGAGTCAGGGGAGGGCTAGGTCACTGAGGGATGAAGGAGGCGAGTGTGCAGTTGAGAGTCAGGGTAGGGCTAGGTCACTGAGGGATGAAGGAGGCGAGTGTGTAGTGGAGAGTCAGGGTTGCACTAGGTCACTGAGGGATGAAGGAGGCGAGTGTGCAGTGGAGAGTCACGGTAGGGCTCGGTCACTGAGGGATGAAGGAGGCGAGTGTGCAGTGGAGAGTCAGGGTCGGGCTAGGCCAGTGAGTGATGAAGGAGGCGGGTGTGCAGTAGAGAGTCAGGGTCGGGCTCGGTCACTGAGGGATGAAGGAGGCGAGTGTGCAGTGGAGAGTCAGGGTAGGGCTAGGTCACTGAGGGATGAAGGAGGCGAGTGTGCAGTGGAGAGTCAGGGTAGGGCTCGGTCACTGAGGGATGAAGGAGGCGAGTATGCCGTAGAGAGTCAGGGTCAGGCTAGGTCACTGAGGGATGAAGGAGGCGGGTGTGCAGTAGAGAGTCAGGGTAGGGCTAGGTCACTGAGGGATGAAGGAGGCGAGTGTGCAGTGGAGAATCAGGGTCGGGCTAGGTCACTGAGGGATGAAGGAGGCGAGTGTGCAGTGGAGAGTCAGGGTCGGGCTAGGTCACTGAGGGATGAAGGAGGCGAGTGTACAGTGGAGAGTCAGGGTCGGGCTAGGTCACTGAAGGATGAAGGAGGCGAGTGTGCAGTGGAGAGTCAGGGTCGGGCTAGGTCACTGAGGGATGAAGGAGGCGAGTGTGCAGTGGAGAGTCAGGGTAGGGCTAGGTCACTGAGGGATGAAGGAGGTGAGTGTGCAGTGGAGAGTCAGGTTCAGGCTAGATCACTGAGGGTTGAAGGAGGCGAGTGTGCAGTGGAGAATCAGGGTCGGGCTAGGTCACTGAGGGATGAAGGAGGCGAGTGTGCAGTTCAGAGTCAGGGTAGGGCTAGGTCACTGAGGGATGAAGGAGGCGAGTGTGCAGTGGAGAGTCAGGGTAGGGCTAGGTCACTGAGAGATGAATGAGGCGAGTGTGCAGTGGAGAGTCAGGGTCGGGCTAGGTCACTGAGGGATGAAGGAGGCGAGTGTGCAGTGGAGAGTCAGGGTAGGGCTAGGTCACTGAGGGATGAAGGAGGCGAGTGTGCAGTGGAGAGTCAGGGTCGGGCTAGGTCACTGAGGGATGAAGGAGGTGAGTGTGCAGTGGAGAGTCAGGGTCGGGCTAGGTCACTGAGGGATGAAGGAGGCGAGTGTGCAGTGGAGAGTCAGGGTCGGGCTCGGTCACTGAGGGATGAAGGAGGCGAGTGTGCAGTGGAGAGTCAGGGTAGGGCTAGGTCACTGAGGGATGATGGAGGCGAGTGTGCAGTTCAGAGTCAGGGTAGGGCTAGGTCACTGAGGGATGAAGGAGGCGAGTGTGCAGTGGAGAATCAGGGTAGGGCTAGGTCACTGAGAGATGAATGAGGCGAGTGTGCAGTGGAGAGTCAGGGTCGGGCTAGGTCACTGAGGGATGAAGGAGGCGAGTGTGCAGTGGAGAGTCAGGGTAGGGCTAGGTCACTGAGGGATGAAGGAGGCGAGTGTGCAGTGGAGAGTCAGGGTCGGGCTAGGTCACTGAGGGATGAAGGAGGCGAGTGTGCAGTGGAGAGTCAGGGTCGGGCTAGGTCACTGAGGGATGAAGGAGGCGAGTGTGCAGTGGAGAGTCAGGGTCGGGCTCGGTCACTGAGGGATGAAGGAGGCGAGTGTGCAGTGGAGAGTCAGGGTAGGGCTAGGTCACTGAGGGATGATGGAGGCGAGTGTGCAGTGGAGAGTCAGGGTCGGGCTAGGTCACTGAGGGATGAAGGAGGCAAGTGTGCAGTGAAGAGTGAGGATAGGGCTAGGTCACTGAGGGATGAAGGAGGCGAGTGTGCAGTGGAGAGTCAGGGTCGGGCTCGGTCACTGAGGGATGAAGGAGGCGAGTGTGCAGTGGAGAGTCAGGGTAGGGCTAGGTCACTGAGGGATGAAGGAGGCGAGTGTGTAGCAGAGAGTCAGGGTCGGGCTCGGTCACTGAGGGATGAAGCAGGCGAGTGTGCAGTGGAGAGTCAGGGTAGGGCTAGGTCACTGAGGGATGAAGGAGGCGAGTGTGCAGTGGAGAGTCAGGGTCGGGCTAGGTCACTGAGGGATGAAGGAGGGGAGTGTGCAGTGGAGAGTCAGGGTAGGGCTAGGTGACTGAGGGATGAAGGAGGCGAGTGTGTAGTGGAGAGTCAGGGTCGGGCTAGGTCACTGAGGGATGAAGGAGGCGAGTGTGCAGTGGAGAGTCAGGGTAGGGCTAGGTCACTGAGGGATGAAGGAGGCGAGTGTGCAGTGGAGAGTCAGGGTAGGGCTAGGTCACTGAGGGATGAAGGAGGCGAGTGTGTAGTGGAGAGTCAGGGTCGGGCTAGGTCACTGAGGGATGAAGGAGGCGAGTGTGCAGTGGAGAGTCAGGGTAGGGCTCGGTCACTGAGGGATGAAGGAGGCAAGTGTGCAGTGGAGAGTCAGGGTCGGGCTAGGTCAGTGAGGGATGAAGGAGGCGAGTGTGCAGTGGAGAGTCAGGGTCGGGCTTTGCCAGTGAGTGATGAAGGAGGCGAGTGTGCAGTGGAGAGTCAAGGTCAGGCTAGGTCAGTGAGTGATGAAGGAGGCGAGTGTGCAGTGGAGAGTCAGGGTCGGGCAAGTTCACTGAGGGATGAAGGAGGCGAGTGTGCAGTAGAGTGTGAGGGTAGGGCTAGGTCACTGAGGGATGAAGGAGGCGAGTGTGCAGTAGAGTCAGGGTAGGGCTATGTCACTGAGGGATGAAGGAGGCGAGTGTGCAGTGGAGAGTCAGGTTCAGGCTAGATCACTGAGGGTTGAAGGAGGCGAGTGTGCAGTGGAGAGTCAGGGTCAGGCTAGTTCACTGAGGGTTGAAGGAGGCGAGTGTGTAGTAGAGAGTCAGGGTCGGGCTAGGTCACTGAGGGATGAAGGAGGCGAGTGTGCAGTGGAGAGTCAGGTTCAGGCTAGATCACTGAGGGTTGAAGGAGGCGAGTGTGCAGTGGAGAATCAGGGTCGGGCTAGGTCACTGAGGGATGAAGGAGGCGAGTGTGCAGTTCAGAGTCAGGGTAGGGCTAGGTCACTGAGGGATGAAGGAGGCGAGTGTGCAGTGGAGAGTCAGGGTAGGGCTAGGTCACTGAGAGATGAATGAGGCGAGTGTGCAGTGGAGAGTCAGGGTCGGGCTAGGTCACTGAGGGATGAAGGAGGCGAGTGTGCAGTGGAGAGTCAGGGTAGGGCTAGGTCACTGAGGGATGAAGGAGGCGAGTGTGCAGTGGAGAGTCAGGGTCGGGCTAGGTCACTGAGGGATGAAGGAGGCGAGTGTGCAGTGGAGAGTCAGGGTCGGGCTAGGTCACTGAGGGATGAAGGAGGCGAGTGTGCAGTGGAGAGTCAGGGTCGGGCTCGGTCACTGAGGGATGAAGGAGGCGAGTGTGCAGTGGAGAGTCAGGGTAGGGCTAGGTCACTGAGGGATGATGGAGGCGAGTGTGCAGTGGAGAGTCAGGGTCGGGCTAGGTCACTGAGGGATGAAGGAGGCAAGTGTGCAGTGAAGAGTGAGGATAGGGCTAGGTCACTGAGGGATGAAGGAGGCGAGTGTGTAGCAGAGAGTCAGGGTCGGGCTCGGTCACTGAGGGATGAAGCAGGCGAGTGTGCAGTGGAGAGTCAGGGTAGGGCTAGGTCACTGAGGGATGAAGGAGGCGAGTGTGCAGTGGAGAGTCAGGGTCGGGCTAGGTCACTGAGGGATGAAGGAGGGGAGTGTGCAGTGGAGAGTCAGGGTAGGGCTAGGTGACTGAGGGATGAAGGAGGCGAGTGTGTAGTGGAGAGTCAGGGTCGGGCTAGGTCACTGAGGGATGAAGGAGGCGAGTGTGCAGTGGAGAGTCAGGGTAGGGCTAGGTCACTGAGGGATGAAGGAGGCGAGTGTGCAGTGGAGAGTCAGGGTAGGGCTAGGTCACTGAGGGATGAAGGAGGCGAGTGTGTAGTGGAGAGTCAGGGTCGGGCTAGGTCACTGAGGGATGAAGGAGGCGAGTGTGCAGTGGAGAGTCAGGGTAGGGCTCGGTCACTGAGGGATGAAGGAGGCAAGTGTGCAGTGGAGAGTCAGGGTCGGGCTAGGTCAGTGAGGGATGAAGGAGGCGAGTGTGCAGTGGAGAGTCAGGGTCGGGCTTTGCCAGTGAGTGATGAAGGAGGCGAGTGTGCAGTGGAGAGTCAAGGTCAGGCTAGGTCAGTGAGTGATGAAGGAGGCGAGTGTGCAGTGGAGAGTCAGGGTCGGGCAAGTTCACTGAGGGATGAAGGAGGCGAGTGTGCAGTAGAGTGTGAGGGTAGGGCTAGGTCACTGAGGGATGAAGGAGGCGAGTGGGCAGTAGAGTCAGGGTAGGGCTATGTCACTGAGGGATGAAGGAGGCGAGTGTGCAGTGGAGAGTCAGGTTCAGGCTAGATCACTGAGGGTTGAAGGAGGCGAGTGTGCAGTGGAGAGTCAGGGTCAGGCTAGTTCACTGAGGGTTGAAGGAGGCGAGTGTGTAGTAGAGAGTCAGGGTCGGGCTAGGTCACTGAGGGATGAAGGAGGCGAGTGTGCAGTGGAGAGTCAGGTTCAGGCTAGATCACTGAGGGTTGAAGGAGGCGAGTGTGCAGTGGAGAATCAGGGTCGGGCTAGGTCACTGAGAGATGAAGGAGGCGAGTGTGCAGTTCAGAGTCAGGGTAGGGCTAGGTCACTGAGGGATGAAGGAGGCGAGTGTGCAGTGGAGAGTCAGGGTAGGGCTAGGTCACTGAGAGATGAATGAGGCGAGTGTGCAGTGGAGAGTCAGGGTCGGGCTAGGTCACTGAGGGATGAAGGAGGCGAGTGTGCAGTGGAGAGTCAGGGTAGGGCTAGGTCACTGAGGGATGAAGGAGGCGAGTGTGCAGTGGAGAGTCAGGGTCGGGCTAGGTCACTGAGGGATGAAGGAGGCGAGTGTGCAGTGAAGAGTGAGGATAGGGCTAGGTCACTGAGGGATGAAGGAGGCGAGTGTGCAGTGGAGAGTCAGGGTCGGGCTCGGTCACTGAGGGATGAAGGAGGCGAGTGTGCAGTGGAGAGTCAGGATAGGGCTAGGTCACTGAGGGATGAAGGAGGCGAGTGTGTAGTGGAGATTCAGGGTCGGTCTCGGTCACTGAGGGATGAAGGAGGCGAGTGTGCAGTGGAGAGTCAGGGTCGGGTTAGGTCACTGAGGGATGAAGGAGGCGAGTGTGTAGTGGAGAGTCAGGGTAGGGCTAGGTCACTGAGGGATGAAGGAGGCGAGTGTGTAGTGGAGAGTCAGGGTCGGGCTAGGTCACTGAGGGATGAAGGAGGCGAGTGTGCAGTGGAGAGTCAGGGTAGGGCTAGGTCACTGAGGGATGAAGGAGGCGAGTGTGTAGCCGAGAGTCAGGGTCGGGCTAGGTCACTGAGGGATGAAGGAGGCGAGTGTGCAGTGGAGAGTCAGGGGAGGGCTAGGTCACTGAGGGATGAAGGAGGCGAGTGTGCAGTTGAGAGTCAGGGTAGGGCTAGGTCACTGAGGGATGAAGGAGGCGAGTGTGTAGTGGAGAGTCAGGGTTGCACTAGGTCACTGAGGGATGAAGGAGGCGAGTGTGCAGTGGAGAGTCACGGTAGGGCTCGGTCACTGAGGGATGAAGGAGGCGAGTGTGCAGTGGAGAGTCAGGGTCGGGCTAGGCCAGTGAGTGATGAAGGAGGCGGGTGTGCAGTAGAGAGTCAGGGTCGGGCTCGGTCACTGAGGGATGAAGGAGGCGAGTGTGCAGTGGAGAGTCAGGGTAGGGCTAGGTCAGTGAGGGATGAAGGAGGCGAGTGTGCAGTGGAGAGTCAAGGTCAGGCTAGGTCAGTGAGTGATGAAGGAGGCGAGTGTGCAGTGGAGAGTCAGGGTCGGGCTCTCTCATTGAGGGATGAAGGAGGCGAGTGTGCAGTGGAGAGTCGGGGTCGGGCTAGGTCACTGAGGGATGAAGGAGGCGAGTGTGCTGTGGAGAGTCGGGGTCGGGCTAGGTCACTGAGGGATGAAGGAGGCGAGTGTGCAGTGGAGAGTCAGGGTAGGGGTCGGTCACTGAGGGATGAAGGAGGCGAGTGTGCAGTGGAGAGTCAGGGTCGGGCTAGGTCACTGAGGGATGAAGGAGGCGAGTGTGCAGTGAAGAGTGAGGATAGGGCTAGGTCACTGAGGGATGAAGGAGGCGAGTGTGCAGTGGAGAGTCAGGGTCGGGCTCGGTCACTGAGGGATGAAGGAGGCGAGTGTGCAGTGGAGAGTCAGGATAGGGCTAGGTCACTGAGGGATGAAGGAGGCGAGTGTGTAGTGGAGAGTCAGGGTCGGTCTCGTTCACTGAGGGATGAAGGAGGCAAGTGTGCAGTGGAGAGTCAGGGTCGGGCTAGGTCAGTGAGGGATGAAGGAGGCGAGTGTGCAGTGGAGAGTCAGGGTAGGGCTAGGTCACTGAGGGATGAAGGAGGCGAGTGTGCAGTGGAGAATCAGGGTAGGGCTAGGTCACTGAGGGATGAAGGAGGCGAGTGTGCAGTGGAGAGTCAGGGTCGGGCTAGGTCACTGAGGGATGAAGGAGGCGAGTGTGCAGTGGAGAGTCAGGGTCGGGCTAGGTCACTGAGGGATAAAGGAGGCGAGTGTGCAGTGGAGAGTCAGGGTAGGGCTAGGTCACTGAGGGATGAAGGAGGCGAGTGTGTAGTGGAGAGTCAGGGTCGGGCTAGGTCACTGAGGGATGAAGGAGGCGAGTGTGCAGTGGAGAGTCAGGGTCGGGCTCGGTCACTGAGGGATGAAGGAGGCGAGTGTGCAGTGGAGAGTCAGGGTAGGGCACGGTCACTGAGGGATGAAGGAGGCGAGTGTGCAGTGGAGAGTCAGGGTCGGGCTAGGTCAGTGAGGGATGAAGGAGGCGAGTGTGCAGTGGAGAGTCAGGGTAGGGCTAGGTCACTGAGGGATGAAGGAGGCGAGTGTGCAGTGGAGAGTCAGGGTCGGGCTCGGTCACTGAGGGATGAAGGAGGCGAGTGTGCAGTGGAGAGTCAGGGTAGGGCTAGGTCACTGAGGGATGAAGGAGGCGAGTGTGTAGCGGAGAGTCAGGGTCGGGCTAGGTCACTGAGGGATGAAGGAGGCGAGTGTGCAGTGGAGAGTCAGGGTCGGGCTAGGTCAGTGAGGGATGAAGGAGGCGAGTGTGCAGTGGAGAGTCAGGGTCGGGCTAGTTCACTGAGGGATGGAGGAGGCGAGTGTGCAGTGGAGAGTCAGGGTCGGGCTAGGTCACTGAGGGATGAAGGAGGCGAGTGTGCAGTGGAGAGTCAGGGTCGGGCTCAGTCACTGAGGGATGAAGGAGGCGAGTGTGCAGTGGAGAGTCAGGGTAGGGCTCGGTCACTGAGGGATGAAGGAGGCGAGTGTGTAGTGGAGAGTCAGGGTTGCGCTAGGTCACTGAGGGATGAAGGAGGCGAGTGTGCAGTGGAGAGTCAGGGTCGGGCTCGGTCACTGAGGGATGAAGGAGGCGAGTGTGCAGTGGACAGTCAGGGTCGGGCTAGGCCAGTGAGTGATGAAGGAGGCGAGTGTGCAGTTGAGAGTCAGGGTAGGGCTAGGTCACTGAGGGATGAAAGAGGCGAGTGTGCAGTGGAGAGTCAGGGTCGGGCTAGGTTACTGAGGGATGAAGGAGGCGAGTGTGCAGTGGAGAGTCAGGGTCGGGCTAGGTCACTGAGGGATGAAGGAGGCGAGTGTGTAGTGGAGAGTCAGGGTAGGGCTAGGTCACTGAGGGATGAAGGAGGCGAGTGTGTAGTGGAGAGTCAGGGTCGGGCTAGGTCACTGAGGGATGAAGGAGGCGAGTGTGCAGTGGAGAGTCAGGATAGGGCTAGGTCACTGAGGGATGAAGGAGGCGAGTGTGTAGTGGAGAGTCAGGGTCGGGCTAGGTCACTGAGGGATGAAGGAGGCGAGTGTGCAGTGGAGAGTCAGGGTAGGGCTAGGTCACTGAGGGATGAAGGAGGCGAGTGTGTAGCGGAGAGTCAGGGTAGGGCTAGGTCACTGAGGGATGAAGGAGGCGAGTGTGTAGTGGAGAGTCAGGGTCGGGCTAGGTCACTGAGGGATGAAGGAGGCGAGTGTGCAGTGGAGAGTCAGGGTTGGGCTAGGTCACTGAGGGATGAAGGAGGCGAGTGTGCAGTGGAGAGTCAGGGTCGGGCTAGGTCACCGAGGGATAAAGGAGGCGAGTGTGCAGTGGAGAGTCAGGGTAGGGCTAGGTCACTGAGGGATGAAGGAGGCGAGTGTGTAGTGGAGAGTCAGGGTCGGGCTAGGTCACTGAGGGATGAAGGAGGCGAGTGTGCAGTGGAGAGTCAGGGTAGGGCTCGGTCACTGAGGGATGAAGGAGGCGAGTGTGCAGTGGAGAGTCAGGGTCGGGCTAGGTCAGTGAGGGATGAAGGAGGCGAGTGTGCAGTGGAGAGTCAGGGTAGGGCTAGGTCACTGAGGGATGAAGGAGGCGAGTGTGTAGTGGAGAGTCAGGGTTGCGCTAGGTCACTGAGGGATGAAGGAGGCGAGTGTGCAGTGGAGAGTCAGGGTAGGGCTCGGTCACTGAGGGATGAAGGAGGCGAGTGTGCAGTGGACAGTCAGGGTCGGGCTAGGTCAGTGAGGGATGAAGGAGGCGAGTGTGCAGTGGAGAGTCAGGGTCGGGCTAGGCCAGTGAGTGATGAAGGAGGCGAGTGTGCAGTGGAGAGTCAGGGTCGGGCTCAGTCACTGAGGGATGAAGGAGGCGAGTGTGCAGTAGAGTGTGAGGGTAGGGCTAGGTCACTGAGGGATGAAGGAGGCGAGGGTGCAGTGGAGAGTCAGGGTCGGGCTCCGTCACTGAGGGATGAAGGAGGCGAGTGTGCAGTGGAGAGTCAGGGTAGGGCTAGGTCACTGAGGGATGAAGGAGGCGAGTGTGCAGTGGAGAGTCAGGGTCGGGCTCGGTCACTGAGGGATGAAGGAGGCGAGTGTGCCGCAGAGAGTCAGGGTCGGGCTAGGTCACTGAGGGATGAAGGAGGCGGGTGTGCAGTAGAGAGTCAGGGTAGGGCTAGGTCACTGAGGGATGAAGGAGGCGAGTGTGCAGTGGAGAGTCCGGGTCGGGCTAGGTCACTGAGAGATGAAGGAGGCGTGTGTGCAGTGGAGAGTCAGGGTCGGGCTAGGTCACTGAAGGATGAAGGAGGCGAGTGTGCAGTGGAGAGTCAGGGTCGGGCTAGGTCACTGAGGGATGAAGGAGGCGAGTGTGCAGTGGAGAGTCAGGGTCGGGCTAGTTCACTGAGGGATGGAGGAGGCGAGTGCGCAGTGGAGAGTCAGGATCGGGCTCGGTCACTGAGGGATGAAGGAGGCGAGTGTGCAGTGGAGAGTCAGGGTCGGGCTAGGTCACTGAGGGATGAAGGAGGCGAGTGTGCAGTGGAGAGTCAGGGTCGGGCTAGGTCACTGAGGGATGATGGAGGCGAGTGTGCAGTGGAGAGTCAGGGTCGGGCTAGGTCACTGAGGGATGAAGGAGGCGAGTGTGCAATGGTGAGTCAGGGTAGGGCTCGGTCACTGAGGGATGAAGGAGGCGAGTGTGCAGTGGAGAGTCAGGGTCGGGCTAGATCACTGAGGGATGAAGGAGGCGAGTGTGCAGGAGAGAGTCAGGGTAGGGCTCGGTCACTGAGGGATGAAGGAGGCGAGTGTGCAGTGGAGAGTCAGGGTCGGGCTAGGTCAGTGAGGGATGAAGGAGGCGAGTGTGCAGTGGAGAGTCAGGGTCGGGCTAGGTCACTGAGGGATGGAGGAGGCGAGTGCGCAGTGGAGAGTCAGGATCGGGCTCGGTCACTGAGGGATGAAGGAGGCGAGTGTGCAGTGGAGAGTCAGGGTCGGGCTAGGTCACTGAGGGATGAAGGAGGCGAGTGTGCAGTGGAGAGTCAGGGTCGGGCTAGGTCACTGAGGGATGATGGAGGCGAGTGTGCAGTGGAGAGTCAGGGTCGGGCTAGGTCACTGAGGGATGAAGGAGGCGAGTGTGCAATGGTGAGTCAGGGTAGGGCTCGGTCACTGAGGGATGAAGGAGGCGAGTGTGCAGTGGAGAGTCAGGGTCGGGCTAGATCAGTGAGGGATGAAGGAGGCGAGTGTGCAGTGATGAGTGAGGATAGGGCTAGGTCACTGAGGGATGAAGGAGGCGAGTGCAGTGGAGAGTCAGGGTCGGGCTAGGTCACTGAGGGATGAAGGAGGCGAGTGTGCAGTGGAGAGTCAGGATAGGGCTAGGTCACTGAGGGATGAAGGAGGCGAGTGTGTCGTGGAGAGTCAGGGTAGGGCTGGTCAGTGAGGGATGAAGGAGGCGAGTGTGCAGTGGAGAGTCAGGGTCGGGCTAGGTCACTGAGGGATGAAGGAGGCGAGTGTGCAGTGGAGAGTCAGGGTCGGTCTCGGTCACTGAGGGATGAAGGAGGCGAGTGTGCAGTGAAGAGTCAGGGTAGGGCTAGGTCACTGAGGGATGAAGGAGGCGAGTGTGCAGTGGAGAGTCAGGGTTGGGCTAGGTCAGTGAGTGATGAAGGAGGCGAGTGTGCAGTGGAGAGTCAGGGACGGGCTCGGTCACTGAGGGATGAAGGAGGCGAGTTTGCAGTGAAGAGTCAGGGTAGGGCTAGGTCACTGAGGGATGAAGGAGGCGAGTGTGCAGTGGAGAGTCAGGGTCGGGCTCGGTCACTGAGGGATGAAGGAGGCGAGTGTGCAGTGGAGAGTCAGGATAGGGCTAGGTCACTGAGGGATGAAGGAGGCGAGTGTGTAGTGGAGAGTCAGGGTCGGTCTCGGTCACTGAGGGATGAAGGAGGCGAGTGTGCAGTGGAGAGTCAGGGTCGGGCTAGGTCACTGAGGGATGAAGGAGGCGAGTGCGCAGTGGAGAGTCAGGGTAGGGCTAGGTCACTGAGGGATGAAGGAGGCGAGTGTGTAGCGGAGAGTCAGGGTCGGGCTAGGTCACTGAGGGATGAAGGAGGCGAGTGTGCAGTGGAGAGTCAGGGTAGGGCTAGGTCACTGAGGGATGAAGGAGGCGAGTGTGCAGTGGAGACTCAGGGTCGGGCTAGGTCACTGAGGGATGAAGGAGGCGAATGTGCAGTAGAGTGTGAGGGTAGGGCTACGTCACTGAGGGATGAAGGAGGCGAGTGTGCAGTGGAGAGTCAGGGTCGGGCTCCGTCACTGAGGGATGAAGGAGGCGAGTGTGCAGTGGAGAGTCAGGGTAGGGCTAGGTCACTGAGGGATGAAGGAGGCGAGTGTGCAGTGGAGAGTCAGGGTAGGGCTCGGTCACTGAGGGATGAAGGAGGCGAGTGTGCCGTAGAGAGTCAGGGTCGGGCTAGGTCACTGAGGGATGAAGGAGGCGGGTGTGCAGCAGAGAGTCAGGGTAGGGCTAGGTCACTGAGGGATGAAGGAGGCGAGTGTGCAGTGGAGAGTCAGGGTCGGGCTGGGTCACTGAGGGATGAAGGAGGCGAGTGTGCAGTGGAGAGTCAGGGTCGGGCTAGTTCACTGAGGGATGGAGGAGGCGAGTGTGCAGTGGAGAGTCAGGATCGGGCTAGGTCACTGAGGGATGAAGGAGGCGAGTGTGCAGTGGAGAGTCAGGGTCGGGCTAGGTCACTGAGGGATGATGGAGGCGAGTGTGCAGTGGAGAGTAAGGGTAGGGCTAGGTCACTGAGGGATGAAGGAGGCGAGTGTGCAGTAGAGAGTCAGGGTAGGGCTCGGTCACTGAGGGATGAAGGAGGCGAGTGTGCAGTGGAGAGTCAGGGTCGGGCTAGGTCACTGAGGGTTGAAGGAGGCGAGTGTGCAGTGAAGAGTGAGGATAGGGCTAGGTCACTGAGGGATGAAGGAGGCGAGTGCAGTGGAGTGTCAGGGTCGGGCTCGGTCACTGAGGGGTGAAGGAGGCGAGTGTGCAGTAGAGTGTGAGGGTAGGGCTACGTCACTGAGGGATGAAGGAGGCGAGTGTGCCGCAGAGAGTCAGGGTCGGGCTAGGTCACTGAGGGATGAAGGAGGCGGGTGTGCAGTAGAGAGTCAGGGTAGGGCTAGGTCACTGAGGGATGAAGGAGGCGAGTGTGCAGTGGAGAGTCCGGGTCGGGCTAGGTCACTGAGGGATGAAGGAGGCGTGTGTGCAGTGGAGAGTCAGGGTCGGGCTAGGTCACTGAAGGATGAAGGAGGCGAGTGTGCAGTGGAGAGTCAGGGTCGGGCTAGGTCACTGAGGGATGAAGGAGGCGAGTGTGCAGTGGAGAGTCAGGGTCGGGCTAGGTCACTGAGGGATGAAGGAGGCGAGTGTGCAGTGGAGAGTCAGGGTCGGGCTAGGTCACTGAGGGATGATGGAGGCGAGTGTGCAGTGGAGAGTCAGGGTCGGGCTAGGTCACTGAGGGATGAAGGAGGCGAGTGTGCAATGGTGAGTCAGGGTAGGGCTCGGTCACTGAGGGATGAAGGAGGCGAGTGTGCAGTGGAGAGTCAGGGTCGGGCTAGATCACTGAGGGATGAAGGAGGCGAGTGTGCAGGAGAGAGTCAGGGTAGGGCTCGGTCACTGAGGGATGAAGGAGGCGAGTGTGCAGTGGAGAGTCAGGGTCGGGCTAGGTCAGTGAGGGATGAAGGAGGCGAGTGTGCAGTGATGAGTGAGGATAGGGCTAGGTCACTGAGGGATGAAGGAGGCGAGTGCAGTGGAGAGTCAGGGTCAGGCTAGGTCACTGAGGGATGAAGGAGGCGAGTGTGCAGTGGAGAGTCAGGATAGGGCTAGGTCACTGAGGGATGAAGGAGGCGAGTGTGTCGTGGAGAGTCAGGGTAGGGCTGGTCAGTGAGGGATGAAGGAGGCGAGTGTGCAGTGGAGAGTCAGGGTCGGGCTAGGTCACTGAGGGATGAAGGAGGCGAGTGTGCAGTGGAGAGTCAGGGTCGGTCTCGGTCACTGAGGGATGAAGGAGGCGAGTGTGCAGTGAAGAGTCAGGGTAGGGCTAGGTCACTGAGGGATGAAGGAGGCGAGTGTGCAGTAGAGAGTCAGGGTTGGGCTAGGTCAGTGAGTGATGAAGGAGGCGAGTGTGCAGTGGAGAGTCAGGGACGGGCTCGGTCACTGAGGGATGAAGGAGGCGAGTTTGCAGTGAAGAGTCAGGGTAGGGCTAGGTCACTGAGGGATGAAGGAGGCGAGTGTGCAGTGGAGAGTCAGGGTCGGGCTCGGTCACTGAGGGATGAAGGAGGCGAGTGTGCAGTGGAGAGTCAGGATAGGGCTAGGTTACTGAGGGATGAAGGAGGCGAGTGTGTCGTGGAGAGTCAGGGTCGGTCTCGGTCACTGAGGGATGAAGGAGGCGAGTGTGCAGTGGAGAGTCAGGGTCGGGCTAGGTCACTGAGGGATGAAGGAGGCGAGTGCGCAGTGGAGAGTCAGGGTAGGGCTAGGTCACTGAGGGATGAAGGAGGCGAGTGTGTAGCGGAGAGTCAGGGTCGGGCTAGGTCACTGAGGGATGAAGGAGGCGAGTGTGCAGTGGAGAGTCAGGGTAGGGCTAGGTCACTGAGGGATGAAGGAGGCGAGTGTGCAGTGGAGAGTCAGGGTCGGGCTCGGTCACTGAGGGATGAAGGAGGCGAGTGTGCAGTGGAGAGTCAGGGTAGGGCTAGGTCACTGAGGGATGAAGGAGGCGAGTGTGTTGTGGAGAGTCAGGGTTGCGCGAGGTCACTGAGGGATGCAGGAGGCGAGTGTGCAGTGGAGAGTCAGGGTAGGGCTCGGTCACTGAGGGAGGAAGGAGGCGAGTGTGCAGTGGTGAGTCAGGGTTGGGCTAGGTCACTGAGGGATGAAGGAGGCGAGTGTGCAGTGGAGAGTCAAGGTCAGGCTAGGTCAGTGAGTGATGAAGGAGGCGAGTGTGCAGTAGAGTGTGAGGGTAGGGCTACGTCACTGAGGGATGAAGGAGGCGAGTGTGCAGTGGAGAGTCAGGGTCGGGCTCCGTCACTGAGGGATGAAGGAGGCGAGTGTGCAGTGGAGAGTCAGGGTAGGGCTAGGTCACTGAGGGATGAAGGAGGCGAGTGTGCAGTGGAGAGTCAGGGTAGGGCTCGGTCACTGAGGGATGAAGGAGGCGAGTGTGCCGTAGAGAGTCAGGGTCGGGCTAGGTCACTGAGGGATGAAGGAGGCGGGTGTGCAGCAGAAAGTCAGGGTAGGGCTAGGTCACTGAGGGATGAGGTGGCGAGTGTGCAGTGGAGAGTCAGGGTCGGGCTGGATCACTGAGGGATGAAGGAGGCGAGTGTGCAGTGGAGAGTCAGGGTCGGGCTAGTTCACTGAGGGATGGAGGAGGCGAGTGTGCAGTGGAGAGTCAGGATCGGGCTAGGTCACTGAGGGATGAAGGAGGCGAGTGTGCAGTGGAGAGTCAGGGTCGGGCTAGTTCACTGAGGGATGATGGAGGCGAGTGTGCAGTGGAGAGTAAGGGTAGGGCTAGGTCACTGAGGGATGAAGGAGGCGAGTGTGCAGTAGAGAGTCAGGGTCGGGCTAGGTCACTGAGGGATGATGGAGGCGAGTGTGCAGTGGAGAGTCAGGGTCGGGCTCGGTCACTGAGGGATGAAGGAGGCGAGTGTGCAGTGGAGAGTCAGGGTAGGGCTAGGTCACTGAGGGATGAAGGAGGCGAGTGTGCAATGGTGAGTCAGGGTAGGGCTCGGTCACTGAGGGATGAAGGAGGCGAGTGTGCAGTGGAGAGTCAGGGTCGGGCTAGATCAGTGAGGGATGAAGGAGGCGAGTGTGCAGTGATGAGTGAGGATAGGGCTAGGTCACTGAGGGATGAAGGAGGCGAGTGCAGTGGAGAGTCAGGGTCGGGCTAGGTCACTGAGGGATGAAGGAGGCGAGTGTGCAGTGGAGAGTCAGGATAGGGCTAGGTCACTGAGGGATGAAGGAGGCGAGTGTGTCGTGGAGAGTCAGGGTAGGGCTGGTCAGTGAGGGATGAAGGAGGCGAGTGTGCAGTGGAGAGTCAGGGTCGGGCTAGGTCACTGAGGGATGAAGGAGGCGAGTGTGCAGTGGAGAGTCAGGGTCGGTCTCGGTCACTGAGGGATGAAGGAGGCGAGTGTGCAGTGAAGAGTCAGGGTAGGGCTAGGTCACTGAGGGATGAAGGAGGCGAGTGTGCAGTGGAGAGTCAGGGTTGGGCTAGGTCAGTGAGTGATGAAGGAGGCGAGTGTGCAGTGGAGAGTCAGGGACGGGCTCGGTCACTGAGGGATGAAGGAGGCGAGTTTGCAGTGAAGAGTCAGGGTAGGGCTAGGTCACTGAGGGATGAAGGAGGCGAGTGTGCAGTGGAGAGTCAGGGTCGGGCTCGGTCACTGAGGGATGAAGGAGGCGAGTGTGCAGTGGAGAGTCAGGATAGGGCTAGGTCACTGAGGGATGAAGGAGGCGAGTGTGTAGTGGAGAGTCAGGGTCGGTCTCGGTCACTGAGGGATGAAGGAGGCGAGTGTGCAGTGGAGAGTCAGGGTCGGGCTAGGTCACTGAGGGATGAAGGAGGCGAGTGCGCAGTGGAGAGTCAGGGTAGGGCTAGGTCACTGAGGGATGAAGGAGGCGAGTGTGTAGCGGAGAGTCAGGGTCGGGCTAGGTCACTGAGGGATGAAGGAGGCGAGTGTGCAGTGGAGAGTCAGGGTAGGGCTAGGTCACTGAGGGATGAAGGAGGCGAGTGTGCAGTGGAGACTCAGGGTCGGGCTAGGTCACTGAGGGATGAAGGAGGCGAATGTGCAGTAGAGTGTGAGGGTAGGGCTACGTCACTGAGGGATGAAGGAGGCGAGTGTGCAGTGGAGAGTCAGGGTCGGGCTCCGTCACTGAGGGATGAAGGAGGCGAGTGTGCAGTGGAGAGTCAGGGTAGGGCTAGGTCACTGAGGGATGAAGGAGGCGAGTGTGCAGTGGAGAGTCAGGGTAGGGCTCGGTCACTGAGGGATGAAGGAGGCGAGTGTGCCGTAGAGAGTCAGGGTCGGGCTAGGTCACTGAGGGATGAAGGAGGCGGGTGTGCAGCAGAGAGTCAGGGTAGGGCTAGGTCACTGAGGGATGAAGGAGGCGAGTGTGCAGTGGAGAGTCAGGGTCGGGCTGGGTCACTGAGGGATGAAGGAGGCGAGTGTGCAGTGGAGAGTCAGGGTCGGGCTAGTTCACTGAGGGATGGAGGAGGCGAGTGTGCAGTGGAGAGTCAGGATCGGGCTAGGTCACTGAGGGATGAAGGAGGCGAGTGTGCAGTGGAGAGTCAGGGTCGGGCTAGGTCACTGAGGGATGATGGAGGCGAGTGTGCAGTGGAGAGTAAGGGTAGGGCTAGGTCACTGAGGGATGAAGGAGGCGAGTGTGCAGTAGAGAGTCAGGGTAGGGCTCGGTCACTGAGGGATGAAGGAGGCGAGTGTGCAGTGGAGAGTCAGGGTCGGGCTAGGTCACTGAGGGTTGAAGGAGGCGAGTGTGCAGTGAAGAGTGAGGATAGGGCTAGGTCACTGAGGGATGAAGGAGGCGAGTGCAGTGGAGTGTCAGGGTCGGGCTCGGTCACTGAGGGGTGAAGGAGGCGAGTGTGCAGTAGAGTGTGAGGGTAGGGCTACGTCACTGAGGGATGAAGGAGGCGAGTGTGCCGCAGAGAGTCAGGGTCGGGCTAGGTCACTGAGGGATGAAGGAGGCGGGTGTGCAGTAGAGAGTCAGGGTAGGGCTAGGTCACTGAGGGATGAAGGAGGCGAGTGTGCAGTGGAGAGTCCGGGTCGGGCTAGGTCACTGAGGGATGAAGGAGGCGTGTGTGCAGTGGAGAGTCAGGGTCGGGCTAGGTCACTGAAGGATGAAGGAGGCGAGTGTGCAGTGGAGAGTCAGGGTCGGGCTAGGTCACTGAGGGATGAAGGAGGCGAGTGTGCAGTGGAGAGTCAGGGTCGGGCTAGTTCACTGAGGGATGGAGGAGGCGAGTGCGCAGTGGAGAGTCAGGATCGGGCTCGGTCACTGAGGGATGAAGGAGGTGAGTGTGCAGTGGAGAGTCAGGGTCGGGCTAGGTCACTGAGGGATGAAGGAGGCGAGTGTGCAGTGGAGAGTCAGGGTCGGGCTAGGTCACTGAGGGATGATGGAGGCGAGTGTGCAGTGGAGAGTCAGGGTCGGGCTAGGTCACTGAGGGATGAAGGAGGCGAGTGTGCAATGGTGAGTCAGGGTAGGGCTCGGTCACTGAGGGATGAAGGAGGCGAGTGTGCAGTGGAGAGTCAGGGTCGGGCTAGATCACTGAGGGATGAAGGAGGCGAGTGTGCAGGAGAGAGTCAGGGTAGGGCTCGGTCACTGAGGGATGAAGGAGGCGAGTGTGCAGTGGAGAGTCAGGGTCGGGCTAGGTCAGTGAGGGATGAAGGAGGCGAGTGTGCAGTGATGAGTGAGGATAGGGCTAGGTCACTGAGGGATGAAGGAGGCGAGTGCAGTGGAGAGTCAGGGTCGGGCTAGGTCACTGAGGGATGAAGGAGGCGAGTGTGCAGTGGAGAGTCAGGATAGGGCTAGGTCACTGAGGGATGAAGGAGGCGAGTGTGTCGTGGAGAGTCAGGGTAGGGCTGGTCAGTGAGGGATGAAGGAGGCGAGTGTGCAGTGGAGAGTCAGGGTCGGGCTAGGTCACTGAGGGATGAAGGAGGCGAGTGTGCAGTGGAGAGTCAGGGTCGGTCTCGGTCACTGAGGGATGAAGGAGGCGAGTGTGCAGTGAAGAGTCAGGGTAGGGCTAGGTCACTGAGGGATGAAGGAGGCGAGTGTGCAGTAGAGAGTCAGGGTTGGGCTAGGTCAGTGAGTGATGAAGGAGGCGAGTGTGCAGTGGAGAGTCAGGGACGGGCTCGGTCACTGAGGGATGAAGGAGGCGAGTTTGCAGTGAAGAGTCAGGGTAGGGCTAGGTCACTGAGGGATGAAGGAGGCGAGTGTGCAGTGGAGAGTCAGGGTCGGGCTCGGTCACTGAGGGATGAAGGAGGCGAGTGTGCAGTGGAGAGTCAGGATAGGGCTAGGTTACTGAGGGATGAAGGAGGCGAGTGTGTAGTGGAGAGTCAGGGTCGGTCTCGGTCACTGAGGGATGAAGGAGGCGAGTGTGCAGTGGAGAGTCAGGGTCGGGCTAGGTCACTGAGGGATGAAGGAGGCGAGTGCGCAGTGGAGAGTCAGGGTAGGGCTAGGTCACTGAGGGATGAAGGAGGCGAGTGTGTAGCGGAGAGTCAGGGTCGGGCTAGGTCACTGAGGGATGAAGGAGGCGAGTGTGCAGTGGAGAGTCAGGGTAGGGCTAGGTCACTGAGGGATGAAGGAGGCGAGTGTGCAGTGGAGAGTCAGGGTCGGGCTCGGTCACTGAGGGATGAAGGAGGCGAGTGTGCAGTGGAGAGTCAGGGTAGGGCTAGGTCACTGAGGGATGAAGGAGGCGAGTGTGTTGTGGAGAGTCAGGGTTGCGCGAGGTCACTGAGGGATGAAGGAGGCGAGTGTGCAGTGGAGAGTCAGGGTAGGGCTCGGTCACTGAGGGAGGAAGGAGGCGAGTGTGCAGTGGTGAGTCAGGGTTGGGCTAGGTCACTGAGGGATGAAGGAGGCGAGTGTGCAGTGGAGAGTCAAGGTCAGGCTAGGTCAGTGAGTGATGAAGGAGGCGAGTGTGCAGTAGAGTGTGAGGGTAGGGCTACATCACTGAGGGATGAAGGAGGCGAGTGTGCAGTGGAGAGTCAGGGTCGGGCTCCGTCACTGAGGGATGAAGGAGGCGAGTGTGCAGTGGAGAGTCAGGGTAGGGCTAGGTCACTGAGGGATGAAGGAGGCGAGTGTGCAGTGGAGAGTCAGGGTAGGGCTCGGTCACTGAGGGATGAAGGAGGCGAGTGTGCCGTAGAGAGTCAGGGTCGGGCTAGGTCACTGAGGGATGAAGGAGGCGGGTGTGCAGCAGAAAGTCAGGGTAGGGCTAGGTCACTGAGGGATGAGGTGGCGAGTGTGCAGTGGAGAGTCAGGGTCGGGCTGGATCACTGAGGGATGAAGGAGGCGAGTGTGCAGTGGAGAGTCAGGGTCGGGCTAGTTCACTGAGGGATGGAGGAGGCGAGTGTGCAGTGGAGAGTCAGGATCGGGCTAGGTCACTGAGGGATGAAGGAGGCGAGTGTGCAGTGGAGAGTCAGGGTCGGGCTAGGTCACTGAGGGATGATGGAGGCGAGTGTGCAGTGGAGAGTAAGGGTAGGGCTAGGTCACTGAGGGATGAAGGAGGCGAGTGTGCAGTAGAGAGTCAGGGTCGGGCTAGGTCACTGAGGGATGATGGAGGCGAGTGTGCAGTGGAGAGTCAGGGTCGGGCTAGGTCACTGAGGGATGAAGGAGGCGAGTGTGCAATGGTGAGTCAGGGTAGGGCTCGGTCACTGAGGGATGAAGGAGGCGAGTGTGCAGTGGAGAGTCAGGGTCGGGCTAGATCACTGAGGGATGAAGGAGGCGAGTGTGCAGGAGAGAGTCAGGGTAGGGCTCGGTCACTGAGGGATGAAGGAGGCGAGTGTGCAGTGGAGAGTCAGGGTCGGGCTCGGTCACTGAGGGATGAAGGAGGCGAGTGTGCAGTGGAGAGTCAGGGTCGGGCTAGTTCACTGAGGGATGGAGGAGGCGAGTGCGCAGTGGAGAGTCAGGATCGGGCTCGGTCACTGAGGGATGAAGGAGGTGAGTGTGCAGTGGAGAGTCAGGGTCGGGCTAGGTCACTGAGGGATGAAGGAGGCGAGTGTGCAGTGGAGAGTCAGGGTCGGGCTAGGTCACTGAGGGATGATGGAGGCGAGTGTGCAGTGGAGAGTCAGGGTCGGGCTAGGTCACTGAGGGATGAAGGAGGCGAGTGTGCAATGGTGAGTCAGGGTAGGGCTCGGTCACTGAGGGATGAAGGAGGCGAGTGTGCAGTGGAGAGTCAGGGTCGGGCTAGATCACTGAGGGATGAAGGAGGCGAGTGTGCAGGAGAGAGTCAGGGTAGGGCTCGGTCACTGAGGGATGAAGGAGGCGAGTGTGCAGTGGAGAGTCAGGGTCGGGCTAGGTCAGTGAGGGATGAAGGAGGCGAGTGTGCAGTGATGAGTGAGGATAGGGCTAGGTCACTGAGGGATGAAGGAGGCGAGTGCAGTGGAGAGTCAGGGTCGGGCTAGGTCACTGAGGGATGAAGGAGGCGAGTGTGCAGTGGAGAGTCAGGATAGGGCTAGGTCACTGAGGGATGAAGGAGGCGAGTGTGTCGTGGAGAGTCAGGGTAGGGCTGGTCAGTGAGGGATGAAGGAGGCGAGTGTGCAGTGGAGAGTCAGGGTCGGGCTAGGTCACTGAGGGATGAAGGAGGCGAGTGTGCAGTGGAGAGTCAGGGTCGGTCTCGGTCACTGAGGGATGAAGGAGGCGAGTGTGCAGTGAAGAGTCAGGGTAGGGCTAGGTCACTGAGGGATGAAGGAGGCGAGTGTGCAGTAGAGAGTCAGGGTTGGGCTAGGTCAGTGAGTGATGAAGGAGGCGAGTGTGCAGTGGAGAGTCAGGGACGGGCTCGGTCACTGAGGGATGAAGGAGGCGAGTTTGCAGTGAAGAGTCAGGGTAGGGCTAGGTCACTGAGGGATGAAGGAGGCGAGTGTGCAGTGGAGAGTCAGGGTCGGGCTCGGTCACTGAGGGATGAAGGAGGCGAGTGTGCAGTGGAGAGTCAGGATAGGGCTAGGTTACTGAGGGATGAAGGAGGCGAGTGTGTAGTGGAGAGTCAGGGTCGGTCTCGGTCACTGAGGGATGAAGGAGGCGAGTGTGCAGTGGAGAGTCAGGGTCGGGCTAGGTCACTGAGGGATGAAGGAGGCGAGTGCGCAGTGGAGAGTCAGGGTAGGGCTAGGTCACTGAGGGATGAAGGAGGCGAGTGTGTAGCGGAGAGTCAGGGTCGGGCTAGGTCACTGAGGGATGAAGGAGGCGAGTGTGCAGTGGAGAGTCAGGGTAGGGCTAGGTCACTGAGGGATGAAGGAGGCGAGTGTGCAGTGGAGAGTCAGGGTCGGGCTCGGTCACTGAGGGATGAAGGAGGCGAGTGTGCAGTGGAGAGTCAGGGTAGGGCTAGGTCACTGAGGGATGAAGGAGGCGAGTGTGTTGTGGAGAGTCAGGGTTGCGCGAGGTCACTGAGGGATGAAGGAGGCGAGTGTGCAGTGGAGAGTCAGGGTAGGGCTCGGTCACTGAGGGAGGAAGGAGGCGAGTGTGCAGTGGTGAGTCAGGGTTGGGCTAGGTCACTGAGGGATGAAGGAGGCGAGTGTGCAGTGGAGAGTCAAGGTCAGGCTAGGTCAGTGAGTGATGAAGGAGGCGAGTGTGCAGTAGAGTGTGAGGGTAGGGCTACGTCACTGAGGGATGAAGGAGGCGAGTGTGCAGTGGAGAGTCAGGGTCGGGCTCCGTCACTGAGGGATGAAGGAGGCGAGTGTGCAGTGGAGAGTCAGGGTAGGGCTAGGTCACTGAGGGATGAAGGAGGCGAGTGTGCAGTGGAGAGTCAGGGTAGGGCTCGGTCACTGAGGGATGAAGGAGGCGAGTGTGCCGTAGAGAGTCAGGGTCGGGCTAGGTCACTGAGGGATGAAGGAGGCGGGTGTGCAGCAGAAAGTCAGGGTAGGGCTAGGTCACTGAGGGATGAGGTGGCGAGTGTGCAGTGGAGAGTCAGGGTCGGGCTGGATCACTGAGGGATGAAGGAGGCGAGTGTGCAGTGGAGAGTCAGGGTCGGGCTAGGTCACTGAGGGATGATGGAGGCGAGTGTGCAGTGGAGAGTAAGGGTAGGGCTAGGTCACTGAGGGATGAAGGAGGCGAGTGTGCAGTAGAGAGTCAGGGTCGGGCTAGGTCACTGAGGGATGATGGAGGCGAGTGTGCAGTGGAGAGTCAGGGTCGGGCTAGGTCACTGAGGGATGAAGGAGGCGAGTGTGCAATGGTGAGTCAGGGTAGGGCTCGGTCACTGAGGGATGAAGGAGGCGAGTGTGCAGTGGAGAGTCAGGGTCGGGCTAGATCACTGAGGGATGAAGGAGGCGAGTGTGCAGGAGAGAGTCAGGGTAGGGCTCGGTCACTGAGGGATGAAGGAGGCGAGTGTGCAGTGGAGAGTCAGGGTCGGGCTCGGTCACTGAGGGATGAAGGAGGCGAGTGTGCAGTGGAGAGTCAGGGTAGGGCTAGGTCACTGAGGGATGAAGGAGGCGAGTGTGTTGTGGAGAGTCAGGGTTGCGCGAGGTCACTGAGGGATGAAGGAGGCGAGTGTGCAGTGGAGAGTCAGGGTAGGGCTCGGTCACTGAGGGAGGAAGGAGGCGAGTGTGCAGTGGTGAGTCAGGGTTGGGCTAGGTCACTGAGGGATGAAGGAGGCGAGTGTGCAGTGGAGAGTCAAGGTCAGGCTAGGTCAGTGAGTGATGAAGGAGGCGAGTGTGCAGTGGAGACTCAGGGTCGGGCTAGGTCACTGAGGGATGAAGGAGGCGAATGTGCAGTAGAGTGTGAGGGTAGGGCTACGTCACTGAGGGATGAAGGAGGCGAGTGTGCAGTGGAGAGTCAGGGTCGGGCTCCGTCACTGAGGGATGAAGGAGGCGAGTGTGCAGTGGAGAGTCAGGGTAGGGCTAGGTCACTGAGGGATGAAGGAGGCGAGTGTGCAGTGGAGAGTCAGGGTAGGGCTCGGTCACTGAGGGATGAAGGAGGCGAGTGTGCCGTAGAGAGTCAGGGTCGGGCTAGGTCACTGAGGGATGAAGGAGGCGGGTGTGCAGCAGAGAGTCAGGGTAGGGCTAGGTCACTGAGGGATGAAGGAGGCGAGTGTGCAGTGGAGAGTCAGGGTCGGGCTGGATCACTGAGGGATGAAGGAGGCGAGTGTGCAGTGGAGAGTCAGGGTCGGGCTAGTTCACTGAGGGATGGAGGAGGCGAGTGTGCAGTGGAGAGTCAGGATCGGGCTAGGTCACTGAGGGATGAAGGAGGCGAGTGTGCAGTGGAGAGTCAGGGTCGGGCTAGGTCACTGAGGGATGATGGAGGCGAGTGTGCAGTGGAGAGTAAGGGTAGGGCTAGGTCACTGAGGGATGAAGGAGGCGAGTGTGCAGTAGAGAGTCAGGGTAGGGCTCGGTCACTGAGGGATGAAGGAGGCGAGTGTGCAGTGGAGAGTCAGGGTCGGGCTAGGTCACTGAGGGTTGAAGGAGGCGAGTGTGCAGTGAAGAGTGAGGATAGGGCTAGGTCACTGAGGGATGAAGGAGGCGAGTGCAGTGGAGTGTCAGGGTCGGGCTCGGTCACTGAGGGGTTAAGGAGGCGAGTGTGCAGTGGAGAGTCAGGATAGGGCTAGGTCACTGAGGGATGAAGGAGGCGAGTGTGCAGTGGAGAGTCAGGGTAGGGCTAGGTCACTGAGGGATGAAGGAGGCGAGTGTGTTGTGGAGAGTCAGGGTTGCGCGAGGTCACTGAGGGATGAAGGAGGCGAGTGTGCAGTGGAGAGTCAGGGTAGGGCTCGGTCACTGAGGGAGGAAGGAGGCGAGTGTGCAGTGGTGAGTCAGGGTTGGGCTAGGTCACTGAGGGATGAAGGAGGCGAGTGTGCAGTGGAGAGTCAAGGTCAGGCTAGGTCAGTGAGTGATGAAGGAGGCGAGTGTGCAGTGGAGACTCAGGGTCGGGCTAGGTCACTGAGGGATGAAGGAGGCGAATGTGCAGTAGAGTGTGAGGGTAGGGCTACGTCACTGAGGGATGAAGGAGGCGAGTGTGCAGTGGAGAGTCAGGGTCGGGCTCCGTCACTGAGGGATGAAGGAGGCGAGTGTGCAGTGGAGAGTCAGGGTAGGGCTAGGTCACTGAGGGATGAAGGAGGCGAGTGTGTCGTGGAGAGTCAGGGTAGGGCTGGTCAGTGAGGGATGAAGGAGGCGAGTGTGCAGTGGAGAGTCAGGGTCGGGCTAGGTCACTGAGGGATGAAGGAGGCGAGTGTGCAGTGGAGAGTCAGGGTCGGTCTCGGTCACTGAGGGATGAAGGAGGCGAGTGTGCAGTGAAGAGTCAGGGTAGGGCTCGGTCACTGAGGGATGAAGGAGGCGAGTGTGCAGTAGAGAGTCAGGGTTGGGCTAGGTCAGTGAGTGATGAAGGAGGCGAGTGTGCAGTGGAGAGTCAGGGACGGGCTCGGTCACTGAGGGATGAAGGAGGCGAGTTTGCAGTGAAGAGTCAGGGTAGGGCTAGGTCACTGAGGGATGAAGGAGGCGAGTGTGCAGTGGAGAGTCAGGGTCGGGCTCGGTCACTGAGGGATGAAGGAGGCGAGTGTGCAGTGGAGAGTCAGGATAGGGCTAGGTTACTGAGGGATGAAGGAGGCGAGTGTGTAGTGGAGAGTCAGGGTCGGTCTCGGTCACTGAGGGATGAAGGAGGCGAGTGTGCAGTGGAGAGTCAGGGTCGGGCTAGGTCACTGAGGGATGAAGGAGGCGAGTGCGCAGTGGAGAGTCAGGGTAGGGCTAGGTCACTGAGGGATGAAGGAGGCGAGTGTGTAGCGGAGAGTCAGGGTCGGGCTAGGTCACTGAGGGATGAAGGAGGCGAGTGTGCAGTGGAGAGTCAGGGTAGGGCTAGGTCACTGAGGGATGAAGGAGGCGAGTGTGCAGTGGAGAGTCAGGGTCGGGCTCGGTCACTGAGGGATGAAGGAGGCGAGTGTGCAGTGGAGAGTCAGGGTAGGGCTAGGTCACTGAGGGATGAAGGAGGCGAGTGTGTTGTGGAGAGTCAGGGTTGCGCGAGGTCACTGAGGGATGAAGGAGGCGAGTGTGCAGTGGAGAGTCAGGGTAGGGCTCGGTCACTGAGGGAGGAAGGAGGCGAGTGTGCAGTGGTGAGTCAGGGTTGGGCTAGGTCACTGAGGGATGAAGGAGGCGAGTGTGCAGTGGAGAGTCAAGGTCAGGCTAGGTCAGTGAGTGATGAAGGAGGCGAGTGTGCAGTAGAGTGTGAGGGTAGGGCTACGTCACTGAGGGATGAAGGAGGCGAGTGTGCAGTGGAGAGTCAGGGTCGGGCTCCGTCACTGAGGGATGAAGGAGGCGAGTGTGCAGTGGAGAGTCAGGGTAGGGCTAGGTCACTGAGGGATGAAGGAGGCGAGTGTGCAGTGGAGAGTCAGGGTAGGGCTCGGTCACTGAGGGATGAAGGAGGCGAGTGTGCCGTAGAGAGTCAGGGTCGGGCTAGGTCACTGAGGGATGAAGGAGGCGGGTGTGCAGCAGAAAGTCAGGGTAGGGCTAGGTCACTGAGGGATGAGGTGGCGAGTGTGCAGTGGAGAGTCAGGGTCGGGCTGGATCACTGAGGGATGAAGGAGGCGAGTGTGCAGTGGAGAGTCAGGGTCGGGCTAGTTCACTGAGGGATGGAGGAGGCGAGTGTGCAGTGGAGAGTCAGGATCGGGCTAGGTCACTGAGGGATGAAGGAGGCGAGTGTGCAGTGGAGAGTCAGGGTCGGGCTAGGTCACTGAGGGATGATGGAGGCGAGTGTGCAGTGGAGAGTAAGGGTAGGGCTAGGTCACTGAGGGATGAAGGAGGCGAGTGTGCAGTAGAGAGTCAGGGTCGGGCTAGGTCACTGAGGGATGATGGAGGCGAGTGTGCAGTGGAGAGTCAGGGTCGGGCTAGGTCACTGAGGGATGAAGGAGGCGAGTGTGCAATGGTGAGTCAGGGTAGGGCTCGGTCACTGAGGGATGAAGGAGGCGAGTGTGCAGTGGAGAGTCAGGGTCGGGCTAGATCACTGAGGGATGAAGGCGGCGAGTGTGCAGGAGAGAGTCAGGGTAGGGCTCGGTCACTGAGGGATGAAGGAGGCGAGTGTGCAGTGGAGAGTCAGGGTCGGGCTAGGTCAGTGAGGGATGAAGGAGGCGAGTGTGCAGTGATGAGTGAGGATAGGGCTAGGTCACTGAGGGATGAAGGAGGCGAGTGCAGTGGAGAGTCAGGGTCGGGCTAGGTCACTGAGGGATGAAGGAGGCGAGTGTGCAGTGGAGAGTCAGGATAGGGCTAGGTCACTGAGGGATGAAGGAGGCGAGTGTGTCGTGGAGAGTCAGGGTAGGGCTGGTCAGTGAGGGATGAAGGAGGCGAGTGTGCAGTGGAGAGTCAGGGTCGGGCTAGGTCACTGAGGGATGAAGGAGGCGAGTGTGCAGTGGAGAGTCAGGGTCGGTCTCGGTCACTGAGGGATGAAGGAGGCGAGTGTGCAGTGAAGAGTCAGGGTAGGGCTAGGTCACTGAGGGATGAAGGAGGCGAGTGTGCAGTGGAGAGTCAGGGTTGGGCTAGGTCAGTGAGTGATGAAGGAGGCGAGTGTGCAGTGGAGAGTCAGGGACGGGCTCGGTCACTGAGGGATGAAGGAGGCGAGTTTGCAGTGAAGAGTCAGGGTAGGGCTAGGTCACTGAGGGATGAAGGAGGCGAGTGTGCAGTGGAGAGTCAGGGTCGGGCTCGGTCACTGAGGGATGAAGGAGGCGAGTGTGCAGTGGAGAGTCAGGATAGGGCTAGGTTACTGAGGGATGAAGGAGGCGAGTGTGTAGTGGAGAGTCAGGGTCGGTCTCGGTCACTGAGGGATGAAGGAGGCGAGTGTGCAGTGGAGAGTCAGGGTCGGGCTAGGTCACTGAGGGATGAAGGAGGCGAGTGCGCAGTGGAGAGTCAGGGTAGGGCTAGGTCACTGAGGGATGAAGGAGGCGAGTGCGTAGCGGAGAGTCAGGGTCGGGCTAGGTCACTGAGGGATGAAGGAGGCGAGTGTGCAGTGGAGAGTCAGGGTAGGGCTAGGTCACTGAGGGATGAAGGAGGCGAGTGTGCAGTGGAGAGTCAGGGTCGGGCTCGGTCACTGAGGGATGAAGGAGGCGAGTGTGCAGTGGAGAGTCAGGGTAGGGCTAGGTCACTGAGGGATGAAGGAGGCGAGTGTGTTGTGGAGAGTCAGGGTTGCGCGAGGTCACTGAGGGATGAAGGAGGCGAGTGTGCAGTGGAGAGTCAGGGTAGGGCTCGGTCACTGAGGGAGGAAGGAGGCGAGTGTGCAGTGGTGAGTCAGGGTTGGGCTAGGTCACTGAGGGATGAAGGAGGCGAGTGTGCAGTGGAGAGTCAAGGTCAGGCTAGGTCAGTGAGTGATGAAGGAGGCGAGTGTGCAGTGGAGACTCAGGGTCGGGCTAGGTCACTGAGGGATGAAGGAGGCGAATGTGCAGTAGAGTGTGAGGGTAGGGCTACGTCACTGAGGGATGAAGGAGGCGAGTGTGCAGTGGAGAGTTAGGGTCGGGCTCCGTCACTGAGGGATGAAGGAGGCGAGTGTGCAGTGGAGAGTCAGGGTAGGGCTAGGTCACTGAGGGATGAAGGAGGCGAGTGTGCAGTGGAGAGTCAGGGTAGGGCTCGGTCACTGAGGGATGAAGGAGGCGAGTGTGCCGTAGAGAGTCAGGGTCGGGCTAGGTCACTGAGGGATGAAGGAGGCGGGTGTGCAGCAGAGAGTCAGGGTAGGGCTAGGTCACTGAGGGATGAAGGAGGCGAGTGTGCAGTGGAGAGTCAGGGTCGGGCTGGATCACTGAGGGATGAAGGAGGCGAGTGTGCAGTGGAGAGTCAGGGTCGGGCTAGTTCACTGAGGGATGGAGGAGGCGAGTGTGCAGTGGAGAGTCAGGATCGGGCTAGGTCACTGAGGGATGAAGGAGGCGAGTGTGCAGTGGAGAGTCAGGGTCGGGCTAGGTCACTGAGGGATGATGGAGGCGAGTGTGCAGTGGAGAGTAAGGGTAGGGCTAGGTCACTGAGGGATGAAGGAGGCGAGTGTGCAGTAGAGAGTCAGGGTAGGGCTCGGTCACTGAGGGATGAAGGAGGCGAGTGTGCAGTGGAGAGTCAGGGTCGGGCTAGGTCACTGAGGGTTGAAGGAGGCGAGTGTGCAGTGAAGAGTGAGGATAGGGCTAGGTCACTGAGGGATGAAGGAGGCGAGTGCAGTGGAGTGTCAGGGTCGGGCTCGGTCACTGAGGGGTTAAGGAGGCGAGTGTGCAGTGGAGAGTCAGGATAGGGCTAGGTCACTGAGGGATGAAGGAGGCGAGTGTGCAGTGGAGAGTCAGGGTCGGTCTCGGTCACTGAGGGATGAAGGAAGTGAGTGTGCAGTGGAGAGTCAGGGTCGGGCTAGGTCAGTGAGTGATGAAGGAGGCGAGTGTGCAGTGGAGAGTCAGGGTCGGGCTAGGTCAGTGAGTGATGAAGGAGGCGAGTGTGCAGTGGAGAGTCAGGGTCGGGCTAGGTCACTGAGGGATGAAGGAGGCGAGTTTGCAGTGGAGAGTCAGGGTAGGGCTAGGTCACTGAGGGATGAAGGAGGCGAGTGTGCAGTGGAGAGTCAGGGTCGGGCAAGGTCACTGAGGGATGAAGGAGGCGAGTGTGCAGTGGAGAGTTAGGGTCGGGCTTGGTCACTGAAGGATGAAGGAGGCGAGTGTGCAGTGGAGAGTCAGGGTCGGGCTAGGTCACTGAGCGATGAAGGAGGCGAGTGTGCAGTGGAGAGTCAGGGTCGGGCTAGGTCACTGAGGGATGAAGGAGGCGAGTGTGTAGCGGAGAGTCAGGGTCGGGCTAGGTCACTGAGGGATGAAGGAGGCGAGTGTGCAGTGGAGAGTCAGGGTAGGGCTAGGTCACTGAGGGATGAAGGAGGCGAGTGTGCAGTGGAGAGTCAGGGTCGGGCTAGGTCACTGAGGGATGAAGGAGGCGAGTGCGCAGTGGAGAGTCAGGGTAGGGCTAGGTCACTGAGGGATGAAGGAGGCGAGTGTGCAGTGGAGAGTCCGGGTAGGGCTCGGTCACTGAGGGATGAAGGAGGCGAGTGTGCAGTGGAGAGTCAGGGTCGGGCTAGGTCAGTGAGGGATGAAGGAGGCGAGTGTGCAGTGGAGAGTCAGGGTCGGGCTCGGTCACTGAGGGATGAAGGAGGCGAGTGTGCAGTGGAGAGTCAGGGTAGGGCTCGGTCACTGAGGGATGAAGGATGCGAGTGTGCAGTGGAGAGTCAGGGTCGGGCTAGGCCAGTGAGTGATGAAGGAGGCGAGTGTGCAGTGGAGAGTCAGGGTAGGGCTCGGTCCCTGAGGGATGAAGGAGGCGAGTGTGCAGTGGAGAGTCAGGGTCGGGCTAGGTCAGTGAGGGATGAAGGAGGCGAGAGTGCAGTGGAGAGTCAGGGTCGGGCTCGGTCACTGAGGGATGAAGGGGGCGAGTGTGCAGTAGAGTGTGAGGGTAGGGCTACGTCACTGAGGGATGAAGGAGGCGAGTGTGCAGTGGAGAGTCAGGGTCGGGCTCCGTCACTGAGGGATGAAGGAGGCGAGTGTGCAGTGGAGAGTCAGGGTAGGGCTAGGTCACTGAGGGATGAAGGAGGCGAGTGTGCAGTGGAGAGTCAGGGTAGGGCTAGGTCACTGAGGGATGAAGGAGGCGAGTGTGCAGTGGAGAGTCAGGGTAGGGCTCGGTCACTGAGGGATGAAGGAGGCGAGTATGCCGTAGAGAGTCAGGGTCAGGCTAGGTCACTGAGGGATGAAGGAGGCGGGTGTGCAGTAGAGAGTCAGGGTAGGGCTAGGTCACTGAGGGATGAAGGAGGCGAGTGTGCAGTGGAGAATCAGGGTCGGGCTAGGTCACTGAGGGATGAAGGAGGCGAGTGTACAGTGGAGATTCAGGGTCGGGCTAGGTCACTGAAGGATGAAGGAGGCGAGTGTGCAGTGGAGAGTCAGGGTCGGGCTAGGTCACTGAGGGATGAAGGAGGCGAGTGTGCAGTGGAGAGTCAGGGTAGGGCTAGGTCACTGAGGGATGAAGGGGGCGAGTGTGCAGTAGAGAGTCAGGGTCGGGCTAGGTCAGTGAGTGATGAAGGAGGCGAGTGTGCAGTGGAGAGTCAGGGTCGGGCTAGGTCAGTGAGTGATGAAGGAGGCGAGTGTGCAGTGGAGAGTCAGGGTAGGGCTAGGTCACTGAGGGATGAAGGAGGCGAGTGTAGTGGAGAGTCAGGGTCGGGCTAGGTCACTGAGGGATGAAGGAGGCGAGTGTGCAGTGGAGAGTCAGGGTAGGGCTAGGTCACTGAGGGATGAAGGAGGCGAGTGTGTAGCAGAGAGTCAGGGTCGGGCTAGGTCACTGAGGGATGAAGCAGGCGAGTGTGCAGTGGAGAGTCAGGGTAGGGCTAGGTCACTGAGGGATGAAGGAGGCGAGTGTGCAGTGGAGAGTCAGGGTCGGGCTAGGTCACTGAGGGATGAAGGAGGGGAGTGTGCAGTGGAGAGTCAGGGTAGGGCTAGGTGACTGAGGGATGAAGGAGGCGAGTGTGTAGTGGAGAGTCAGGGTCGGGCTAGGTCACTGAGGGATGAAGGAGGCGAGTGTGCAGTGGAGAGTCAGGGTAGGGCTAGGTCACTGAGGGATGAAGGAGGCGAGTGTGCAGTGGAGAGTCAGGGTAGGGCTCGGTCACTGAGGGATGAAGGAGGCAAGTGTGCAGTGGAGAGTCAGGGTCGGGCTAGGTCAGTGAGGGATGAAGGAGGCGAGTGTGCAGTGGAGAGTCAGGGTCGGGCTATGCCAGTGAGTGATGAAGGAGGCGAGTGTGCAGTGGAGAGTCAAGGTGAGGCTAGGTCAGTGAGTGATGAAGGAGGCGAGTGTGCAGTGGAGAGTCAGGGTCGGGCTAGGTCACTGAGGGATGAAGGAGGCGAGTGTGCAGTAGAGTGTGAGGGTAGGGCTAGGTCACTGAGGGATGAAGGAGGCGAGTGTGCAGTAGAGTCAGGGTAGGGCTATGTCACTGAGGGATGAAGGAGGCGAGTGTGCAGTGGAGAGTCAGGTTCAGGCTAGATCACTGAGGGTTGAAGGAGGCGAGTGTGCAGTGGAGAGTCAGGGTCAGGCTAGTTCACTGAGGGTTGAAGGAGGCGAGTGTGCAGTAGAGAGTCAGGGTCGGGCTAGGTCACTGAGGGATGAAGGAGGCGAGTGTGCAGTGGAGAGTCAGGTTCAGGCTAGATCACTGAGGGTTGAAGGAGGCGAGTGTGCAGTGGAGAATCAGGGTCGGGCTAGGTCACTGAGGGATGAAGGAGGCGAGTGTGCAGTTCAGAGTCAGGGTAGGGCTAGGTCACTGAGGGATGAAGGAGGCGAGTGTGCAGTGGAGAGTCAGGGTAGGGCTAGGTCACTGAGAGATGAATGAGGCGAGTGTGCAGTGGAGAGTCAGGGTCGGGCTAGGTCACTGAGGGATGAAGGAGGCGAGTGTGCAGTGGAGAGTCAGGGTAGGGCTAGGTCACTGAGGGATGAAGGAGGCGAGTGTGCAGTGGAGAGTCAGGGTCGGGCTAGGTCACTGAGGGATGAAGGAGGCGAGTGTGCAGTGGAGAGTCAGGGTCGGGCGAGGTCACTGAGGGATGAAGGAGGCGAGTGTGCAGTGGAGAGTCAGGGTCGGGCTCGGTCTCTGAGGGATGAAGGAGGCGAGTGTGCAGTGGAGAGTCAGGGTAGGGCTAGGTCACTGAGGGATGATGGAGGCGAGTGTGCAGTGGAGAGTCAGGGTCGGGCTAGGTCACTGAGGGATGAAGGAAGCAAGTGTGCAGTGAAGAGTGAGGATAGGTCTAGGTCACTGAGGGATGAAGGAGGCGAGTGTGCAGTGGAGAGTCAGGGTCGGGCTCGGTCACTGAGGGATGAAGGAGGCGAGTGTGCAGTGGAGAGTCAGGATAGGGCTAGGTCACTGAGGGATGAAGGAGGCGAGTGTGTAGTGGAGATTCAGGGTCGGTCTCGGTCACTGAGGGATGAAGGAGGCGAGTGTGCAGTGGAGAGTCAGGGTCGGGCTAGGTCACTGAGGGATGAAGGAGGCGAGTGTGTAGTGGAGAGTCAGGGTAGGGCTAGGTCACTGAGGGATGAAGGAGGCGAGTGTGAAGTGGAGAGTCAGGGTCGGGCTAGGTCACTGAGGGATGAAGGAGGCGAGTGTGCAGTGGAGAGTCAGGGTAGGGCTAGGTCACTGAGGGATGAAGGAGGCGAGTGTGTAGCCGAGAGTCAGGGTCGGGCTAGGTCACTGAGGGATGAAGGAGGCGAGTGTGCAGTGGAGAGTCAGGGGAGGGCTAGGTCACTGAGGGATGAAGGAGGCGAGTGTGCAGTTGAGAGTCAGGGTAGGGCTAGGTCACTGAGGGATGAAGGAGGCGAGTGTGTAGTGGAGAGTCAGGGTTGCACTAGGTCACTGAGCGATGAAGGAGGCGAGTGTGCAGTTGAGAGTCAGGGTAGGGCTCGGTCACTGAGGAATGAAGGAGGCGAGTGTGCGGTGGAGAGTCAGGGTCGGGCTAGGCCAGTGAGTGATGAAGGAGGCGGGTGTGCAGTGGAGAGTCAGGATATGGCTAGGTCACTGAGGGATGAAGGAGGCGAGTGTGCAGTGGAGAGTCAGGGTAGGGCTCGGTCACTGAGGGATGAAGGAGGCGAGTGTGCAGTGGAGAGTCAGGGTCGGGCTAGGCCAGTGAGTGATGAAGGAGGCGGGTGTGCAGTGGAGAGTCAGGATCGGGCTCGGTCACTGAGGGATGAAGGAGGCGAGTGTGCAGTGGAGAGTCAAGGCGAGGCTAGGTCAGTGAGTGATGAAGGAGGCGAGTGTGCAGTGGAGAGTCAGGGTCGGGCTAGGTCACTGAGGGATGAAGGAGGCGAGTGTGCAGTGGAGAGTCAGGGTCGGGCTAGGTCACTGAGGGATGAAGGAGGCGAGTGTGCCGTAGAGAGTCAGGGTCGGGCTAGGTCACTGAGGGATGAAGGAGGCGGGTGTGCAGTAGAGAGTCAGGGTCGGGCTGGGTCACTGAGGGATGAAGGAGGCGAGTGTGCAGTGGAGAGTCAGGGTAGGGCTCGGACACTGAGGGATGAAGGAGGCGAGTGTGCAGTGGAGAGTCAGGGTCGGGCTAGGTCACTGAGGGATGAAGGAGGCGAGTGTGCAGTGGAGAGTCGGGGTCGGGCAAGGTCACTGAGGGATGAAGGAGGCGAGTGTGCTGTGGAGAGTCGGGGTCGGGCTAGGTCACTGAGGGATGAAGGAGGCGAGTGTGCAGTGGAGAGTCAGGGTAGGGCTCGGTCACTGAGGGATGAAGGAGGCGAGTGTGCAGTGGAGAGTCAGGGTCGGGCTAGGTCACTGAGGGATGAAGGAGGCGAGTGTGCAGTGAAGAGTGAGGATAGGGCTAGGTCACTGAGGGATGAAGGAGGCGAGTGTGCAGTGGAGAGTCAGGGTCGGGCTCGGTCACTGAGGGATGAAGGAGGCGAGTGTGCAGTGGAGAGTCAGGGTCGGGCTAGGTCACTGAGGGATGAAGGATGCATGTGTGCAGTGGAGAGTCAGGGTAGGGCTAGGTCACTGAGGGATGAAGGAGGCGAGTGTGCAGTGGAGAGTCAGGGTCGGGCTAGGTCACTGAGGGATGAACGAGGCGAGTGTGCAGTGGAGAGTCAGGATAGGGCTAGGTCACTGAGGGATGAAGGAGGCGAGTGTGCAGTGGAGAGTCAGGGAAGGGCTAGGTCACTGAGGGATGAAGGAGGCGAGTGTGCAGTGGAGAGTCAGGGTCGGGCTAGGTCACTGAGGGATAAAGGAGGCGAGTGTGCAGTGGAGAGTCAGGGTAGGGCTAGGTCACTGAGGGATGAAGGAGGCGAGTGTGCAGTGGAGAGTCAGGATAGGGCTAGGTCACTGAGGGATGAAGGAGGCGAGTGTGCAGTGGAGAGTCAGGGTAGGGCTAGGTCACTGAGGGATGAAGGAGGCGAGTGTGCAGTGGAGAGTCAGGGAAGGGCTAGGTCACTGAGGGATGAAGGAGGCGAGTGTGCAGTGGAGAGTCAGGGAAGGGCTAGGTCACTGAGGGATGAAGGAGGCGAGTGTGCAGTGGAGAGTCAGGATAGGGCTAGGTCACTGAGGGATGAAGGAGGCGAGTGTGCAGTGGAGAGTCAGGGAAGGGCTAGGTCACTGAGGGATGAAGGAGGCGAGTGTGCAGTGGAGAGTCAGGGTCGGGCTAGGTCACTGAGGGATAAAGGAGGCGAGTGTGCAGTGGAGAGTCAGGGTAGGGCTAGGTCACTGAGGGATGAAGGAGGCGAGTGTGTAGTGGAGAGTCAGGGTCGGGCTAGGTCACTGAGGGATGAAGGAGGCGAGTGTGCAGTGGAGAGTCAGGGTCGGGCTCGGTCACTGAGGGATGAAGGAGGCGAGTGTGCAGTGGAGAGTCAGGGTCGGGCTAGGTCAGTGAGGGATGAAGGAGGCGAGTGTGCAGTGGAGAGTCAGGGTAGGGCTAGGTCACTGAGGGATGAAGGAGGCGAGTGTGCAGTGGAGAGTCAGGGTCGGGCTAGGTTACTGAGGGATGAAGGAGGCGAGTGTGCAGTGGAGAGTCAGGGTCGGGCTAGGTCACTGAGGGATGAAGGAGGCGAGTGTGCAGTGGAGAGTCAGGGTCGGGCTAGGTCACGGAGGGATGAAGGAGGCGAGTGTGCAGTGGAGAGTCAGGGTAGGGCTCGGTCACTGAGGGATGAAGGAGGCGAGTGTGCAGTGGAGAGTCAGGTTCAGGCTAGATCACTGAGGGTTGAAGGAGGCGAGTGTGCAGTGGAGAATCAGGGTCGGGCTAGGTCACTGAGGGATGAAGGAGGTGAGTGTGCAGTTCAGAGTCAGGGTAGGGCTAGGTCACTGAGGGATGAAGGGGGCGAGTGTGCAGTGGAGAGTCAGGTTCAGGCTAGATCACTGAGGGTTGAAGGAGGCGAGTGTGCAGTGGAGAATCAGGGTCGGGCTAGGTCACTGAGGGATGAAGGAGGTGAGTGTGCAGTTCAGAATCAGGGTCGGGCTAGGTCACTGAGGGATGAAGGAGGCGAGTGTGCAGTGGAGAGTCAGGGTAGGGCTAGGTCACTGAGGGATGAAGGAGGCGAGTGTGCAGTGGAGAGTCAGGGTCGGGCTAGGTCACTGAGGGATGAAGGAGGCGAGTGTGCAGTGGAGAGTCAGGGTCGGGCTAGGTCACTGAGGGATGAAGGAGGCGAGTGTGCAGTGGAGAGTCAGGGTCAGGCTCGGTCACTGAGGGATGAAGGAGGCGAGTGTGCAGTGGAGAGTCAGGGTCGGGCTAGGTCACTGAGGGATAAAGGAGGCGAGTGTGCAGTGGAGAGTCAGGGTAGGGCTAGGTCACTGAGGGATGAAGGAGGCGAGTGTGCAGTGGAGAGTCAGGATAGGGCTAGGTCACTGAGGGATGAAGGAGGCGAGTGTGCAGTGGAGAGTCAGGGTAGGGCTAGGTCACTGAGGGATGAAGGAGGCGAGTGTGCAGTGGAGAGTCAGGGAAGGGCTAGGTCACTGAGGGATGAAGGAGGCGAGTGTGCAGTGGAGAGTCAGGAAAGGGCTAGGTCACTGAGGGATGAAGGAGGCGAGTGTGCAGTGGAGAGTCAGGATAGGGCTAGGTCACTGAGGGATGAAGGAGGCGAGTGTGCAGTGGAGAGTCAGGGAAGGGCTAGGTCACTGAGGGATGAAGGAGGCGAGTGTGCAGTGGAGAGTCAGGGTCGGGCTAGGTCACTGAGGGATAAAGGAGGCGAGTGTGCAGTGGAGAGTCAGGGTAGGGCTAGGTCACTGAGGGATGAAGGAGGCGAGTGTGTAGTGGAGAGTCAGGGTCGGGCTAGGTCACTGAGGGATGAAGGAGGCGAGTGTGCAGTGGAGAGTCAGGGTCGGGCTCGGTCACTGAGGGATGAAGGAGGCGAGTGTGCAGTGGAGAGTCAGGGTCGGGCTAGGTCAGTGAGGGATGAAGGAGGCGAGTGTGCAGTGGAGAGTCAGGGTAGGGCTAGGTCACTGAGGGATGAAGGAGGCGAGTGTGCAGTGGAGAGTCAGGATAGGGCTACGTCACTGAGGGATGAAGGAGGCGAGTGTGCAGTGGAGAGTCAGGGTAGGGCTAGGTCACTGAGGGATGAAGGAGGCGAGTGTGCAGTGGAGAGTCAGGGAAGGGCTAGGTCACTGAGGGATGAAGGAGGCGAGTGTGCAGTGGAGAGTCAGGGAAGGGCTAGGTCACTGAGGGATGAAGGAGGCGAGTGTGCAGTGGAGAGTCAGGATAGGGCTAGGTCACTGAGGGATGAAGGAGGCGAGTGTGCAGTGGAGAGTCAGGGAAGGGCTAGGTCACTGAGGGATGAAGGAGGCGAGTGTGCAGTGGAGAGTCAGGGTCGGGCTAGGTCACTGAGGGATAAAGGAGGCGAGTGTGCAGTGGAGAGTCAGGGTAGGGCTAGGTCACTGAGGGATGAAGGAGGCGAGTGTGTAGTGGAGAGTCAGGGTCGGGCTAGGTCACTGAGGGATGAAGGAGGCGAGTGTGCAGTGGAGAGTCAGGGTCGGGCTCGGTCACTGAGGGATGAAGGAGGCGAGTGTGCAGTGGAGAGTCAGGGTCGGGCTAGGTCAGTGAGGGATGAAGGAGGCGAGTGTGCAGTGGAGAGTCAGGGTAGGGCTAGGTCACTGAGGGATGAAGGAGGCGAGTGTGCAGTGGAGAGTCAGGGTAGGGCTAGGTCACTGAGGGATGAAGGAGGCGAGTGTGTAGCGGATAGTCAGGGTCGGGCTAGGTCACTGAGGGATGAAGGAGGCGAGTGTGTAGTGGAGAGTCAGGGTCGGGCTAGGTCACTGAGGGATAAAGGAGGCGAGTGTGCAGTGGAGAGTCAGGGTCGGGCTAGGTCACTGAGGGATGAAGGAGGCGAGTGTGCAGTGGAGAGTCAGGGTAGGGCTCGGTCACTGAGGGATGAAGGAGGCGAGTGTGCAGTGGAGAGTCAGGGTCGGGCTAGGTCACTGAGGGATGAAGGAGGCGAGTGTGCAGTGGAGAGTCAGGTTCAGGCTAGATCACTGAGGGTTGAAGGAGGCGAGTGTGCAGTGGAGAATCAGGGTCGGGCTAGGTCACTGAGGGATGAAGGAGGTGAGTGTGCAGTTCAGAGTCAGGGTAGGGCTAGGTCACTGAGGGATGAAGGAGGCGAGTGTGCAGTGGAGAGTCAGGGTAGGGCTAGGTCACTGAGAGATGAATGAGGCGAGTGTGCAGTGGAGAGTCAGGGTCGGGCTAGGTCACTGAGGGATGAAGGAGGCGAGTGTGCAGTGGAGAGTCAGGGTCGGGCTAGGTCACTGAGGGATGAAGGAGGCGAGTGTGCAGTGGAGAGTCAGGGTCGGGCTAGGTCACTGAGGGATGAAGGAGGCGAGTGTGCAGTGGAGAGTCAGGGTCGGGCTCGGTCACTGAGGGATGAAGGAGGCGAGTGTGCAGTGGAGAGTCAGGGTCGGGCTAGGTCACTGAGGGATAAAGGAGGCGAGTGTGCAGTGGAGAGTCAGGGTAGGGCTAGGTCACTGAGGGATGAAGGAGGCGAGTGTGCAGTGGAGAGTCAGGATAGGGCTAGGTCACTGAGGGATGAAGGAGGCGAGTGTGCAGTGGAGAGTCAGGGTAGGGCTAGGTCACTGAGGGATGAAGGAGGCGAGTGTGCAGTGGAGAGTCAGGGAAGGGCTAGGTCACTGAGGGATGAAGGAGGCGAGTGTGCAGTGGAGAGTCAGGGTCGGGCTAGGTCACTGAGGGATAAAGGAGGCGAGAGTGCAGTGGAGAGTCAGGGTAGGGCTAGGTCACTGAGGGATGAAGGAGGCGAGTGTGTAGTGGAGAGTCAGGGTCGGGCTAGGTCACTGAGGGATGAAGGAGGCGAGTGTGCAGTGGAGAGTCAGGGTCGGGCTCGGTCACTGAGGGATGAAGGAGGCGAGTGTGCAGTGGAGAGTCAGGGTCGGGCTAGGTCAGTGAGGGATGAAGGAGGCGAGTGTGCAGTGGAGAGTCAGGGTAGGGCTAGGTCACTGAGGGATGAAGGAGGCGAGTGTGCAGTGGAGAGTCAGGGTCGGGCTAGGTCACTGAGGGATAAAGGAGGCGAGTGTGCAGTGGAGAGTCAGGGTAGGGCTAGGTCACTGAGGGATGAAGGAGGCGAGTGTGTAGTGGAGAGTCAGGGTCGGGCTAGGTCACTGAGGGATGAAGGAGGCGAGTGTGCAGTGGAGAGTCAGGGTCGGGCTCGGTCACTGAGGGATGAAGGAGGCGAGTGTGCAGTGGAGAGTCAGGGTCGGGCTAGGTCAGTGAGGGATGAAGGAGGCGAGTGTGCAGTGGAGAGTCAGGGTAGGGCTAGGTCACTGAGGGATGAAGGAGGCGAGTGTGCAGTGGAGAGTCAGGATAGGGCTAGGTCACTGAGGGATGAAGGAGGCGAGTGTGCAGTGGAGAGTCAGGGTAGGGCTAGGTCACTGAGGGATGAAGGAGGCGAGTGTGCAGTGGAGAGTCAGGGTCGGGCTAGGTCACGGAGGGATGAAGGAGGCGAGTGTGCAGTGGAGAGTCAGGGTAGGGCTCGGTCACTGAGGGATGAAGGAGGCGAGTGTGCAGTCGAGAGTCAGGGTCGGTCTAAGTCACTGAGGGATGAAGGAGGCGAGTGTGTAGTGGAGAGTCAGGGTCGGGCTAGGTCACTGAGGGATGAAGGAGGCGATTGTCCAGTGGAGAGTCAGGGTCGGTCTAAGTCACTGAGGGATGAAGGAGGCGAGTGTGTAGTGGAGAGTCAGGGTCGGGCTAGGTCACTGAGGGATGAAGGAGGCGAGTGTGCAGTGGAGAGTCAGGGTAGGGCTAGGTCACTGAGGGATGAAGGAGGCGAGTGTGTAGCGGATAGTCAGGGTCGGGCTAGGTCACTGAGGGATGAAGGAGGCGAGTGTGTAGTGGAGAGTCAGGGTCGGGCTAGGTCACTGAGGGATAAAGGAGGCGAGTGTGCAGTGGAGAGTCAGGGTTGGGCTAGGTCACTGAGGGATGAAGGAGGCGAGTGTGCAGTGGAGAGTCAGGGTCGGGCTAGGTCACTGAGGGATAAAGGAGGCGTGTGTGCAGTGGAGAGTCAGGGTAGGGCTAGGTCACTGAGGGATGAAGGAGGCGAGTTTGTAGTGGAGAGTCAGGGTCGGGCTAGGTCACTGAGGGATGAAGGAGGCGAGTGTGCAGTGGAGAGTCAGGGTAGGGCTCGGTCACTGAGGGATGAAGGAGGCGAGTGTGCAGTGGAGAGTCAGGTTCAGGCTAGATCACTGAGGGTTGAAGGAGGCGAGTGTGCAGTGGAGAATCAGGGTCGGGCTAGGTCACTGAGGGATGAAGGAGGTGAGTGTGCAGTTCAGAGTCAGGGTAGGGCTAGGTCACTGAGGGATGAAGGAGGCGAGTGTGCAGTGGAGAGTCAGGGTAGGGCTAGGTCACTGAGAGATGAATGAGGCGAGTGTGCAGTGGAGAGTCAGGGTCGGGCTAGGTCACTGAGGGATGAAGGAGGCGAGTGTGCAGTGGAGAGTCAGGGTAGGGCTAGGTCACTGAGGGATGAAGGAGGCGAGTGTGCAGTGGAGAGTCAGGGTCGGGCTAGGTCACTGAGGGATGAAGGAGGCGAGTGTGCAGTGGAGAGTCAGGGTCGGGCTAGGTCACTGAGGGATGAAGGAGGCGAGTGTGCAGTGGAGAGTCAGGGTCGGGCTCGGTCACTGAGGGATGAAGGAGGCGAGTGTGCAGTGGAGAGTCAGGGTAGGGCTAGGTCACTGAGGGATGATGGAGGCGAGTGTGCAGTGGAGAGTCAGGGTCGGGCTAGGTCACTGAGGGATGAAGGAGGCAAGTGTGCAGTGAAGAGTGAGGATAGGGCTAGGTCACTGAGGGATGAAGGAGGCGAGTGTGCAGTGGAGAGTCAGGGTCGGGCTCGGTCACTGAGGGATGAAGGAGGCGAGTGTGCAGTGGAGAGTCAGGGTCAGGCTAGGTCACTGAGGGATGAAGGAGGCGAGTGTGCAGTGGAGAGTCAGGGTCAGGCTAGGTCACTGAGGGATGAAGGAGGCGACTGTGCAGTGGAGAGTCAGGATAGGGCTAGGTCACTGAGGGATGAAGGAGGCGAGTGTGTAGTGGAGATTCAGGGTCGGTCTCGGTCACTGAGGGATGAAGGAGGCGAGTGTGCAGTGGAGAGTCAGGGTCGGGCTAGGTCACTGAGGGATGAAGGAGGCGAGTGTGTAGTGGAGAGTCAGGGTCGGGCTAGGTCACTGAGGGATGAAGGAGGCGAGTGTGCAGTGGAGAGTCAGGGTAGGGCTAGGTCACTGAGGGATGAAGGAGGCGAGTGTGTAGCCGAGAGTCAGGGTCGGGCTAGGTCACTGAGGGATGAAGGAGGCGAGTGTGCAGTTGAGAGTCAGGGTAGGGCTCGGTCACTGAGGGATGAAGGAGGCGAGTGTGTAGTGGAGAGTCAGGGTTGCACTAGGTCACTGAGGGATGAAGGAGGCGAGTGTGCAGTGGAGAGTCACGGTAGGGCTCGGTCACTGAGGGATGAAGGAGGCGAGTGTGCGGTGGAGAGTCAGGGTCGGGCTAGGCCAGTGAGTGATGAAGGAGGCGGGTGTGCAGTAGAGAGTCAGGATCGGGCTCGGTCGCTGAGGGATGAAGGAGGCGAGTGTGCAGTGGAGAGTCAGGGTCGGGCTAGGTCACTGAGGGATGAAGGAGGCGAGTGTGCCGTGGAGAGTCAGGGTCGGGCTAGGCCAGTGAGTGATGAAGGAGGCGGGTGTGCAGTAGAGAGTCAGGGTCGGGCTCGGTCACTGAGGGATGAAGGAGGCGAGTGTGCAGTGGAGAGTCAGGGTAGGGCTAGGTCAGTGAGGGATGAAGGAGGCGAGTGTGCAGTGGAGAGTCAAGGTCAGGCTAGGTCAGTGAGTGATGAAGGAGGCGAGTGTGCAGTGGAGAGTCAGGGTCGGGCTCCGTCATTGAGGGATGAAGGAGGCGAGTGTGCAGTGGTGAGTCAGGGTAGGGCTAGGTCACTGAGGGATGAAGGAGGCGAGTGTGCAGTGGAGAGTCAGGGTAGGGCTAGGTCACTGAGGGATGAAGGAGGCGAGTGTGCAGTGGAGAGTCAGGGTAGGGCTAGGTCACTGAGGGATGAAGGAGGCGAGTGTGCCGTAGAGAGTCAGGGTCGGGCTAGGTCACTGAGGGATGAAGGAGGCGGGTGTGCAGTAGAGAGTCAGGGTCGGGCTGGGTCACTGAGGGATGAAGGAGGCGAGTGTGCAGTGGAGAGGCAGGGTAGGGCTCGGTCACTGAGGGATGAAGGAGGCGAGTGTGTCGTGGAGAGTCAGGGTCGGGCTAGGTCACTGAGGGATGAAGGAGGCGAGTGTGCAGTGGAGAGTCAGGGTCGGGCTAGGTCACTGAGGGATGAAGGAGGCGAGTGTGCAGTGGAGAGTCAGGGTAGGGCTAGGTCACTGAGGGATGAAGGAGGCGAGTGTGCAGTGGAGAGTCAGGGTCGGGCTAGGTCACTGAGGGATGAAGGAGGCGAGTGTGCAGTGGAGAGTCGGGGTCGGGCTAGGTCACTGAGGGATGAAGGAGGCGAGTGTGCTGTGGAGAGTCGGGGTCGGGCTAGGTCACTGAGGGATGAAGGAGGCGAGTGTGCAGTGGAGAGTCAGGGTAGGGCTCGGTCACTGAGGGATGAAGGAGGCGAGTGTGCAGTGGAGAGTCAGGGTCGGGCTAGGTCACTGAGGGATGAAGGAGGCGAGTGTGCAGTGAAGAGTGAGGATAGGGCTAGGTCACTGAGGGATGAAGGAGGCGAGTGTGCAGTGGAGAGTCAGGGTCGGGCTCGGTCACTGAGGGATGAAGGAGGCGAGTGTGCAGTGGAGAGTCAGGGTCGGGCTAGGTCACTGAGGGATGAAGGATGCATGTGTGCAGTGGAGAGTCAGGGTAGGGCTAGGTCACTGAGGGATGAAGGAGGCGAGTGTGCAGTGGAGAGTCAGGGTCGGGCTAGGTCACTGAGGGATGAACGAGGCGAGTGTGCAGTGGAGAGTCAGGATAGGGCTAGGTCACTGAGGGATGAAGGAGGCGAGTGTGCAGTGGAGAGTCAGGGAAGGGCTAGGTCACTGAGGGATGAAGGAGGCGAGTGTGCAGTGGAGAGTCAGGGTCGGGCTAGGTCACTGAGGGATAAAGGAGGCGAGTGTGCAGTGGAGAGTCAGGGTAGGGCTAGGTCACTGAGGGATGAAGGAGGCGAGTGTGCAGTGGAGAGTCAGGATAGGGCTAGGTCACTGAGGGATGAAGGAGGCGAGTGTGCAGTGGAGAGTCAGGGTAGGGCTAGGTCACTGAGGGATGAAGGAGGCGAGTGTGCAGTGGAGAGTCAGGGAAGGGCTAGGTCACTGAGGGATGAAGGAGGCGAGTGTGCAGTGGAGAGTCAGGGAAGGGCTAGGTCACTGAGGGATGAAGGAGGCGAGTGTGCAGTGGAGAGTCAGGATAGGGCTAGGTCACTGAGGGATGAAGGAGGCGAGTGTGCAGTGGAGAGTCAGGGAAGGGCTAGGTCACTGAGGGATGAAGGAGGCGAGTGTGCAGTGGAGAGTCAGGATCGGGCTTGGTCACTGAGGGATGAAGGAGGCGAGTGTGCAGTGGAGAGTCAGGGTAGGGCTAGGTCACTGAGGGATGAAGGAGGCGAGTGTGTAGTGGAGAGTCAGGGTCGGGCTAGGTCACTGAGGGATGAAGGAGGCGAGTGTGTAGTAGAGAGTCAGGGTCGGGCTAGGTCACTGAGGGATGAAGGAGGCGAGTGTGTAGTGGAGAGTCAGGGTCGGGCTAGGTCACTGAGGGATGAAGGAGGCGAGTGTGCAGTGGAGAGTCAGGGTCGGGCTCGGTCACTGAGGGATGAAGGAGGCGAGTGTGTAGTGGAGAGTCAGGGTCAGGCTAGGTCACTGAGGGATGAAGGAGGCGAGTGCAGTGGAGAGTCAGGGTAGGGCTCGGTCACTGAGGGATGAAGGAGGCGAGTGTGCAGTGGAGAGTCAGGGTCGGGCTAGGTCAGTGAGGGATGAAGGAGGCGAGTGTGCAGTGGAGAGTCAGGGTAGGGCTAGGTCACTGAGGGATGAAGGAGGCGAGTGTGCAGTGGAGAGTCAGGGTCGGGCTAGGTTACTGAGGGATGAAGGAGGCGAGTGTGCAGTGGAGAGTCAGGGTCGGGCTAGGTCACTGAGGGATGAAGGAGGCGAGTGTGCAGTGGAGAGTCAGGGTCGGGCTAGGTCACGGAGGGATGAAGGAGGCGAGTGTGCAGTGGAGAGTCAGGGTAGGGCTAGGTCACTGAGGGATGAAGGAGGCGATTGTCCAGTGGAGAGTCAGGGTCGGTCTAAGTCACTGAGGGATGAAGGAGGCGAGTGTGTAGTGGAGAGTCAGGGTCGGGCTAGGTCACTGAGGGATGAAGGAGGCGAGTGTGCAGTGGAGAGTCAGGGTAGGGCTAGGTCACTGAGGGATGAAGGAGGCGAGTGTGTAGCGGAGAGTCAGGGTCGGGCTAGGTCACTGAGGGATGAAGGAGGCGAGTGTGCAGTGGAGAGTCGGGGTCGGGCTAGGTCACTGAGGGATGAAGGAGGCGAGTGTGCTGTGGAGAGTCGGGGTCGGGCTAGGTCACTGAGGGATGAAGGAGGCGAGTGTGCAGTGGAGAGTCAGGGTAGGGCTCGGTCACTGAGGGATGAAGGAGGCGAGTGTGCAGTGGAGAGTCAGGGTCGGGCTAGGTCACTGAGGGATGAAGGAGGCGAGTGTGCAGTGAAGAGTGAGGATAGGGCTAGGTCACTGAGGGATGAAGGAGGCGAGTGTGCAGTGGAGAGTCAGGGTCGGGCTCGGTCACTGAGGGATGAAGGAGGCGAGTGTGCAGTGGAGAGTCAGGGTCGGGCTAGGTCACTGAGGGATGAAGGATGCATGTGTGCAGTGGAGAGTCAGGGTAGGGCTAGGTCACTGAGGGATGAAGGAGGCGAGTGTGCAGTGGAGAGTCAGGGTCGGGCTAGGTCACTGAGGGATGAACGAGGCGAGTGTGCAGTGGAGAGTCAGGATAGGGCTAGGTCACTGAGGGATGAAGGAGGCGAGTGTGCAGTGGAGAGTCAGGGAAGGGCTAGGTCACTGAGGGATGAAGGAGGCGAGTGTGCAGTGGAGAGTCAGGGTCGGGCTAGGTCACTGAGGGATAAAGGAGGCGAGTGTGCAGTGGAGAGTCAGGGTAGGGCTAGGTCACTGAGGGATGAAGGAGGCGAGTGTGCAGTGGAGAGTCAGGATAGGGCTAGGTCACTGAGGGATGAAGGAGGCGAGTGTGCAGTGGAGAGTCAGGGTAGGGCTAGGTCACTGAGGGATGAAGGAGGCGAGTGTGCAGTGGAGAGTCAGGGAAGGGCTAGGTCACTGAGGGATGAAGGAGGCGAGTGTGCAGTGGAGAGTCAGGGAAGGGCTAGGTCACTGAGGGATGAAGGAGGCGAGTGTGCAGTGGAGAGTCAGGATAGGGCTAGGTCACTGAGGGATGAAGGAGGCGAGTGTGCAGTGGAGAGTCAGGGAAGGGCTAGGTCACTGAGGGATGAAGGAGGCGAGTGTGCAGTGGAGAGTCAGGATCGGGCTTGGTCACTGAGGGATGAAGGAGGCGAGTGTGCAGTGGAGAGTCAGGGTAGGGCTAGGTCACTGAGGGATGAAGGAGGCGAGTGTGTAGTGGAGAGTCAGGGTCGGGCTAGGTCACTGAGGGATGAAGGAGGCGAGTGTGTAGTAGAGAGTCAGGGTCGGGCTAGGTCACTGAGGGATGAAGGAGGCGAGTGTGTAGTGGAGAGTCAGGGTCGGGCTAGGTCACTGAGGGATGAAGGAGGCGAGTGTGCAGTGGAGAGTCAGGGTCGGGCTCGGTCACTGAGGGATGAAGGAGGCGAGTGTGTAGTGGAGAGTCAGGGTCAGGCTAGGTCACTGAGGGATGAAGGAGGCGAGTGCAGTGGAGAGTCAGGGTAGGGCTCGGTCACTGAGGGATGAAGGAGGCGAGTGTGCAGTGGAGAGTCAGGGTCGGGCTAGGTCAGTGAGGGATGAAGGAGGCGAGTGTGCAGTGGAGAGTCAGGGTAGGGCTAGGTCACTGAGGGATGAAGGAGGCGAGTGTGCAGTGGAGAGTCAGGGTCGGGCTAGGTTACTGAGGGATGAAGGAGGCGAGTGTGCAGTGGAGAGTCAGGGTCGGGCTAGGTCACTGAGGGATGAAGGAGGCGAGTGTGCAGTGGAGAGTCAGGGTCGGGCTAGGTCACGGAGGGATGAAGGAGGCGAGTGTGCAGTGGAGAGTCAGGGTAGGGCTAGGTCACTGAGGGATGAAGGAGGCGATTGTCCAGTGGAGAGTCAGGGTCGGTCTAAGTCACTGAGGGATGAAGGAGGCGAGTGTGTAGTGGAGAGTCAGGGTCGGGCTAGGTCACTGAGGGATGAAGGAGGCGAGTGTGCAGTGGAGAGTCAGGGTAGGGCTAGGTCACTGAGGGATGAAGGAGGCGAGTGTGTAGCGGAGAGTCAGGGTCGGGCTAGGTCACTGAGGGATGAAGGAGGCGAGTGTGTAGTGGAGAGTCAGGGTCGGGCTAGGTCACTGAGGGATAAAGGAGGCGAGTGTGCAGTGGAGAGTCAGGGTTGGGCTAGGTCACTGAGGGATGAAGGAGGCGAGTGTGCAGTGGAGAGTCAGGGTCGGGCTAGGGCACTGAGGGATAAAGGAGGCGAGTGTGCAGTGGAGAGTCAGGGTAGGGCTAGGTCACTGAGGGATGAAGGAGGCGAGTTTGTAGTGGAGAGTCAGGGTCGGGCTAGGTCACTGAGGGATGAAGGAGGCGAGTGTGCAGTGGAGAGTCAGGGTAGGGCTCGGTCACTGAGGGATGAAGGAGGCGAGTGTGCAGTGGAGAGTCAGGGTCGGGCTAGGTCAGTGAGGGATGAAGGAGGCGAGTGTGCAGTGGAGAGTCAGGGTAGGGCTAGGTCACTGAGGGATGAAGGAGGCGAGTGTGTAGTGGAGAGTCAGGGTTGCGCTAGGTCACTGAGGGATGAAGGAGGCGAGTGTGCAGTGGAGAGTCAGGGTAGGGCTCGGTCACTGAGGGATGAAGGAGGCGAGTGTGCAGTGGACAGTCAGGGTCGGGCTAGGTCAGTGAGGGATGAAGGAGGCGAGTGTGCAGTGGAGAGTCAGGGTCGGGCTAGGCCAGTGAGTGATGAAGGAGGCGAGTGTGCAGTGGAGAGTCAGAGTTGGGCTCAGTCACTGAGGGATGAAGGAGGCGAGTGTGCAGTAGAGTGTGAGGGTAGGGCTAGGTCACTGAGGGATGAAGGAGGCGAGTGTGCAGTGGAGAGTCAGGGTCGGGCTCCGTCACTGAGGGATGAAGGAGGCGAGTGTGCAGTGGAGAGTCAGGGTAGGGCTAGGTCACTGAGGGATGAAGGAGGCGAGTGTGCAGTGGAGAGTCAGGGTAGGGCTTGGTCACTGAGGGATGAAGGAGGCGAGTGTGCCGCAGAGAGTCAGGGTCGGGCTAGGTCACTGAGGGATGAAGGAGGCGGGTGTGCAGTAGAGAGTCAGGGTAGGGCTAGGTCACTGAGGGATGAAGGAGGCGAGTGTGCAGTGGAGAGTCAGGGTCGGGCTAGGTCACTGAGGGATGAAGGAGGCGTGTGTGCAGTGGAGAGTCAGGGTCGGGCTAGGTCACTGAAGGATGAAGGAGGCGAGTGTGCAGTGGAGAGTCAGGGTCGGGCTAGGTCACTGAGGGATGAAGGAGGCGAGTGTGCAGTGGAGAGTCAGGGTCGGGCTAGTTCACTGAGGGATGGAGGAAGCGAGTGTGCAGTGGAGAGTCAGGATCGGGCTCGGTCACTGAGGGATGAAGGAGGCGAGTGTGCAGTGGAGAGTCAGGGTCGGGCTAGGTCACTGAGGGATGAAGGAGGCGAGTGTGCAGTGGAGAGTCAGGGTCGGGCTAGGTCACTGAGGGATGATGGAGGCGAGTGTGCAGTGGAGAGTCAGGGTCGGGCTAGGTCACTGAGGGATGAAGGAGGCGAGTGTGTAGTGGAGAGTCAGGGTCGGGCTAGGTCACTGAGGGATGAAGGAGGCGAGTGTGCAATGGTGAGTCAGGGTAGGGCTCGGTCACTGAGGGATGAAGGAGGCGAGTGTGCAGTGGAGAGGCAGGGTCGGGCTAGGTCACTGAGGGATGAAGGAGGCGAGTGTGCAGGAGAGAGTCAGGGTAGGGCTCGGTCACTGAGGGATGAAGGAGGCGAGTGTGCAGTGGAGAGTCAGGGTCGGGCTAGGTCAGTGAGGGATGAAGGAGGCGAGTGTGCAGTGAAGAGTGAGGATAGGGCTAGGTCACTGAGGGATGAAGGAGGCGAGTGCAGTGGAGAGTCAGGGTCGGGCTCGGTCACTGAGGGATGAAGGAGGCGAGTGTGCAGTGGAGAGTCAGGATAGGGCTAGGTCACTGAGGGATGAAGGAGGCGAGTGTGTCGTGGAGAGTCAGGGTAGGGCTGGTCAGTGAGGGATGAAGGAGGCGAGTGTGCAGTGGAGAGTCAGGGTCGGGCTAGGTCACTGAGGGATGAAGGAGGCGAGTGTGCAGTGGAGAGTCAGGGTCGGTCTCGGTCACTGAGGGATGAAGGAGGCGAGTGTGCAGTGAAGAGTCAGGGTAGGGCTAGGTCACTGAGGGATGAAGGAGGCGAGTGTGCAGTGGAGAGTCAGGGTTGGGCTAGGTCAGTGAGTGATGAAGGAGGCGAGTGTGCAGTGGAGAGTCAGGGTCGGGCTAGGTCACTGAGGGATGAAGGAGGCGAGTTTGCAGTGGAGAGTCAGGGTAGGGCTAGGTCACTGAGGGATGAAGGAGGCCAGTGTGCAGTGGAGAGTCAGGGTCGGGCTCGGTCACTGAGGGATGAAGGAGGCGAGTGTGCAGTGGAGAGTCAGGATAGGGCTAGGTCACTGAGGGATGAAGGAGGCGAGTGTGTAGTGGAGAGTCAGGGTCGGGCTAGGTCACTGAGGGATGAAGGAGGCGAGTGTGCAGTGGAGAGTCAGGATAGGGCTAGGTCACTGAGGGATGAAGAAGGCGAGTGTGCAGTGGAGAGTCAGGGTCGGGCTAGGTCACTGAGGGATGAAGGAGGCGAGTGTGCAGTGGAGAGTCAGGATAGGGCTAGGTCACTGAGTGATGAAGGTGGCGAGTGTGCAGTGGAGAGTCAGGGTCGGGCTAGGTCACTGAGGGATGAAGGAGGCGAGTGTGCAGTGGAGAGTCAGGGTAGGGCTAGGTCACTGAGGGATGAAGGAGGCGAGTGTGCAGTGGAGAGTCAGGGTCGGGCTAGGTCACTGAGGGATGAAGGAGGCGAGTGTGCAGTGGAGAGTCAGGGTAGGGCTAGGTCATTGAGGGATGAAGGAGGCGAGTGTGTAGTGGAGAGTCAGGGTTGCGCTAGGTCACTGAGGGATGAAGGAGGCGAGTGTGCAGTGGACAGTCAGGGTCGGGCTAGGTCAGTGAGGGATGAAGGAGGCGAGTGTGCAGTGGAGAGTCAGGGTCGGGCTAGGTCAGTGAGTGATGAAGGAGGCGAGTGTGCAGTGGAGAGTCAGGGTAGGGCTCGGTCACTGAGGGATGAAGGAGGCGAGTGTGCAGTGGAGAGTCAGGGTCAGGCTAGGTCACAGGGATGAAGGAGGCGAGTGTGCAGTGGAGAGTCAAGGTCAGGCTAGGTCAGTGAGTGATGAAGGAGGCGAGTGTGCAGTGGAGAGTCAGGGTCGGGCTAGGTCACTGAGGGATGAAGGAGGCGAGTGTGCAGTAGAGTGTGAGGGTAGGGCTAGGTCACTGAGGGATGAAGGAGGCGAGTGTGCAGTGGAGAGTCAGGGTCGGGCTCCGCCACTGAGGGATGAAGGAGGCGAGTGTGCAGTGGAGAGTCAGGGTAGGGCTAGGTCATTGAGGGATGAAGGAGGCGAGTGTGTAGTGGAGAGTCAGGGTTGCGCTAGGTCACTGAGGGATGAAGGAGGCGAGTGTGCAGTGGAGAGTCAGGGTAGGGCTAGGTCACTGAGGGATGAAGGAGGCGAGTGTGCCGTAGAGAGTCAGGGTCGGGCTAGGTCACTGAGGGATGAAGGAGGCGGGTGTGCAGTAGAGAGTCAGGGTCGGGCTGGGTCACTGAGGGATGAAGGAGGCGAGTGTGCAGTGGAGAGTCAGGGTAGGGCTCGGTCACTGAGGGATGAAGGAGGCGAGTGTGTCATGGAGAGTCAGGGTCGGGCTAGGTCACTGAGGGATGAAGGAGGCGAGTGTGCAGTGGAGAGTCAGGGTCGGGCTAGGTCACTGAGGGATGAAGGAGGCGAGTGTGCAGTGGAGAGTCAGGGTAGGGCTAGGTCACTGAGGGATGAAGGAGGCGAGTGTGCAGTGGAGAGTCAGGATCGGGCTAGGTCACTGAGGGATGAAGGAGGCGAGTGTGCAGTGGAGAGTCGGGGTCGGGCTAGGTCACTGAGGGATGAAGGAGGCGAGTGTGCTGTGGAGAGTCAGGGTAGGGCTCGGTCACTGAGGGATGAAGGAGGCGAGTGTGCAGTGGAGAGTCAGGGTCGGGCTAGGTCACTGAGGGATGAAGGAGGCGAGTGTGCAGTGAAGAGTGAGGATAGGGCTAGGTCACTGAGGGATGAAGGAGGCGAGTGTGCAGTGGAGAGTCAGGGTCGGGCTCGGTCACTGAGGGATGAAGGAGGCGAGTGTGCAGTGGAGAGTCAGGGTCGGGCTAGGTCACTGAGGGATGAAGGATGCATGTGTGCAGTGGAGAGTCAGGGTAGGGCTAGGTCACTGAGGGATGAAGGAGGCGAGTGTGCAGTGGAGAGTCAGGGTCGGGCTAGGTCACTGAGGGATGAACGAGGCGAGTGTGCAGTGGAGAGTCAGGATAGGGCTAGGTCACTGAGGGATGAAGGAGGCGAGTGTGCAGTGGAGAGTCAGGGAAGGGCTAGGTCACTGAGGGATGAAGGAGGCGAGTGTGCAGTGGAGAGTCAGGGTCGGGCTAGGTCACTGAGGGATAAAGGAGGCGAGTGTGCAGTGGAGAGTCAGGGTAGGGCTAGGTCACTGAGGGATGAAGGAGGCGAGTGTGCAGTGGAGAGTCAGGATAGGGCTAGGTCACTGAGGGATGAAGGAGGCGAGTGTGCAGTGGAGAGTCAGGGTAGGGCTAGGTCACTGAGGGATGAAGGAGGCGAGTGTGCAGTGGAGAGTCAGGGAAGGGCTAGGTCACTGAGGGATGAAGGAGGCGAGTGTGCAGTGGAGAGTCAGGGAAGGGCTAGGTCACTGAGGGATGAAGGAGGCGAGTGTGCAGTGGAGAGTCAGGATAGGGCTAGGTCACTGAGGGATGAAGGAGGCGAGTGTGCAGTGGAGAGTCAGGGAAGGGCTAGGTCACTGAGGGATGAAGGAGGCGAGTGTGCAGTGGAGAGTCAGGATCGGGCTTGGTCACTGAGGGATGAAGGAGGCGAGTGTGCAGTGGAGAGTCAGGGTAGGGCTAGGTCACTGAGGGATGAAGGAGGCGAGTGTGTAGTGGAGAGTCAGGGTCGGGCTAGGTCACTGAGGGATGAAGGAGGCGAGTGTGTAGTAGAGAGTCAGGGTCGGGCTAGGTCACTGAGGGATGAAGGAGGCGAGTGTGTAGTGGAGAGTCAGGGTCGGGCTAGGTCACTGAGGGATGAAGGAGGCGAGTGTGCAGTGGAGAGTCAGGGTCGGGCTCGGTCACTGAGGGATGAAGGAGGCGAGTGTGTAGTGGAGAGTCAGGGTCAGGCTAGGTCACTGAGGGATGAAGGAGGCGAGTGCAGTGGAGAGTCAGGGTAGGGCTCGGTCACTGAGGGATGAAGGAGGCGAGTGTGCAGTGGAGAGTCAGGGTCGGGCTAGGTCAGTGAGGGATGAAGGAGGCGAGTGTGCAGTGGAGAGTCAGGGTAGGGCTAGGTCACTGAGGGATGAAGGAGGCGAGTGTGCAGTGGAGAGTCAGGGTCGGGCTAGGTTACTGAGGGATGAAGGAGGCGAGTGTGCAGTGGAGAGTCAGGGTCGGGCTAGGTCACTGAGGGATGAAGGAGGCGAGTGTGCAGTGGAGAGTCAGGGTCGGGCTAGGTCACGGAGGGATGAAGGAGGCGAGTGTGCAGTGGAGAGTCAGGGTAGGGCTAGGTCACTGAGGGATGAAGGAGGCGATTGTCCAGTGGAGAGTCAGGGTCGGTCTAAGTCACTGAGGGATGAAGGAGGCGAGTGTGTAGTGGAGAGTCAGGGTCGGGCTAGGTCACTGAGGGATGAAGGAGGCGAGTGTGCAGTGGAGAGTCAGGGTAGGGCTAGGTCACTGAGGGATGAAGGAGGCGAGTGTGTAGCGGAGAGTCAGGGTCGGGCTAGGTCACTGAGGGATGAAGGAGGCGAGTGTGTAGTGGAGAGTCAGGGTCGGGCTAGGTCACTGAGGGATAAAGGAGGCGAGTGTGCAGTGGAGAGTCAGGGTTGGGCTAGGTCACTGAGGGATGAAGGAGGCGAGTGTGCAGTGGAGAGTCAGGGTCGGGCTAGGGCACTGAGGGATAAAGGAGGCGAGTGTGCAGTGGAGAGTCAGGGTAGGGCTAGGTCACTGAGGGATGAAGGAGGCGAGTTTGTAGTGGAGAGTCAGGGTCGGGCTAGGTCACTGAGGGATGAAGGAGGCGAGTGTGCAGTGGAGAGTCAGGGTAGGGCTCGGTCACTGAGGGATGAAGGAGGCGAGTGTGCAGTGGAGAGTCAGGGTCGGGCTAGGTCAGTGAGGGATGAAGGAGGCGAGTGTGCAGTGGAGAGTCAGGGTAGGGCTAGGTCACTGAGGGATGAAGGAGGCGAGTGTGTAGTGGAGAGTCAGGGTTGCGCTAGGTCACTGAGGGATGAAGGAGGCGAGTGTGCAGTGGAGAGTCAGGGTAGGGCTCGGTCACTGAGGGATGAAGGAGGCGAGTGTGCAGTGGACAGTCAGGGTCGGGCTAGGTCAGTGAGGGATGAAGGAGGCGAGTGTGCAGTGGAGAGTCAGGGTCGGGCTAGGCCAGTGAGTGATGAAGGAGGCGAGTGTGCAGTGGAGAGTCAGAGTTGGGCTCAGTCACTGAGGGATGAAGGAGGCGAGTGTGCAGTAGAGTGTGAGGGTAGGGCTAGGTCACTGAGGGATGAAGGAGGCGAGTGTGCAGTGGAGAGTCAGGGTCGGGCTCCATCACTGAGGGATGAAGGAGGCGAGTGTGCAGTGGAGAGTCAGGGTAGGGCTAGGTCACTGAGGGATGAAGGAGGCGAGTGTGCAGTGGAGAGTCAGGGTAGGGCTTGGTCACTGAGGGATGAAGGAGGCGAGTGTGCCGCAGAGAGTCAGGGTCGGGCTAGGTCACTGAGGGATGAAGGAGGCGGGTGTGCAGTAGAGAGTCAGGGTAGGGCTAGGTCACTGAGGGATGAAGGAGGCGAGTGTGCAGTGGAGAGTCAGGGTCGGGCTAGGTCACTGAGGGATGAAGGAGGCGTGTGTGCAGTGGAGAGTCAGGGTCGGGCTAGGTCACTGAAGGATGAAGGAGGCGAGTGTGCAGTGGAGAGTCAGGGTCGGGCTAGGTCACTGAGGGATGAAGGAGGCGAGTGTGCAGTGGAGAGTCAGGGTCGGGCTAGTTCACTGAGGGATGGAGGAAGCGAGTGTGCAGTGGAGAGTCAGGATCGGGCTCGGTCACTGAGGGATGAAGGAGGCGAGTGTGCAGTGGAGAGTCAGGGTCGGGCTAGGTCACTGAGGGATGAAGGAGGCGAGTGTGCAGTGGAGAGTCAGGGTCGGGCTAGGTCACTGAGGGATGATGGAGGCGAGTGTGCAGTGGAGAGTCAGGGTCGGGCTAGGTCACTGAGGGATGAAGGAGGCGAGTGTGTAGTGGAGAGTCAGGGTCGGGCTAGGTCACTGAGGGATGAAGGAGGCGAGTGTGCAATGGTGAGTCAGGGTAGGGCTCGGTCACTGAGGGATGAAGGAGGCGAGTGTGCAGTGGAGAGGCAGGGTCGGGCTAGGTCACTGAGGGATGAAGGAGGCGAGTGTGCAGGAGAGAGTCAGGGTAGGGCTCGGTCACTGAGGGATGAAGGAGGCGAGTGTGCAGTGGAGAGTCAGGGTCGGGCTAGGTCAGTGAGGGATGAAGGAGGCGAGTGTGCAGTGAAGAGTGAGGATAGGGCTAGGTCACTGAGGGATGAAGGAGGCGAGTGCAGTGGAGAGTCAGGGTCGGGCTCGGTCACTGAGGGATGAAGGAGGCGAGTGTGCAGTGGAGAGTCAGGATAGGGCTAGGTCACTGAGGGATGAAGGAGGCGAGTGTGTCGTGGAGAGTCAGGGTAGGGCTGGTCAGTGAGGGATGAAGGAGGCGAGTGTGCAGTGGAGAGTCAGGGTCGGGCTAGGTCACTGAGGGATGAAGGAGGCGAGTGTGCAGTGGAGAGTCAGGGTCGGTCTCGGTCACTGAGGGATGAAGGAGGCGAGTGTGCAGTGAAGAGTCAGGGTAGGGCTAGGTCACTGAGGGATGAAGGAGGCGAGTGTGCAGTGGAGAGTCAGGGTTGGGCTAGGTCAGTGAGTGATGAAGGAGGCGAGTGTGCAGTGGAGAGTCAGGGTCGGGCTAGGTCACTGAGGGATGAAGGAGGCGAGTTTGCAGTGGAGAGTCAGGGTAGGGCTAGGTCACTGAGGGATGAAGGAGGCCAGTGTGCAGTGGAGAGTCAGGGTCGGGCTCGGTCACTGAGGGATGAAGGAGGCGAGTGTGCAGTGGAGAGTCAGGATAGGGCTAGGTCACTGAGGGATGAAGGAGGCGAGTGTGTAGTGGAGAGTCAGGGTCGGGCTAGGTCACTGAGGGATGAAGGAGGCGAGTGTGCAGTGGAGAGTCAGGATAGGGCTAGGTCACTGAGGGATGAAGAAGGCGAGTGTGCAGTGGAGAGTCAGGGTCGGGCTAGGTCACTGAGGGATGAAGGAGGCGAGTGTGCAGTGGAGAGTCAGGATAGGGCTAGGTCACTGAGTGATGAAGGTGGCGAGTGTGCAGTGGAGAGTCAGGGTCGGGCTAGGTCACTGAGGGATGAAGGAGGCGAGTGTGCAGTGGAGAGTCAGGTTAGGGCTAGGTCACTGAGGGATGAAGGAGGCGAGTGTGCAGTGGAGAGTCAGGGTCGGGCTAGGTCACTGAGGGATGAAGGAGGCGAGTGTGCAGTGGAGAGTCAGGGTAGGGCTAGGTCATTGAGGGATGAAGGAGGCGAGTGTGTAGTGGAGAGTCAGGGTTGCGCTAGGTCACTGAGGGATGAAGGAGGCGAGTGTGCAGTGGACAGTCAGGGTCGGGCTAGGTCAGTGAGGGATGAAGGAGGCGAGTGTGCAGTGGAGAATCAGGGTCGGGCTAGGTCAGTGAGTGATGAAGGAGGCGAGTGTGCAGTGGAGAGTCAGGGTAGGGCTCGGTCACTGAGGGATGAAGGAGGCGAGTGTGCAGTGGAGAGTCAGGGTCAGGCTAGGTCACAGGGATGAAGGAGGCGAGTGTGCAGTGGAGAGTCAAGGTCAGGCTAGGTCAGTGAGTGATGAAGGAGGCGAGTGTGCAGTGGAGAGTCAGGGTCGGGCTAGGTCACTGAGGGATGAAGGAGGCGAGTGTGCAGTAGAGTGTGAGGGTAGGGCTAGGTCACTGAGGGATGAAGGAGGCGAGTGTGCAGTGGAGAGTCAGGATAGGGCTAGGTCACTGAGGGATGAAGGAGGCGAGTGTGCAGTGGAGAGTCAGGGAAGGGCTAGGTCACTGAGGGATGAAGGAGGCGAGTGTGCAGTGGAGAGTCAGGGTCGGGCTAGGTCACTGAGGGATAAAGGAGGCGAGTGTGCAGTGGAGAGTCAGGGTAGGGCTAGGTCACTGAGGGATGAAGGAGGCGAGTGTGCAGTGGAGAGTCAGGATAGGGCTAGGTCACTGAGGGATGAAGGAGGCGAGTGTGCAGTGGAGAGTCAGGGTAGGGCTAGGTCACTGAGGGATGAAGGAGGCGAGTGTGCAGTGGAGAGTCAGGGAAGGGCTAGGTCACTGAGGGATGAAGGAGGCGAGTGTGCAGTGGAGAGTCAGGGAAGGGCTAGGTCACTGAGGGATGAAGGAGGCGAGTGTGCAGTGGAGAGTCAGGATAGGGCTAGGTCACTGAGGGATGAAGGAGGCGAGTGTGCAGTGGAGAGTCAGGGAAGGGCTAGGTCACTGAGGGATGAAGGAGGCGAGTGTGCAGTGGAGAGTCAGGATCGGGCTTGGTCACTGAGGGATGAAGGAGGCGAGTGTGCAGTGGAGAGTCAGGGTAGGGCTAGGTCACTGAGGGATGAAGGAGGCGAGTGTGTAGTGGAGAGTCAGGGTCGGGCTAGGTCACTGAGGGATGAAGGAGGCGAGTGTGTAGTAGAGAGTCAGGGTCGGGCTAGGTCACTGAGGGATGAAGGAGGCGAGTGTGTAGTGGAGAGTCAGGGTCGGGCTAGGTCACTGAGGGATGAAGGAGGCGAGTGTGCAGTGGAGAGTCAGGGTCGGGCTCGGTCACTGAGGGATGAAGGAGGCGAGTGTGTAGTGGAGAGTCAGGGTCAGGCTAGGTCACTGAGGGATGAAGGAGGCGAGTGCAGTGGAGAGTCAGGGTAGGGCTCGGTCACTGAGGGATGAAGGAGGCGAGTGTGCAGTGGAGAGTCAGGGTCGGGCTAGGTCAGTGAGGGATGAAGGAGGCGAGTGTGCAGTGGAGAGTCAGGGTAGGGCTAGGTCACTGAGGGATGAAGGAGGCGAGTGTGCAGTGGAGAGTCAGGGTCGGGCTAGGTTACTGAGGGATGAAGGAGGCGAGTGTGCAGTGGAGAGTCAGGGTCGGGCTAGGTCACTGAGGGATGAAGGAGGCGAGTGTGCAGTGGAGAGTCAGGGTCGGGCTAGGTCACGGAGGGATGAAGGAGGCGAGTGTGCAGTGGAGAGTCAGGGTAGGGCTAGGTCACTGAGGGATGAAGGAGGCGATTGTCCAGTGGAGAGTCAGGGTCGGTCTAAGTCACTGAGGGATGAAGGAGGCGAGTGTGTAGTGGAGAGTCAGGGTCGGGCTAGGTCACTGAGGGATGAAGGAGGCGAGTGTGCAGTGGAGAGTCAGGGTAGGGCTAGGTCACTGAGGGATGAAGGAGGCGAGTGTGTAGCGGAGAGTCAGGGTCGGGCTAGGTCACTGAGGGATGAAGGAGGCGAGTGTGTAGTGGAGAGTCAGGGTCGGGCTAGGTCACTGAGGGATAAAGGAGGCGAGTGTGCAGTGGAGAGTCAGGGTTGGGCTAGGTCACTGAGGGATGAAGGAGGCGAGTGTGCAGTGGAGAGTCAGGGTCGGGCTAGGGCACTGAGGGATAAAGGAGGCGAGTGTGCAGTGGAGAGTCAGGGTAGGGCTAGGTCACTGAGGGATGAAGGAGGCGAGTTTGTAGTGGAGAGTCAGGGTCGGGCTAGGTCACTGAGGGATGAAGGAGGCGAGTGTGCAGTGGAGAGTCAGGGTAGGGCTCGGTCACTGAGGGATGAAGGAGGCGAGTGTGCAGTGGAGAGTCAGGGTCGGGCTAGGTCAGTGAGGGATGAAGGAGGCGAGTGTGCAGTGGAGAGTCAGGGTAGGGCTAGGTCACTGAGGGATGAAGGAGGCGAGTGTGTAGTGGAGAGTCAGGGTTGCGCTAGGTCACTGAGGGATGAAGGAGGCGAGTGTGCAGTGGAGAGTCAGGGTAGGGCTCGGTCACTGAGGGATGAAGGAGGCGAGTGTGCAGTGGACAGTCAGGGTCGGGCTAGGTCAGTGAGGGATGAAGGAGGCGAGTGTGCAGTGGAGAGTCAGGGTCGGGCTAGGCCAGTGAGTGATGAAGGAGGCGAGTGTGCAGTGGAGAGTCAGAGTTGGGCTCAGTCACTGAGGGATGAAGGAGGCGAGTGTGCAGTAGAGTGTGAGGGTAGGGCTAGGTCACTGAGGGATGAAGGAGGCGAGTGTGCAGTGGAGAGTCAGGGTCGGGCTCCATCACTGAGGGATGAAGGAGGCGAGTGTGCAGTGGAGAGTCAGGGTAGGGCTAGGTCACTGAGGGATGAAGGAGGCGAGTGTGCAGTGGAGAGTCAGGGTAGGGCTTGGTCACTGAGGGATGAAGGAGGCGAGTGTGCCGCAGAGAGTCAGGGTCGGGCTAGGTCACTGAGGGATGAAGGAGGCGGGTGTGCAGTAGAGAGTCAGGGTAGGGCTAGGTCACTGAGGGATGAAGGAGGCGAGTGTGCAGTGGAGAGTCAGGGTCGGGCTAGGTCACTGAGGGATGAAGGAGGCGTGTGTGCAGTGGAGAGTCAGGGTCGGGCTAGGTCACTGAAGGATGAAGGAGGCGAGTGTGCAGTGGAGAGTCAGGGTCGGGCTAGGTCACTGAGGGATGAAGGAGGCGAGTGTGCAGTGGAGAGTCAGGGTCGGGCTAGTTCACTGAGGGATGGAGGAAGCGAGTGTGCAGTGGAGAGTCAGGATCGGGCTCGGTCACTGAGGGATGAAGGAGGCGAGTGTGCAGTGGAGAGTCAGGGTCGGGCTAGGTCACTGAGGGATGAAGGAGGCGAGTGTGCAGTGGAGAGTCAGGGTCGGGCTAGGTCACTGAGGGATGATGGAGGCGAGTGTGCAGTGGAGAGTCAGGGTCGGGCTAGGTCACTGAGGGATGAAGGAGGCGAGTGTGTAGTGGAGAGTCAGGGTCGGGCTAGGTCACTGAGGGATGAAGGAGGCGAGTGTGCAATGGTGAGTCAGGGTAGGGCTCGGTCACTGAGGGATGAAGGAGGCGAGTGTGCAGTGGAGAGGCAGGGTCGGGCTAGGTCACTGAGGGATGAAGGAGGCGAGTGTGCAGGAGAGAGTCAGGGTAGGGCTCGGTCACTGAGGGATGAAGGAGGCGAGTGTGCAGTGGAGAGTCAGGGTCGGGCTAGGTCAGTGAGGGATGAAGGAGGCGAGTGTGCAGTGAAGAGTGAGGATAGGGCTAGGTCACTGAGGGATGAAGGAGGCGAGTGCAGTGGAGAGTCAGGGTCGGGCTCGGTCACTGAGGGATGAAGGAGGCGAGTGTGCAGTGGAGAGTCAGGATAGGGCTAGGTCACTGAGGGATGAAGGAGGCGAGTGTGTCGTGGAGAGTCAGGGTAGGGCTGGTCAGTGAGGGATGAAGGAGGCGAGTGTGCAGTGGAGAGTCAGGGTCGGGCTAGGTCACTGAGGGATGAAGGAGGCGAGTGTGCAGTGGAGAGTCAGGGTCGGTCTCGGTCACTGAGGGATGAAGGAGGCGAGTGTGCAGTGAAGAGTCAGGGTAGGGCTAGGTCACTGAGGGATGAAGGAGGCGAGTGTGCAGTGGAGAGTCAGGGTTGGGCTAGGTCAGTGAGTGATGAAGGAGGCGAGTGTGCAGTGGAGAGTCAGGGTCGGGCTAGGTCACTGAGGGATGAAGGAGGCGAGTTTGCAGTGGAGAGTCAGGGTAGGGCTAGGTCACTGAGGGATGAAGGAGGCCAGTGTGCAGTGGAGAGTCAGGGTCGGGCTCGGTCACTGAGGGATGAAGGAGGCGAGTGTGCAGTGGAGAGTCAGGATAGGGCTAGGTCACTGAGGGATGAAGGAGGCGAGTGTGTAGTGGAGAGTCAGGGTCGGGCTAGGTCACTGAGGGATGAAGGAGGCGAGTGTGCAGTGGAGAGTCAGGATAGGGCTAGGTCACTGAGGGATGAAGAAGGCGAGTGTGCAGTGGAGAGTCAGGGTCGGGCTAGGTCACTGAGGGATGAAGGAGGCGAGTGTGCAGTGGAGAGTCAGGATAGGGCTAGGTCACTGAGTGATGAAGGTGGCGAGTGTGCAGTGGAGAGTCAGGGTCGGGCTAGGTCACTGAGGGATGAAGGAGGCGAGTGTGCAGTGGAGAGTCAGGTTAGGGCTAGGTCACTGAGGGATGAAGGAGGCGAGTGTGCAGTGGAGAGTCAGGGTCGGGCTAGGTCACTGAGGGATGAAGGAGGCGAGTGTGCAGTGGAGAGTCAGGGTAGGGCTAGGTCATTGAGGGATGAAGGAGGCGAGTGTGTAGTGGAGAGTCAGGGTTGCGCTAGGTCACTGAGGGATGAAGGAGGCGAGTGTGCAGTGGACAGTCAGGGTCGGGCTAGGTCAGTGAGGGATGAAGGAGGCGAGTGTGCAGTGGAGAATCAGGGTCGGGCTAGGTCAGTGAGTGATGAAGGAGGCGAGTGTGCAGTGGAGAGTCAGGGTAGGGCTCGGTCACTGAGGGATGAAGGAGGCGAGTGTGCAGTGGAGAGTCAGGGTCAGGCTAGGTCACAGGGATGAAGGAGGCGAGTGTGCAGTGGAGAGTCAAGGTCAGGCTAGGTCAGTGAGTGATGAAGGAGGCGAGTGTGCAGTGGAGAGTCAGGGTCGGGCTAGGTCACTGAGGGATGAAGGAGGCGAGTGTGCAGTAGAGTGTGAGGGTAGGGCTAGGTCACTGAGGGATGAAGGAGGCGAGTGTGCAGTGGAGAGTCAGGGTCGGGCTCCGCCACTGAGGGATGAAGGAGGCGAGTGTGCAGTGGAGAGTCAGGGTAGGGCTAGGTCACTGAGGGATGAAGGAGGCGAGTGTGCAGTGGAGAGTCAGGGTAGGGCTCGGTCACTGAGGGATGAAGGAGGCGAGTGTGTAGTGGAGAGTCAGGGTTGCGCTAGGTCACTGAGGGATGAAGGAGGCGAGTGTGCAGTGGAGAGTCAGGGTCGGGCTCGGTCACTGAGGGATGAAGGAGGCGAGTGTGCAGTGGAGAGTCAGGGTCGGGCTTGGTCAGTGAGTGATGAAGGAGGCGAGTGTGCAGTGGAGAGTCAGGGTAGGGCTCGGTCACTGAGGGATGAAGGAGGCGAGTGTGCAGTGGAGAGTCAGGGTCAGGCTAGGTCACAGGGATGAAGGAGGCGAGTGTGCAGTGGAGAGTCAAGGTCAGGCTAGGTCAGTGAGTGATGAAGGAGGCGAGTGTGCAGTGGAGAGTCAGGGTCGGGCTCGGTCACTGAGGGATGAAGGAGGCGAGTGTGTAGTGGAGAGTCAGGGTCGGGCTAGGTCACTGAGGGATGAAGGAGGCGAGTATGCAGTGGAGAGTCAGGGTCGGGCTCAGTCACTGAGGGATGAAGGAGGCGAGTGTGCAGTGGAGAGTCAGGGTAGGGCTAGGTCACTGAGGGATGAAGGAGGCGAGTCTGCAGTGGAGAGTCAGGGTCGGGCTAGGTCACTGAGGGATGAAGGAGGCGAGTGTGCAGTGAAGAGTGAGGATAGGGCTAGGTCACTGAGGGATGAAGGAGGCGAGTGTGCAGTGGAGAGTCAGGGTCGGGTTAGGTCACTGAGGGATGAAGGAGGCGAGTGTGCAGTGGAGAGTCAGGGTAGGGCTCGGTCACTGAGGGATGAAGGAGGCGAGTGTGCAGTGGAGAGTCAGGGTCGGGCTAGGTCAGTGAGTGATGAAGGAGGCGAGTGTGCAGTGGAGAGTCAGGGTCGGGCTAGGTCACTGAGGGATGAAGGAGGCGAGTGTGCAGTGGAGAGTCAGGGTAGGGCTAGGTCACTGAGGGATGAAGGAGGCGAGTGTGTAGCGGAGAGTCAGGGTCGGGCTAGGTCACTGAGGGATGAAGGAGGCAAGTGTGCAGTGGAGAGTCAGGGTAGGGCTAGGTCACTGAGGGATGAAGGAGGCGAGTCTGCAGTGGAGAGTCAGGGTAGGGCTAGGTCACTGAGGGATGAAGGAGGCGAGTGTGTAGTGGAGAGTCAGGGTCGGGATAGGTCACTGAGGGATGAAGGAGGCGAGTGTGCAGTGGAGAGTCAGGGTAGGGCTCGGTCACTGAGGGATGAAGGAGGCGAGAGTGCAGTGGAGAGTCAGGGTCGGGCTAGGTCAGTGAGGGATGAAGGAGGCGAGTGTGCAGTGGAGAGTCAGGGTCGGGCTAGGCCAGTGAGTGATGAAGGAGGCGAGTGTGCAGTGGAGAGTCAGGGTCAGGCTAGGTCAGTGAGTGATGAAGGAGGCGAGTGTGCAGTGGAGAGTCAGGGTCGGGCTAGGTCACTGAGGGATGAAGGAGGCGAGTGTGCAATGGTGAGTCAGGGTCGGGCTAGGTCACTGAGGGATGAAGGATGCGAGTGTGTAGCGGAGAGTCAGGGTCGGGCTAGGTCACTGAGGGATGAAGGATGCGAGTGTGCAGTGGAGAGTCAGGGTCGGGCTAGGTCACTGAGGGATGAAGGAGGCGAGTGTGCAGTGGAGAGTCAGGGTAGGGCTCGGTCACTGAGGGATGAAGGAGGCGAGTGTGCAGTGGAGAGTCAGGGTAGGGCTAGGTCAGTGAGTGATGAAGGAGGCGAGTGTGCAGTGGAGAGTCAGGGTCAGGCTAGGTCAGTGAGTGATGAAGGAGGCGAGTGTGCAGTGGAGAGTCAGGGTCGGGCTAGGTCACTGAGGGATGAAGGAGGCGAGTGTGCAATGGTGAGTCAGGGTCGGGCTAGGTCACTGAGGGATGAAGGATGCGAGTGTGTAGCGGAGAGTCAGGGTCGGGCTAGGTCACTGAGGGATGAAGGATGCGAGTGTGCAGTGGAGAGTCAGGGTCGGGCTAGGTCACTGAGGGATGAAGGAGGCGAGTGTGCAGTGGAGAGTCAGGGTAGGGCTCGGTCACTGAGGGATGAAGGAGGCGAGTGTGCAGTGGAGAGTCAGGGTCGGGCTAGGTCAGTGAGTGATGAAGGAGGCGAGTGTGCAGTGGAGAGTCAGGGTCGGGCTAGGTCACTGAGGGATGAAGGAGGCGAGTGTGTAGTGGAGAGTCAGGGTTGCGCTAGGTCACTGAGGGATGAAGGAGGCGAGTGTGCAGTGGAGAGTCAGGGTAGGGCTCGGTCACTGAGGGATGAAGGAGGCGAGTGTGCAGTGGACAGTCAGGGTCGGGCTAGGTCAGTGAGGGATGAAGGAGGCGAGTGTGCAGTGGAGAGTCAGGGTCGGGCTAGGCCAGTGAGTGATGAAGGAGGCGAGTGTGCAGTGGAGAGTCAGAGTTGGGCTCAGTCACTGAGGGATGAAGGAGGCGAGTGTGCAGTAGAGTGTGAGGGTAGGGCTAGGTCACTGAGGGATGAAGGAGGCGAGTGTGCAGTGGAGAGTCAGGGTCGGGCTCCGTCACTGAGGGATGAAGGAGGCGAGTGTGCAGTGGAGAGTCAGGGTAGGGCTAGGTCACTGAGGGATGAAGGAGGCGAGTGTGCAGTGGAGAGTCAGGGTAGGGCTTGGTCACTGAGGGATGAAGGAGGCGAGTGTGCCGCAGAGAGTCAGGGTCGGGCTAGGTCACTGAGGGATGAAGGAGGCGGGTGTGCAGTAGAGAGTCAGGGTAGGGCTAGGTCACTGAGGGATGAAGGAGGCGAGTGTGCAGTGGAGAGTCAGGGTCGGGCTAGGTCACTGAGGGATGAAGGAGGCGTGTGTGCAGTGGAGAGTCAGGGTCGGGCTAGGTCACTGAAGGATGAAGGAGGCGAGTGTGCAGTGGAGAGTCAGGGTCGGGCTAGGTCACTGAGGGATGAAGGAGGCGAGTGTGCAGTGGAGAGTCAGGGTCGGGCTAGTTCACTGAGGGATGGAGGAAGCGAGTGTGCAGTGGAGAGTCAGGATCGGGCTCGGTCACTGAGGGATGAAGGAGGCGAGTGTGCAGTGGAGAGTCAGGGTCGGGCTAGGTCACTGAGGGATGAAGGAGGCGAGTGTGCAGTGGAGAGTCAGGGTCGGGCTAGGTCACTGAGGGATGATGGAGGCGAGTGTGCAGTGGAGAGTCAGGGTCGGGCTAGGTCACTGAGGGATGAAGGAGGCGAGTGTGTAGTGGAGAGTCAGGGTCGGGCTAGGTCACTGAGGGATGAAGGAGGCGAGTGTGCAATGGTGAGTCAGGGTAGGGCTCGGTCACTGAGGGATGAAGGAGGCGAGTGTGCAGTGGAGAGGCAGGGTCGGGCTAGGTCACTGAGGGATGAAGGAGGCGAGTGTGCAGGAGAGAGTCAGGGTAGGGCTCGGTCACTGAGGGATGAAGGAGGCGAGTGTGCAGTGGAGAGTCAGGGTCGGGCTAGGTCAGTGAGGGATGAAGGAGGCGAGTGTGCAGTGAAGAGTGAGGATAGGGCTAGGTCACTGAGGGATGAAGGAGGCGAGTGCAGTGGAGAGTCAGGGTCGGGCTCGGTCACTGAGGGATGAAGGAGGCGAGTGTGCAGTGGAGAGTCAGGATAGGGCTAGGTCACTGAGGGATGAAGGAGGCGAGTGTGTCGTGGAGAGTCAGGGTAGGGCTGGTCAGTGAGGGATGAAGGAGGCGAGTGTGCAGTGGAGAGTCAGGGTCGGGCTAGGTCACTGAGGGATGAAGGAGGCGAGTGTGCAGTGGAGAGTCAGGGTCGGTCTCGGTCACTGAGGGATGAAGGAGGCGAGTGTGCAGTGAAGAGTCAGGGTAGGGCTAGGTCACTGAGGGATGAAGGAGGCGAGTGTGCAGTGGAGAGTCAGGGTTGGGCTAGGTCAGTGAGTGATGAAGGAGGCGAGTGTGCAGTGGAGAGTCAGGGTCGGGCTAGGTCACTGAGGGATGAAGGAGGCGAGTTTGCAGTGGAGAGTCAGGGTAGGGCTAGGTCACTGAGGGATGAAGGAGGCCAGTGTGCAGTGGAGAGTCAGGGTCGGGCTCGGTCACTGAGGGATGAAGGAGGCGAGTGTGCAGTGGAGAGTCAGGATAGGGCTAGGTCACTGAGGGATGAAGGAGGCGAGTGTGTAGTGGAGAGTCAGGGTCGGGCTAGGTCACTGAGGGATGAAGGAGGCGAGTGTGCAGTGGAGAGTCAGGATAGGGCTAGGTCACTGAGGGATGAAGAAGGCGAGTGTGCAGTGGAGAGTCAGGGTCGGGCTAGGTCACTGAGGGATGAAGGAGGCGAGTGTGCAGTGGAGAGTCAGGATAGGGCTAGGTCACTGAGTGATGAAGGTGGTGAGTGTGCAGTGGAGAGTCAGGGTCGGGCTAGGTCACTGAGGGATGAAGGAGGCGAGTGTGCAGTGGAGAGTCAGGGTAGGGCTAGGTCACTGAGGGATGAAGGAGGCGAGTGTGCAGTGGAGAGTCAGGGTCGGGCTAGGTCACTGAGGGATGAAGGAGGCGAGTGTGCAGTGGAGAGTCAGGGTAGGGCTAGGTCACTGAGGGATGAAGGAGGCGAGTGTGTAGTGGAGAGTCAGGGTTGCGCTAGGTCACTGAGGGATGAAGGAGGCGAGTGTGCAGTGGACAGTCAGGGTCGGGCTAGGTCAGTGAGGGATGAAGGAGGCGAGTGTGCAGTGGAGAGTCAGGGTCGGGCTAGGTCAGTGAGTGATGAAGGAGGCGAGTGTGCAGTGGAGAGTCAGGGTAGGGCTCGGTCACTGAGGGATGAAGGAGGCGAGTGTGCAGTGGAGAGTCAGGGTCAGGCTAGGTCACAGGGATGAAGGAGGCGAGTGTGCAGTGGAGAGTCAAGGTCAGGCTAGGTCAGTGAGTGATGAAGGAGGCGAGTGTGCAGTGGAGAGTCAGGGTCGGGCTAGGTCACTGAGGGATGAAGGAGGCGAGTGTGCAGTAGAGTGTGAGGGTAGGGCTAGGTCACTGAGGGATGAAGGAGGCGAGTGTGCAGTGGAGAGTCAGGGTCGGGCTCCGCCACTGAGGGATGAAGGAGGCGAGTGTGCAGTGGAGAGTCAGGGTAGGGCTAGGTCACTGAGGGATGAAGGAGGCGAGTGTGCAGTGGAGAGTCAGGGGAGGGCTAGGTCACTGAGGGATGAAGGAGGCGAGTGTGCAGTGGAGAGTCAGGGTAGGGCTCGGTCACTGAGGGATGAAGGAGGCGAGTGTGTAGTGGAGAGTCAGGGTTGCGCTAGGTCACTGAGGGATGAAGGAGGCGAGTGTGCAGTGGAGAGTCAGGGTCGGGCTCGGTCACTGAGGGATGAAGGAGGCGAGTGTGCAGTGGAGAGTCAGGGTCGGGCTAGGTCAGTGAGTGATGAAGGAGGCGAGTGTGCAGTGGAGAGTCAGGGTAGGGCTCGGTCACTGAGGGATGAAGGAGGCGAGTGTGCAGTGGAGAGTCAGGGTCAGGCTAGGTCACAGGGATGAAGGAGGCGAGTGTGCAGTGGAGAGTCAAGGTCAGGCTAGGTCAGTGAGTGATGAAGGAGGCGAGTGTGCAGTGGAGAGTCAGGGTCGGGCTCGGTCACTGAGGGATGAAGGAGGCGAGTGTGCAGTGGAGAGTCAGGGTCGGGCTAGGTCACTGAGGGATGAAGGAGGCGAGTGTGTAGTGGAGAGTCAGGGTCGGGCTAGGTCACTGAGGGATGAAGGAGGCGAGTGTGCAATGGTGAGTCAGGGTAGGGCTCGGTCACTGAGGGATGAAGGAGGCGAGTGTGCAGTGGAGAGGCAGGGTCGGGCTAGGTCACTGAGGGATGAAGGAGGCGAGTGTGCAGGAGAGAGTCAGGGTAGGGCTCGGTCACTGAGGGATGAAGGAGGCGAGTGTGCAGTGGAGAGTCAGGGTCGGGCTAGGTCAGTGAGGGATGAAGGAGGCGAGTGTGCAGTGAAGAGTGAGGATAGGGCTAGGTCACTGAGGGATGAAGGAGGCGAGTGCAGTGGAGAGTCAGGGTCGGGCTCGGTCACTGAGGGATGAAGGAGGCGAGTGTGCAGTGGAGAGTCAGGATAGGGCTAGGTCACTGAGGGATGAAGGAGGCGAGTGTGTCGTGGAGAGTCAGGGTAGGGCTGGTCAGTGAGGGATGAAGGAGGCGAGTGTGCAGTGGAGAGTCAGGGTCGGGCTAGGTCACTGAGGGATGAAGGAGGCGAGTGTGCAGTGGAGAGTCAGGGTCGGTCTCGGTCACTGAGGGATGAAGGAGGCGAGTGTGCAGTGAAGAGTCAGGGTAGGGCTAGGTCACTAAGGGATGAAGGAGGCGAGTGTGCAGTGGAGAGTCAGGGTTGGGCTAGGTCAGTGAGTGATGAAGGAGGCGAGTGTGCAGTGGAGAGTCAGGGTCGGGCTAGGTCACTGAGGGATGAAGGAGGCGAGTTTGCAGTGGAGAGTCAGGGTAGGGCTAGGTCACTGAGGGATGAAGGAGGCCAGTGTGCAGTGGAGAGTCAGGGTCGGGCTCGGTCACTGAGGGATGAAGGAGGCGAGTGTGCAGTGGAGAGTCAGGATAGGGCTAGGTCACTGAGGGATGAAGGAGGCGAGTGTGTAGTGGAGAGTCAGGGTCGGGCTAGGTCACTGAGGGATGAAGGAGGCGAGTGTGCAGTGGAGAGTCAGGATAGGGCTAGGTCACTGAGGGATGAAGAAGGCGAGTGTGCAGTGGAGAGTCAGGGTCGGGCTAGGTCACTGAGGGATGAAGGAGGCGAGTGTGCAGTGGAGAGTCAGGATAGGGCTAGGTCACTGAGTGATGAAGGTGGTGAGTGTGCAGTGGAGAGTCAGGGTCGGGCTAGGTCACTGAGGGATGAAGGAGGCGAGTGTGCAGTGGAGAGTCAGGGTAGGGCTAGGTCACTGAGGGATGAAGGAGGCGAGTGTGCAGTGGAGAGTCAGGGTCGGGCTAGGTCACTGAGGGATGAAGGAGGCGAGTGTGCAGTGGAGAGTCAGGGTAGGGCTAGGTCATTGAGGGATGAAGGAGGCGAGTGTGTAGTGGAGAGTCAGGGTTGCGCTAGGTCACTGAGGGATGAAGGAGGCGAGTGTGCAGTGGACAGTCAGGGTCGGGCTAGGTCAGTGAGGGATGAAGGAGGCGAGTGTGCAGTGGAGAGTCAGGGTCGGGCTAGGTCAGTGAGTGATGAAGGAGGCGAGTGTGCAGTGGAGAGTCAGGGTAGGGCTCGGTCACTGAGGGATGAAGGAGGCGAGTGTGCAGTGGAGAGTCAGGGTCAGGCTAGGTCACAGGGATGAAGGAGGCGAGTGTGCAGTGGAGAGTCAAGGTCAGGCTAGGTCAGTGAGTGATGAAGGAGGCGAGTGTGCAGTGGAGAGTCAGGGTCGGGCTAGGTCACTGAGGGATGAAGGAGGCGAGTGTGCAGTAGAGTGTGAGGGTAGGGCTAGGTCACTGAGGGATGAAGGAGGCGAGTGTGCAGTGGAGAGTCAGGGTCGGGCTCCGCCACTGAGGGATGAAGGAGGCGAGTGTGCAGTGGAGAGTCAGGGTAGGGCTAGGTCACTGAGGGATGAAGGAGGCGAGTGTGCAGTGGAGAGTCAGGGGAGGGCTAGGTCACTGAGGGATGAAGGAGGCGAGTGTGCAGTGGAGAGTCAGGGTAGGGCTCGGTCACTGAGGGATGAAGGAGGCGAGTGTGTAGTGGAGAGTCAGGGTTGCGCTAGGTCACTGAGGGATGAAGGAGGCGAGTGTGCAGTGGAGAGTCAGGGTCGGGCTCGGTCACTGAGGGATGAAGGAGGCGAGTGTGCAGTGGAGAGTCAGGGTCGGGCTAGGTCAGTGAGTGATGAAGGAGGCGAGTGTGCAGTGGAGAGTCAGGGTAGGGCTCGGTCACTGAGGGATGAAGGAGGCGAGTGTGCAGTGGAGAGTCACGGTCAGGCTAGGTCACAGGGATGAAGGAGGCGAGTGTGCAGTGGAGAGTCAAGGTCAGGCTAGGTCAGTGAGTGATGAAGGAGGCGAGTGTGCAGTGGAGAGTCAGGGTCGGGCTCGGTCACTGAGGGATGAAGGAGGCGAGTGTGTAGTGGAGAGTCAGGGTCGGGCTAGGTCACTGAGGGATGAAGGAGGCGAGTGTGCAGTGGAGAGTCAGGGTCGGGCTCAGTCACTGAGGGATGAAGGAGGCGAGTGTGCAGTGGAGAGTCTTAGTAGGGCTAGGTCACTGAGGGATGAAGGAGGCGAGTCTGCAGTGGAGAGTCAGGGTCGGGCTAGGTCACTGAGGGATGAAGGAGGCGAGTGTGCAGTGAAGAGTGAGGATAGGGCTAGGTCACTGAGGGATGAAGGAGGCGAGTGTGCAGTGGAGAGTCAGGGTCGGGCTCGGTCACTGAGGGATGAAGGAGGCGAGTGTGCAGTGGAGAGTCAGGATAGGGCTAGGTCACTGATGAATGAAGGAGGCGAGTGTGTAGTGGAGAGTCAGGGTCGGTCTCGGTCACTGAGGGATGAAGGAGGCGAGTGTGCAGTGGAGAGTCAGGGTCGGGTTAGGTCACTGAGGGATGAAGGAGGCGAGTGTGCAGTGGAGAGTCAGGGTAGGGCTCGGTCACTGAGGGATGAAGGAGGCGAGTGTGCAGTGGAGAGTCAGGGTCGGGCTAGGTCAGTGAGTGATGAAGGAGGCGAGTGTGCAGTGGAGAGTCAGGGTCGGGCTAGGTCACTGAGGGATGAAGGAGGCGAGTGTGCAGTGGAGAGTCAGGGTAGGGCTAGGTCACTGAGGGATGAAGGAGGCGAGTGTGTAGCGGAGAGTCAGGGTCGGGCTAGGTCACTGAGGGATGAAGGAGGCAAGTGTGCAGTGGAGAGTCAGGGTAGGGCTAGGTCACTGAGGGATGAAGGAGGCGAGTCTGCAGTGGAGAGTCAGAGTAGGGCTAGGTCACTGAGGGATGAAGGAGGCGAGTGTGTAGTGGAGAGTCAGGGTCGGGATAGGTCACTGAGGGATGAAGGAGGCGAGTGTGCAGTGGAGAGTCAGGGTCGGGCTGGGCCAGTGAGTGATGAAGGAGGCGAGTGTGCAGTGGAGAGTCAGGGTAGGGCTAGGTCACTGAGGGATGAAGGAGGCGAGTGTGCAGTGGAGAGTCAGGGTCGGGCTAGGTCACTGAGGGATGAAGGATGCGAGTGTGCAGTGGAGAGTCAGGGTCGGGCTAGGTCACTGAGGGATGAAGGAGGCGAGTGTGCAGTGGAGAGTCAGGGTAGGGCTCGGTCACTGAGGGATGAAGGAGGCGAGTGTGCAGTGGAGAGTCAGGGTCGGGCTAGGTCAGTGAGTGATGAAGGAGGCGAGTGTGCAGTGGAGAGTCAGGGTCAGGCTAGGTCAGTGAGTGATGAAGGAGGCGAGTGTGCAGTGGAGAGTCAGGGTCGGGCTAGGTCACTGAGGGATGAAGGAGGCGAGTGTGCAATGGTGAGTCAGGGTCGGGCTAGGTCACTGAGGGATGAAGGATGCGAGTGTGTAGCGGAGAGTCAGGGTCGGGCTAGGTCACTGAGGGATGAAGGATGCGAGTGTGCAGTGGAGAGTCAGGGTCGGGCTAGGTCACTGAGGGATGAAGGAGGCGAGTGTGCAGTGGAGAGTCAGGGTAGGGCTCGGTCACTGAGGGATGAAGGAGGCGAGTGTGCAGTGGAGAGTCAGGGTCGGGCTAGGTCAGTGAGTGATGAAGGAGGCGAGTGTGCAGTGGAGAGTCAGGGTCGGGCTAGGTCACTGAGGGATGAAGGAGGCGAGTGTGTAGCGGAGAGTCAGGGTCGGGCTAGGTCACTGAGGGATGAAGGAGGCAAGTGTGCAGTGGAGAGTCAGGGTAGGGCTAGGTCACTGAGGGATGAAGGAGGCGAGTGTGCAGTGGAGAGTCAGGGTAGGGCTAGGTCACTGAGGGATGAAGGAGGCGAGTGTGTAGTGGAGAGTCAGGGTCGGGATAGGTCACTGAGGGATGAAGGAGGCGAGTGTGCAGTGGAGAGTCAGGGTAGGGCTCGGTCACTGAGGGATGAAGGAGGCGAGAGTGCAGTGGAGAGTCAGGGTCGGGCTAGGTCAGTGAGGGATGAAGGAGGCGAGTGTGCAGTGGAGAGTCAGGGTCGGGCTAGGCCAGTGAGTGATGAAGGAGGCGAGTGTGCAGTGGAGAGTCAGGGTCAGGCTAGGTCAGTGAGTGATGAAGGAGGCGAGTGTGCAGTGGAGAGTCAGGGTCGGGCTAGGTCACTGAGGGATGAAGGAGGCGAGTGTGCAATGGTGAGTCAGGGTCGGGCTAGGTCACTGAGGGATGAAGGATGCGAGTGTGTAGCGGAGAGTCAGGGTCGGGCTAGGTCACTGAGGGATGAAGGATGCGAGTGTGCAGTGGAGAGTCAGGGTCGGGCTAGGTCACTGAGGGATGAAGGAGGCGAGTGTGCAGTTGAGAGTCAGGGTAGGGCTAGGTCACTGAGGGATGAAGGAGGCGAGTGTGCAGTGGAGAGTCAGGGTAGGGCTAGGTCACTGAGGGATGAAGGAGGCGAGTGTGTAGTGGAGAGTCAGGGTTGCGCTAGGTCACTGAGGGATGAAGGAGGCGAGTGTGCAGTGGAGAGTCAGGGTAGGGCTAGGTCACTGAGGGATGAAAGAGGCGAGTGTGCAGTGGAGAGTCAGGGGAGGGCTAGGTCACTGAGGGATGAAGGAGGCGAGTGTGCAGTGGAGAGTCAGGGTAGGGCTAGGTCTCTGAGGGATGAAGGAGGCGAGTGTGTAGTGGAGAGTCAGGGTCGGGCTAGGTCACTGAGGGAAGAAGGAGGCGAGTGTGCAGTGCAGAGTCAGGGTAGGGCTCGGTCACTGAGGGATGAAGGAGGCGAGTGTGCAGTGGAGAGTCAGGGTCGGGCTAGGTCAGTGAGGGATGAAGGAGGCGAGTGTGCAGTGGAGAGTCAGGGTCGGGCTAGGTCACTGAGGGATGAAGGAGGCGAGTGTACAGTGGAGAGTCAGGGTCGGGCTAGGTCACTGAAGGATGAAGGAGGCGAGTGTGCAGTGGAGAGTCAGGGTAGGACTAGGTCACTGAGGGATGAAGGTGGCGAGTGTGCAGTGGAGAGTCAGGGTCGGGCTAGGTCACTGAGGGATGAAGGAGGAGAGTGTGCAGTGGAGAGTCAGGGTCGGGCTAGGTCACTGAGGGATGAAGGGGGCGAGTGTGCAGTGGAGAGTCAGGGTCGGGCTAGGTCACTGAGGGATGAAGGAGGCGAGTGTGCAGTGGAGAGTCAGGGTCGGGCTAGGTCACTGAGGGATGAAGGAGGCGAGTGTGCAGTGGAGAGTCAGGATAGGGCTAGGTCACTGAGGGATGAAGGAGGCGAGTGTGCAGTGGAGAGTCAGGGTCGGGCTAGGTCACTGAGGGATGAAGGAGGCGAGTGTGCAGTGGAGAGTCAGGGTCGGGCTAGGTCACTGAGGGATGAAGGAGGCGAGTGTGCAGTGGAGAGTCAGGTCGGGCTAGGTCACTGAGGGATGAAGGAGGCGAGTGTGCAGTGGAGAGTCAGTGTCGGGCTAGGGCACTGAGGGATGAAGGAGGCGAGTGTGCAGTGGAGATTCAGGGTAGGGCTAGGGCACTGATGGATGAAGGAGGCGAGTGTGCAGTGTAGAGTCAGGGTAGGGCTAGGTCACTGAGGGATGAAGGAGGCGAGTGTGTAGTGGAGAGTCAGGGTCGGGCTAGGTCACTGAGGGATGAAGGAGGCGAGTGTGCAGTGGAGAGTCAGGGTCGGGCTCGGTCACTGAGGGATGAAGGAGGCGAGTGTGCAGTGGAGAGTCAGGGTCGGGCTTGGTCACTGAAGGATGAAGGCGGCGAGTGTGCAGTGGAGAGTCAGGGTCGGGCTAGGTCACTGAGGGATGAAGGAGGCGAGTGTGCAGTGGAGAGTCAGGGTCGGGCTAGGTCACTGAGGGATGAAGGAGGCGAGTGTGCAGTGGAGAGTCAGGGTCGGGCTAGGTCACTGAGGGATGATGGAGGCGAGTGTGCAGTGGAGAGTAAGGGTAGGGCTAGGTCACTGAGGGATGAAGGAGGCGAGTGTGCAGTAGAGAGTCAGGGTCGGGCTAGGTCACTGAGGGATGAAGGAGGCGAGTGTACAGTGGAGAGTCAGGGTCGGGCTAGGTCACTGAAGGATGAAGGAGGCGAGTGTGCAGTGGAGAGCCAGGGTAGGACTAGGTCACTGAGGGATGAAGGTGGCGAGTGTGCAGTGGAGAGTCAGGGTCGGGCTAGGTCACTGAGGGATGAAGGAGGCGAGGGTGCAGTGGAGAGTCAGGGTCGGGCTAGGTCACTGAGGGATGAAGGAGGCGAGTGTGCAGTGGAGAGTCAGGGTCGGGCTAGGTCACTGAGGGATGAAGGAGGCGAGTGTGCAGTGGAGAGTCAGGGTCGGGCTAGGTCACTGAGGGATGAAGGAGGCGAGTGTGCAGTGGAGAGTCAGGATAGGGCTAGGTCACTGAGGGATGAAGGAGGCGAGTGTGCAGTGGAGAGTCAGGGTCGGGCTAGGTCACTGAGGGATGAAGGAGGCGAGTGTGCAGTGGAGAGCCAGGGTCGGGCTAGGTCACTGAGGGATGAAGGAGGCGAGTGTGCAGTGGAGAGTCAGTGTCGGGCTAGGGCACTGAGGGATGAAGGAGGCGAGTGTGCAGTGGAGGTTCAGGGTAGGGCTAGGGCACTGAGGGATGAAGGAGGCGAGTGTGCAGTGTAGAGTCAGGGTAGGGCTAGGTCACTGAGGGATGAAGGAGGCGAGTGTATAGTGGAGAGTCAGGATCGGGCTAGGTCACTTAGGGATGAAGGAGGCGAGTGTGCAGTGGAGAGTCAGGGTCGGGCTAGGTCACTGAGGGATGAAGGAGGCGAGTGTGTAGTGGAGAGTCAGGGTCGGGCTAGGTCGCTGAGGGATGAAGGAGGCGAGTGTGCAGTGGAGAGTCAGGGTAGGGCTAGGTCACTGAGGGATGAAGGAGGCGAGTGTGTCGTGGAGAGTCAGGGTCGGGCTAGGTCACTGAGGGATGAAGGAGGCGAGTGTGTCGTGGAGAGTCAGGGTCGGGCTCGGTCACTGAGGGATGAAGGAGGCGAGTGTGCAGTGGAGAGTCAGGGTCGGGCTTGGTCACTGAAGGATGAAGGCGGCGAGTGTGCAGTGGAGAGTCAGGGTCGGGCTAGGTCACTGAGGGATGAAGCAGGCGAGTGTGCAGTGGAGAGTCAGGGTCGGGCTAGGTCACTGAGGGATGGAGGAGGCGAGTGCAGTGGAGAGTCAGGGTCGGGCTGGGTCACTGAGAGATGAAGGAGGCGAGTGTGTAGTGGAGAGTCAGGGTCGGGCTAGGTCACTGAGGGATGAAAGAGGCGAGTGTGTAGTGGAGAATCAGGGTAGGGCTAGGTCACTGAGGGATGAAGGAGGCGAGTGTGCAGTGAAGAGTGAGGATAGGGCTAGGTCACTGAGGGATGAAAGAGGCGAGTGTGTAGTGGAGAGTCAGGGTAGGGCTAGGTCACTGAGGGATGAAAGAGGCGAGTGTGTAGTGGAGAGTCAGGGTCGGGCGAGGTCACTGAGGGATGAAGGAGGCGAGTGTGCAGTGAAGAGTGAGGATAGGGCTAGGTCACTGAGGGATGAAAGAGGCGAGTGTGCAGTGGAGAGTCAGGGTCGGGCTAGGTCACTGAGGGATGAAGGAGGCGAGTGTGCAGTGCAGAGTCAGGGTAGGGCTCGGTCACTGAGGGATGAAGGAGGCGAGTGTGCAGTGGAGAGTCAGGGTCGGGCTAGGTCACTGAGGGATGAAGGAGGCGAGTGTACAGTGGAGAGTCAGGGTCGGGCTAGGTCACTGAAGGATGAAGGAGGCGAGTGTGCAGTGGAGAGTCAGGGTCGGGCTAGGTCACTGAGGGATGAAGGAGGCGAGTGTGCAGTGGAGAGTCAGGATAGGGCTAGGTCACTGAGGGATGAAGGAGGCGAGTGTGCAGTGGAGAGTCAGGGTCGGGCTAGGTCACTGAGGGATGAAGGAGGCGAGTGTGCAGTGGAGAGTCAGGGTCGGGCTAGGTCACTGAGGGATGAAGGAGGCGAGTGTGCAGTGGAGAGTCAGGGTCGGGCTAGGTCACTGAGGGATGAAGGAGGCGAGTGAGTAGTGGAGAGTCAGGGTCGGGCTAGGTCACTGAGGGATGAAGGAGGCGAGTGTGTAGCGGAGAGTCAGGGTCGGGCTAGGTCACTGAGGGATGAAGGAGGCGAGTGTGCAGTGGAGAGTCAGGGTCGGGCTAGGTCACTGAGGGATGAAGGAGGCGAGTGTGTAGTGGAGAGTCAGGGTCGGGCTAGGTCACTGAGGGAAGAAGGAGGCGAGTGTGCAGTGGAGAGTCAGGGTAGGGCTAGGTCACTGATGGATGAAAGAGGCGAGTGTGTAGTGGAGAGTCAGGGTAGGGCTAGGTCACTGAGGGATGAAGGAGGCGAGTGTGCAGTGAAGAGTGAGGATAGGGCTAGGTCACTGAGGGATGAAAGAGGCGAGTGTGTAGTGGAGAGTCAGGGTAGGGCTAGGTCACTGAGGGATGAAAGAGGCGAGTGTGTAGTGGAGAGTCAGGGTCGGGCGAGGTCACTGAGGGATGAAGGAGGCGAGTGTGCAGTGAAGAGTGAGGATAGGGCTAGGTCACTGAGGGATGAAAGAGGCGAGTGTGTAGTGGAGAGTCAGGGTCGGGCTAGGTCACTGAGGGATGAAGGAGGCGAGTGTGTAGTGGAGAGTCAGGGTCGGGCTAGGTCAGTGAGGGATGAAGGAGGCGAGTGTGCAGTGGAGAGTCAGGGTCGGGCTAGGTCACTGAGGGATGAAGGAGGCGAGTGTACAGTGGAGAGTCAGGGTCGGGCTAGGTCACTGAAGGATGAAGGAGGCGAGTGTGCAGTGGAGAGCCAGGGTAGGACTAGGTCACTGAGGGATGAAGGTGGCGAGTGTGCGGTGGAGAGTCAGGGTCGGGCTAGGTCACTGAGGGATGAAGGAGGCGAGTGTGCAGTGGAGATTCAGGGACAGGCTAGGTCACTGAGGGATGAAGGAGGCGAGTGTGCAGTGGAGAGTCAGGGTCGGGCTAGGTCACTGAGGGATGAAGGAGGCGAGTGTGCAGTGGAGAGTCAGTGTCGGGCTAGGGCACTGAGGGATGAAGGAGGCGAGTGTGCAGTGGAGATTCAGGGTAGGGCTAGGGCACTGAGGGATGAAGGAGGCGAGTGTGTAGTGGAGAGTCAGGGTCGGGCTAGGTCAGTGAGTGATGAAGGAGGCGAGTGTGCAGTGGAGAGTCAGGGTCGGGCTAGGGCACTGAGGGATGAAGGAGGCGAGTTTGCAGTGGAGAGTCAGGGTAGGGCTAGGTCACTGAGGGATGAAGGAGGCGAGTGTGTAGCGGAGAGTCAGGGTCGGGCTAGGTCACTGAGGGATGATGGAGGCGAGTGTGTAGTGGAGAGTCAGGGTCGGGCTAGGTCAGTGAGTGATGAAGGAGGCGAGTGTGCAGTGGAGAGTCAGGGTCGGGCTAGGGCACTGAGGGATGAAGGAGGCGAGTTTGCAGTGGAGAGTCAGGGTAGGGCTAGGTCACTGAGGGATGAAGGAGGCGAGTGTGTAGCGGAGAGTCAGGGTCGGGCTAGGTCACTGAGGGATGAAGGAGGCGAGTGTGCAGTGGAGAGTCAGGGTAGGGCTAGGTCACTGAGGGATGAAAGAGGCGAGTGTGCAGTGGAGAGTCAGGGGAGGGCTAGGTCACTGAGGGATGAAGGAGGCGAGTGTGCAGTGGAGAGTCAGGGTAGGGCTAGGTCACTGAGGGATGAAGGAGGCGAGTGTGTAGTGGAGAGTCAGGGTCGGGCTAGGTCACTGAGGGATGAAGGAGGCGAGTGTGCAGTGCAGAGTCAGGGTAGGGCTCGGTCACTGAGGGATGAAGGAGGCGAGTGTGCAGTGGAGAGTCAGGGTCGGGCTAGGTCAGTGAGGGATGAAGGAGGCGAGTGTGCAGTGGAGAGTCAGGGTCGGGCTAGGTCACTGAGGGATGAAGGAGGCGAGTGTACAGTGGAGAGTCAGGGTCGGGCTAGGTCACTGAAGGATGAAGGAGGCAAGTGTGCAGTGGAGAGTCAGGGTAGGACTAGGTCACTGAGGGATGAAGGTGGCGAGTGTGCAGTGGAGAGTCAGGGTCGGGCTAGGTCACTGAGGGATGAAGGAGGCGAGTGTGCAGTGGAGAGTCAGGGTCGGGCTAGGTCACTGAGGGATGAAGGGGGCGAGTGTGCAGTGGAGAGTCAGGGTCGGGCTAGGTCAGTGAGGGATGAAGGAGGCGAGTGTGCAGTGGAGAGTCAGGGTCGGGCTAGGTCACTGAGGGATGAAGGAGGCGAGTGTGCAGTGGAGAGTCAGGATAGGGCTAGGTCACTGAGGGATGAAGGAGGCGAGTGTGCAGTGGAGAGTCAGGGTCGGGCTAGGTCACTGAGGGATGAAGGAGGCGAGTGTGCAGTGGAGAGTCAGGGTCGGGCTAGGTCACTGAGGGATGAAGGAGGCGAGTGCAGTGGAGAGTCAGGGTCGGGCTGGGTCACTGAGGGATGATGGAGGCGAGTGTGTAGTGGAGAGTCAGGGTCGGGCTAGGTCAGTGAGTGATGAAGGAGGCGAGTGTGCAGTGGAGAGTCAGGGTCGGGCTAGGTCACTGAGGGATGAAGGAGGCGAGTTTGCAGTGGAGAGTCAGGGTAGGGCTAGGTCACTGAGGGATGAAGGAGGCGAGTGTGTAGCGGAGAGTCAGGGTCGGGCTAGGTCACTGAGGGATGAAGGAGGCGAGTGTGCAGTGGAGAGTCAGGGTCGGGCTAGGTCACTGAGGGATGAAGGAGGCGAGTGTGCAGTGGAGAGTCAGGGTCGGGCTAGGTCACTGAGGGATGAAGGAGGTGAGTGTGCAGTGGAGAGTCAGGGTAGGGCTAGGTCACTGAGGGATGAAGGAGGCGAGTGTGCAGTGGAGAGTCAGGGTAGGGCTAGGTCACTGAGGGATGAAAGAGGCGAGTGTGCAGTGGAGAGTCAGGGGAGGGCTAGGTCACTGCGGGATGAAGGAGGCGAGTGTGCAGTGGAGAGTCAGGGTAGGGCTAGGTCACTGAGGGATGAAGGAGGCGAGTGTGTAGTGGAGAGTCAGGGTCGGGCTAGGTCACTGAGGGAAGAAGGAGGCGAGTGTGCAGTGCAGAGTCAGGGTAGGGCTCGGTCACTGAGGGATGAAGGAGGCGAGTGTGCAGTGGAGAGTCAGGGTCGGGCTAGGTCAGTGAGGGATGAAGGAGGCGAGTGTGTAGTGGAGAGTCAGGGTCGGGCTAGGTCACTGAAGGATGAAGGAGGCGAGTGTGCAGTGGAGAGTCAGGGTAGGACTAGGTCACTGAGGGATGAAGGTGGCGAGTGTGCAGTGGAGAGTCAGGGTCGGGCTAGGTCACTGAGGGATGAAGGAGGCGAGTGTGCAGTGGAGAGTCAGGGTCGGGCTAGGTCACTGAGGGATGAAGGGGGCGAGTGTGCAGTGGAGAGTCAGGGTCGGGCTAGGTCACTGAGGGATGAAGGAGGCGAGTGTGCAGTGGAGAGTCAGGGTCGGGCTAGGTCACTGAGGGATGAAGGAGGCGAGTGTGCAGTGGAGAGTCAGGATAGGGCTAGGTCACTGAGGGATGAAGGAGGCGAGTGTGCAGTGGAGAGTCAGGGTCGGGCTAGGTCACTGAGGGATGAAGGAGGCGAGTGTGCAGTGGAGAGTCAGGGTCGGGCTAGGTCACTGAGGGATGAAGGAGGCGAGTGTGCAGTGGAGAGTCAGGGTCGGGCTAGGTCACTGAGGGATGAAGGAGGCGAGTGTGCAGTGGAGAGTCAGTGTCGGGCTAGGGCACTGAGGGATGAAGGAGGCGAGTGTGCAGTGGAGATTCAGGGTAGGGCTAGGGCACTGATGGATGAAGGAGGCGAGTGTGCAGTGTAGAGTCAGGGTAGGGCTAGGTCACTGAGGGATGAAGGAGGCGAGTGTGTAGTGGAGGGTCAGGGTCGGGCTAGGTCACTGAGGGATGAAGGAGGCGAGTGTGCAGTGGAGAGTCAGGGTCGGGCTCGGTCACTGAGGGATGAAGGAGGCGAGTGTGCAGTGGAGAGTCAGGGTCGGGCTTGGTCACTGAAGGATGAAGGCGGCGAGTGTGCAGTGGAGAGTCAGGGTCGGGCTAGGTCACTGAGGGATGAAGGAGGCGAGTGTGCAGTGGAGAGTCAGGGTCGGGCTAGGTCACTGAGGGATGAAGGAGGCGAGTGTGCAGTGGAGAGTCAGGGTCGGGCTAGGTCACTGAGGGATGATGGAGGCGAGTGTGCAGTGGAGAGTAAGGGTAGGGCTAGGTCACTGAGGGATGAAGGAGGCGAGTGTGCAGTAGAGAGTCAGGGTCGGGCTAGGTCACTGAGGGATGAAGGAGGCGAGTGTACAGTGGAGAGTCAGGGTCGGGCTAGGTCACTGAAGGATGAAGGAGGCGAGTGTGTCGTGGAGAGTCAGGGTCGGGCTCGGTCACTGAGGGATGAAGGAGGCGAGTGTGCAGTGGAGAGTCAGGGTCGGGCTTGGTCACTGAAGGATGAAGGCGGCGAGTGTGCAGTGGAGAGTCAGGGTCGGGCTAGGTCACTGAGGGATGAAGCAGGCGAGTGTGCAGTGGAGAGTCAGGGTCGGGCTAGGTCACTGAGGGATGGAGGAGGCGAGTGCAGTGGAGAGTCAGGGTCGGGCTGGGTCACTGAGAGATGAAGGAGGCGAGTGTGTAGTGGAGAGTCAGGGTCGGGCTAGGTCACTGAGGGATGAAAGAGGCGAGTGTGTAGTGGAGAATCAGGGTAGGGCTAGGTCACTGAGGGATGAAGGAGGCGAGTGTGCAGTGAAGAGTGAGGATAGGGCTAGGTCACTGAGGGATGAAAGAGGCGAGTGTGTAGTGGAGAGTCAGGGTAGGGCTAGGTCACTGAGGGATGAAAGAGGCGAGTGTGTAGTGGAGAGTCAGGGTCGGGCGAGGTCACTGAGGGATGAAGGAGGCGAGTGTGCAGTGAAGAGTGAGGATAGGGCTAGGTCACTGAGGGATGAAAGAGGCGAGTGTGCAGTGGAGAGTCAGGGTCGGGCTAGGTCACTGAGGGATGAAGGAGGCGAGTGTGCAGTGCAGAGTCAGGGTAGGGCTCGGTCACTGAGGGATGAAGGAGGCGAGTGTGCAGTGGAGAGTCAGGGTCGGGCTAGGTCACTGAGGGATGAAGGAGGCGAGTGTACAGTGGAGAGTCAGGGTCGGGCTAGGTCACTGAAGGATGAAGGAGGCGAGTGTGCAGTGGAGAGTCAGGGTCGGGCTAGGTCACTGAGGGATGAAGGAGGCGAGTGTGCAGTGGAGAGTCAGGATAGGGCTAGGTCACTGAGGGATGAAGGAGGCGAGTGTGCAGTGGAGAGTCAGGGTCGGGCTAGGTCACTGAGGGATGAAGGAGGCGAGTGTGCAGTGGAGAGTCAGGGTCGGGCTAGGTCACTGAGGGATGAAGGAGGCGAGTGTGCAGTGGAGAGTCAGGGTCGGGCTAGGTCACTGAGGGATGAAGGAGGCGAGTGAGTAGTGGAGAGTCAGGGTCGGGCTAGGTCACTGAGGGATGAAGGAGGCGAGTGTGTAGCGGAGAGTCAGGGTCGGGCTAGGTCACTGAGGGATGAAGGAGGCGAGTGTGCAGTGGAGAGTCAGGGTCGGGCTAGGTCACTGAGGGATGAAGGAGGCGAGTGTGTAGTGGAGAGTCAGGGTCGGGCTAGGTCACTGAGGGAAGAAGGAGGCGAGTGTGCAGTGGAGAGTCAGGGTAGGGCTAGGTCACTGATGGATGAAAGAGGCGAGTGTGTAGTGGAGAGTCAGGGTAGGGCTAGGTCACTGAGGGATGAAGGAGGCGAGTGTGCAGTGAAGAGTGAGGATAGGGCTAGGTCACTGAGGGATGAAAGAGGCGAGTGTGTAGTGGAGAGTCAGGGTAGGGCTAGGTCACTGAGGGATGAAAGAGGCGAGTGTGTAGTGGAGAGTCAGGGTCGGGCGAGGTCACTGAGGGATGAAGGAGGCGAGTGTGCAGTGAAGAGTGAGGATAGGGCTAGGTCACTGAGGGATGAAAGAGGCGAGTGTGTAGTGGAGAGTCAGGGTCGGGCTAGGTCACTGAGGGATGAAGGAGGCGAGTGTGTAGTGGAGAGTCAGGGTCGGGCTAGGTCAGTGAGGGATGAAGGAGGCGAGTGTGCAGTGGAGAGTCAGGGTCGGGCTAGGTCACTGAGGGATGAAGGAGGCGAGTGTACAGTGGAGAGTCAGGGTCGGGCTAGGTCACTGAAGGATGAAGGAGGCGAGTGTGCAGTGGAGAGCCAGGGTAGGACTAGGTCACTGAGGGATGAAGGTGGCGAGTGTGCGGTGGAGAGTCAGGGTCGGGCTAGGTCACTGAGGGATGAAGGAGGCGAGTGTGCAGTGGAGATTCAGGGACAGGCTAGGTCACTGAGGGATGAAGGAGGCGAGTGTGCAGTGGAGAGTCAGGGTCGGGCTAGGTCACTGAGGGATGAAGGAGGCGAGTGTGCAGTGGAGAGTCAGTGTCGGGCTAGGGCACTGAGGGATGAAGGAGGCGAGTGTGCAGTGGAGATTCAGGGTAGGGCTAGGGCACTGAGGGATGAAGGAGGCGAGTGTGTAGTGGAGAGTCAGGGTCGGGCTAGGTCAGTGAGTGATGAAGGAGGCGAGTGTGCAGTGGAGAGTCAGGGTCGGGCTAGGGCACTGAGGGATGAAGGAGGCGAGTTTGCAGTGGAGAGTCAGGGTAGGGCTAGGTCACTGAGGGATGAAGGAGGCGAGTGTGTAGCGGAGAGTCAGGGTCGGGCTAGGTCACTGAGGGATGATGGAGGCGAGTGTGTAGTGGAGAGTCAGGGTCGGGCTAGGTCAGTGAGTGATGAAGGAGGCGAGTGTGCAGTGGAGAGTCAGGGTCGGGCTAGGGCACTGAGGGATGAAGGAGGCGAGTTTGCAGTGGAGAGTCAGGGTAGGGCTAGGTCACTGAGGGATGAAGGAGGCGAGTGTGTAGCGGAGAGTCAGGGTCGGGCTAGGTCACTGAGGGATGAAGGAGGCGAGTGTGCAGTGGAGAGTCAGGGTAGGGCTAGGTCACTGAGGGATGAAAGAGGCGAGTGTGCAGTGGAGAGTCAGGGGAGGGCTAGGTCACTGAGGGATGAAGGAGGCGAGTGTGCAGTGGAGAGTCAGGGTAGGGCTAGGTCACTGAGGGATGAAGGAGGCGAGTGTGTAGTGGAGAGTCAGGGTCGGGCTAGGTCACTGAGGGAAGAAGGAGGCGAGTGTGCAGTGCAGAGTCAGGGTAGGGCTCGGTCACTGAGGGATGAAGGAGGCGAGTGTGCAGTGGAGAGTCAGGGTCGGGCTAGGTCAGTGAGGGATGAAGGAGGCGAGTGTGCAGTGGAGAGTCAGGGTCGGGCTAGGTCACTGAGGGATGAAGGAGGCGAGTGTACAGTGGAGAGTCAGGGTCGGGCTAGGTCACTGAAGGATGAAGGAGGCGAGTGTGCAGTGGAGAGTCAGGGTAGGACTAGGTCACTGAGGGATGAAGGTGGCGAGTGTGCAGTGGAGAGTCAGGGTCGGGCTAGGTCACTGAGGGATGAAGGAGGCGAGTGTGCAGTGGAGAGTCAGGGTCGGGCTAGGTCACTGAGGGATGAAGGGGGCGAGTGTGCAGTGGAGAGTCAGGGTCGGGCTAGGTCACTGAGGGATGAAGGAGGCGAGTGTGCAGTGGAGAGTCAGGGTCGGGCTAGGTCACTGAGGGATGAAGGAGGCGAGTGTGCAGTGGAGAGTCAGGATAGGGCTAGGTCACTGAGGGATGAAGGAGGCGAGTGTGCAGTGGAGAGTCAGGGTCGGGCTAGGTCACTGAGGGATGAAGGAGGCGAGTGTGCAGTGGAGAGTCAGGGTCGGGCTAGGTCACTGAGGGATGAAGGAGGCGAGTGTGCAGTGGAGAGTCAGGGTCGGGCTAGGTCACTGAGGGATGAAGGAGGCGAGTGTGCAGTGGAGAGTCAGTGTCGGGCTAGGGCACTGAGGGATGAAGGAGGCGAGTGTGCAGTGGAGATTCAGGGTAGGGCTAGGGCACTGATTGATGAAGGAGGCGAGTGTGCAGTGTAGAGTCAGGGTAGGGCTAGGTCACTGAGGGATGAAGGAGGCGAGTGTGTAGTGGAGGGTCAGGGTCGGGCTAGGTCACTGAGGGATGAAGGAGGCGAGTGTGCAGTGGAGAGTCAGGGTCGGGCTCGGTCACTGAGGGATGAAGGAGGCGAGTGTGCAGTGGAGAGTCAGGGTCGGGCTTGGTCACTGAAGGATGAAGGCGGCGAGTGTGCAGTGGAGAGTCAGGGTCGGGCTAGGTCACTGAGGGATGAAGGAGGCGAGTGTGCAGTGGAGAGTCAGGGTCGGGCTAGGTCACTGAGGGATGAAGGAGGCGAGTGTGCAGTGGAGAGTCAGGGTCGGGCTAGGTCACTGAGGGATGATGGAGGCGAGTGTGCAGTGGAGAGTAAGGGTAGGGCTAGGTCACTGAGGGATGAAGGAGGCGAGTGTGCAGTAGAGAGTCAGGGTCGGGCTAGGTCACTGAGGGATGAAGGAGGCGAGTGTACAGTGGAGAGTCAGGGTCGGGCTAGGTCACTGAAGGATGAAGGAGGCGAGTGTGCAGTGGAGAGCCAGGGTAGGACTAGGTCACTGAGGGATGAAGGTGGCGAGTGTGCAGTGGAGAGTCAGGGTCGGGCTAGGTCACTGAGGGATGAAGGAGGCGAGGGTGCAGTGGAGAGTCAGGGTCGGGCTAGGTCACTGAGGGATGAAGGAGGCGAGTGTGCAGTGGAGAGTCAGGGTCGGGCTAGGTCACTGAGGGATGAAGGAGGCGAGTGTGCAGTGGAGAGTCAGGGTCGGGCTAGGTCACTGAGGGATGAAGGAGGCGAGTGTGCAGTGGAGAGTCAGGATAGGGCTAGGTCACTGAGGGATGAAGGAGGCGAGTGTGCAGTGGAGAGTCAGGGTCGGGCTAGGTCACTGAGGGATGAAGGAGGCGAGTGTGCAGTGGAGAGCCAGGGTCGGGCTAGGTCACTGAGGGATGAAGGAGGCGAGTGTGCAGTGGAGAGTCAGTGTCGGGCTAGGGCACTGAGGGATGAAGGAGGCGAGTGTGCAGTGGAGGTTCAGGGTAGGGCTAGGGCACTGAGGGATGAAGGAGGCGAGTGTGCAGTGTAGAGTCAGGGTAGGGCTAGGTCACTGAGGGATGAAGGAGGCGAGTGTATAGTGGAGAGTCAGGATCGGGCTAGGTCACTTAGGGATGAAGGAGGCGAGTGTGCAGTGGAGAGTCAGGGTCGGGCTAGGTCACTGAGGGATGAAGGAGGCGAGTGTGTAGTGGAGAGTCAGGGTCGGGCTAGTTCGCTGAGGGATGAAGGAGGCGAGTGTGCAGTGGAGAGTCAGGGTAGGGCTAGGTCACTGAGGGATGAAGGAGGCGAGTGTGTCGTGGAGAGTCAGGGTCGGGCTAGGTCACTGAGGGATGAAGGAGGCGAGTGTGTCGTGGAGAGTCAGGGTCGGGCTCGGTCACTGAGGGATGAAGGAGGCGAGTGTGCAGTGGAGAGTCAGGGTCGGGCTTGGTCACTGAAGGATGAAGGCGGCGAGTGTGCAGTGGAGAGTCAGGGTCGGGCTAGGTCACTGAGGGATGAAGCAGGCGAGTGTGCAGTGGAGAGTCAGGGTCGGGCTAGGTCACTGAGGGATGGAGGAGGCGAGTGCAGTGGAGAGTCAGGGTCGGGCTGGGTCACTGAGAGATGAAGGAGGCGAGTGTGTAGTGGAGAGTCAGGGTCGGGCTAGGTCACTGAGGGATGAAAGAGGCGAGTGTGTAGTGGAGAATCAGGGTAGGGCTAGGTCACTGAGGGATGAAGGAGGCGAGTGTGCAGTGAAGAGTGAGGATAGGGCTAGGTCACTGAGGGATGAAAGAGGCGAGTGTGTAGTGGAGAGTCAGGGTAGGGCTAGGTCACTGAGGGATGAAAGAGGCGAGTGTGTAGTGGAGAGTCAGGGTCGGGCGAGGTCACTGAGGGATGAAGGAGGCGAGTGTGCAGTGAAGAGTGAGGATAGGGCTAGGTCACTGAGGGATGAAAGAGGCGAGTGTGCAGTGGAGAGTCAGGGTCGGGCTAGGTCACTGAGGGATGAAGGAGGCGAGTGTGCAGTGCAGAGTCAGGGTAGGGCTCGGTCACTGAGGGATGAAGGAGGCGAGTGTGCAGTGGAGTGTCAGGGTCGGGCTAGGTCACTGAGGGATGAAGGAGGCGAGTGTACAGTGGAGAGTCAGGGTCGGGCTAGGTCACTGAAGGATGAAGGAGGCGAGTGTGCAGTGGAGAGTCAGGGTCGGGCTAGGTCACTGAGGGATGAAGGAGGCGAGTGTGCAGTGGAGAGTCAGGATAGGGCTAGGTCACTGAGGGATGAAGGAGGCGAGTGTGCAGTGGAGAGTCAGGGTCGGGCTAGGTCACTGAGGGATGAAGGAGGCGAGTGTGCAGTGGAGAGTCAGGGTCGGGCTAGGTCACTGAGGGATGAAGGAGGCGAGTGTGCAGTGGAGAGTCAGGGTCGGGCTAGGTCACTGAGGGATGAAGGAGGCGAGTGAGTAGTGGAGAGTCAGGGTCGGGCTAGGTCACTGAGGGATGAAGGAGGCGAGTGTGTAGCGGAGAGTCAGGGTCGGGCTAGGTCACTGAGGGATGAAGGAGGCGAGTGTGCAGTGGAGAGTCAGGGTCGGGCTAGGTCACTGAGGGATGAAGGAGGCGAGTGTGCAGTGGAGAGTCAGGGTCGGGCTAGGTCACTGAGGGATGAAGGAGGCGAGTGCAGTGGAGAGTCAGGGTCGGGCTGGGTCACTGAGGGATGATGGAGGCGAGTGTGTAGTGGAGAGTCAGGGTCGGGCTAGGTCAGTGAGTGATGAAGGAGGTGAGTGTGCAGTGGAGAGTCAGGGTCGGGCTAGGTCACTGAGGGATGAAGGAGGCGAGTTTGCAGTGGAGAGTCAGGGTAGGGCTAGGTCACTGAGGGATGAAGGAGGCGAGTGTGTAGCGGAGAGTCAGGGTCGGGCTAGGTCACTGAGGGATGAAGGAGGCGAGTGTGCAGTGGAGAGTCAGGGTAGGGCTAGGTCACTGAGGGATGAAGGAGGCGAGTGTGCAGTGGAGAGTCAGGGTCGGGCTAGGTCACTGAGGGATGAAGGAGGTGAGTGTGCAGTGGAGAGTCAGGGTAGGGCTAGGTCACTGAGGGATGAAGGAGGCGAGTGTGCAGTGGAGAGTCAGGGTAGGGCTAGGTCACTGAGGGATGAAAGAGGCGAGTGTGCAGTGGAGAGTCAGGGGAGGGCTAGGTCACTGAGGGATGAAGGAGGCGAGTGTGCAGTGGAGAGTCAGGGTAGGGCTAGGTCTCTGAGGGATGAAGGAGGTGAGTGTGTAGTGGAGAGTCAGGGTCGGGCTAGGTCACTGAGGGAAGAAGGAGGCGAGTGTGCAGTGCAGAGTCAGGGTAGGGCTCGGTCACTGAGGGATGAAGGAGGCGAGTGTGCAGTGGAGAGTCAGGGTCGGGCTAGGTCAGTGAGGGATGAAGGAGGCGAGTGTGCAGTGGAGAGTCAGGGTCGGGCTAGGTCACTGAGGGATGAAGGAGGCGAGTGTACAGTGGAGAGTCAGGGTCGGGCTAGGTCACTGAAGGATGAAGGAGGCGAGTGTGCAGTGGAGAGTCAGGGTAGGACTAGGTCACTGAGGGATGAAGGTGGCGAGTGTGCAGTGGAGAGTCAGGGTCGGGCTAGGTCACTGAGGGATGAAGGAGGCGAGTGTGCAGTGGAGAGTCAGGGTCGGGCTAGGTCACTGAGGGATGAAGGGGGCGAGTGTGCAGTGGAGAGTCAGGGTCGGGCTAGGTCACTGAGGGATGAAGGAGGCGAGTGTGCAGTGGAGAGTCAGGGTCGGGCTAGGTCACTGAGGGATGAAGGAGGCGAGTGTGCAGTGGAGAGTCAGGATAGGGCTAGGTCACTGAGGGATGAAGGAGGCGAGTGTGCAGTGGAGAGTCAGGGTCGGGCTAGGTCACTGAGGGATGAAGGAGGCGAGTGTGCAGTGGAGAGTCAGGGTCGGGCTAGGTCACTGAGGGATGAAGGAGGCGAGTGTGCAGTGGAGAGTCAGGGTCGGGCTAGGTCACTGAGGGATGAAGGAGGCGAGTGTGCAGTGGAGAGTCAGTGTCGGGCTAGGGCACTGAGGGATGAAGGAGGCGAGTGTGCAGTGGAGATTCAGGGTAGGGCTAGGGCACTGATGGATGAAGGAGGCGAGTGTGCAGTGTAGAGTCAGGGTAGGGCTAGGTCACTGAGGGATGAAGGAGGCGAGTGTGTAGTGGAGAGTCAGGGTCGGGCTAGGTCACTGAGGGATGAAGGAGGCGAGTGTGCAGTGGAGAGTCAGGGTCGGGCTCGGTCACTGAGGGATGAAGGAGGCGAGTGTGCAGTGGAGAGTCAGGGTCGGGCTTGGTCACTGAAGGATGAAGGCGGCGAGTGTGCAGTGGAGAGTCAGGGTCGGGCTAGGTCACTGAGGGATGAAGGAGGCGAGTGTGCAGTGGAGAGTCAGGGTCGGGCTAGGTCACTGAGGGATGAAGGAGGCGAGTGTGCAGTGGAGAGTCAGGGTCGGGCTAGGTCACTGAGGGATGATGGAGGCGAGTGTGCAGTGGAGAGTAAGGGTAGGGCTAGGTCACTGAGGGATGAAGGAGGCGAGTGTGCAGTAGAGAGTCAGGGTCGGGCTAGGTCACTGAGGGATGAAGGAGGCGAGTGTACAGTGGAGAGTCAGGGTCGGGCTAGGTCACTGAAGGATGAAGGAGGCGAGTGTGCAGTGGAGAGCCAGGGTAGGACTAGGTCACTGAGGGATGAAGGTGGCGAGTGTGCAGTGGAGAGTCAGGGTCGGGCTAGGTCACTGAGGGATGAAGGAGGCGAGGGTGCAGTGGAGAGTCAGGGTCGGGCTAGGTCACTGAGGGATGAAGGAGGCGAGTGTGCAGTGGAGAGTCAGGGTCGGGCTAGGTCACTGAGGGATGAAGGAGGCGAGTGTGCAGTGGAGAGTCAGGGTCGGGCTAGGTCACTGAGGGATGAAGGAGGCGAGTGTGCAGTGGAGAGTCAGGATAGGGCTAGGTCACTGAGGGATGAAGGAGGCGAGTGTGCAGTGGAGAGTCAGGGTCGGGCTAGGTCACTGAGGGATGAAGGAGGCGAGTGTGCAGTGGAGAGCCAGGGTCGGGCTAGGTCACTGAGGGATGAAGGAGGCGAGTGTGCAGTGGAGAGTCAGTGTCGGGCTAGGGCACTGAGGGATGAAGGAGGCGAGTGTGCAGTGGAGGTTCAGGGTAGGGCTAGGGCACTGAGGGATGAAGGAGGCGAGTGTGCAGTGTAGAGTCAGGGTAGGGCTAGGTCACTGAGGGATGAAGGAGGCGAGTGTATAGTGGAGAGTCAGGATCGGGCTAGGTCACTTAGGGATGAAGGAGGCGAGTGTGCAGTGGAGAGTCAGGGTCGGGCTAGGTCACTGAGGGATGAAGGAGGCGAGTGTGTAGTGGAGAGTCAGGGTCGGGCTAGGTCGCTGAGGGATGAAGGAGGCGAGTGTGTAGCGGAGAGTCAGGGTCGGGCTAGGTCACTGAGGGATGAAGGAGGCGAGTGTGCAGTGGAGAGTCAGGGTCGGGCTAGGTCACTGAGGGATGAAGGAGGTGAGTGTGCAGTGGAGAGTCAGGGTAGGGCTAGGTCACTGAGGGATGAAGGAGGCGAGTGTGCAGTGGAGAGTCAGGGTAGGGCTAGGTCACTGAGGGATGAAAGAGGCGAGTGTGCAGTGGAGAGTCAGGGGAGGGCTAGGTCACTGAGGGATGAAGGAGGCGAGTGTGCAGTGGAGAGTCAGGGTAGGGCTAGGTCTCTGAGGGATGAAGGAGGCGAGTGTGTAGTGGAGAGTCAGGGTCGGGCTAGGTCACTGAGGGAAGAAGGAGGCGAGTGTGCAGTGCAGAGTCAGGGTAGGGCTCGGTCACTGAGGGATGAAGGAGGCGAGTGTGCAGTGGAGAGTCAGGGTCGGGCTAGGTCAGTGAGGGATGAAGGAGGCGAGTGTGCAGTGGAGAGTCAGGGTCGGGCTAGGTCACTGAGGGATGAAGGAGGCGAGTGTACAGTGGAGAGTCAGGGTCGGGCTAGGTCACTGAAGGATGAAGGAGGCGAGTGTGCAGTGGAGAGTCAGGGTAGGACTAGGTCACTGAGGGATGAAGGTGGCGAGTGTGCAGTGGAGAGTCAGGGTCGGGCTAGGTCACTGAGGGATGAAGGAGGCGAGTGTGCAGTGGAGAGTCAGGGTCGGGCTAGGTCACTGAGGGATGAAGGGGGCGAGTGTGCAGTGGAGAGTCAGGGTCGGGCTAGGTCACTGAGGGATGAAGGAGGCGAGTGTGCAGTGGAGAGTCAGGGTCGGGCTAGGTCACTGAGGGATGAAGGAGGCGAGTGTGCAGTGGAGAGTCAGGATAGGGCTAGGTCACTGAGGGATGAAGGAGGCGAGTGTGCAGTGGAGAGTCAGGGTCGGGCTAGGTCACTGAGGGATGAAGGAGGCGAGTGTGCAGTGGAGAGTCAGGGTCGGGCTAGGTCACTGAGGGATGAAGGAGGCGAGTGTGCAGTGGAGAGTCAGGGTCGGGCTAGGTCACTGAGGGATGAAGGAGGCGAGTGTGCAGTGGAGAGTCAGTGTCGGGCTAGGGCACTGAGGGATGAAGGAGGCGAGTGTGCAGTGGAGATTCAGGGTAGGGCTAGGGCACTGATGGATGAAGGAGGCGAGTGTGCAGTGTAGAGTCAGGGTAGGGCTAGGTCACTGAGGGATGAAGGAGGCGAGTGTGTAGTGGAGAGTCAGGGTCGGGCTAGGTCACTGAGGGATGAAGGAGGCGAGTGTGCAGTGGAGAGTCAGGGTCGGGCTCGGTCACTGAGGGATGAAGGAGGCGAGTGTGCAGTGGAGAGTCAGGGTCGGGCTTGGTCACTGAAGGATGAAGGCGGCGAGTGTGCAGTGGAGAGTCAGGGTCGGGCTAGGTCACTGAGGGATGAAGGAGGCGAGTGTGCAGTGGAGAGTCAGGGTCGGGCTAGGTCACTGAGGGATGAAGGAGGCGAGTGTGCAGTGGAGAGTCAGGGTCGGGCTAGGTCACTGAGGGATGATGGAGGCGAGTGTGCAGTGGAGAGTAAGGGTAGGGCTAGGTCACTGAGGGATGAAGGAGGCGAGTGTGCAGTAGAGAGTCAGGGTCGGGCTAGGTCACTGAGGGATGAAGGAGGCGAGTGTACAGTGGAGAGTCAGGGTCGGGCTAGGTCACTGAAGGATGAAGGAGGCGAGTGTGCAGTGGAGAGCCAGGGTAGGACTAGGTCACTGAGGGATGAAGGTGGCGAGTGTGCAGTGGAGAGTCAGGGTCGGGCTAGGTCACTGAGGGATGAAGGAGGCGAGGGTGCAGTGGAGAGTCAGGGTCGGGCTAGGTCACTGAGGGATGAAGGAGGCGAGTGTGCAGTGGAGAGTCAGGGTCGGGCTAGGTCACTGAGGGATGAAGGAGGCGAGTGTGCAGTGGAGAGTCAGGGTCGGGCTAGGTCACTGAGGGATGAAGGAGGCGAGTGTGCAGTGGAGAGTCAGGATAGGGCTAGGTCACTGAGGGATGAAGGAGGCGAGTGTGCAGTGGAGAGTCAGGGTCGGGCTAGGTCACTGAGGGATGAAGGAGGCGAGTGTGCAGTGGAGAGCCAGGGTCGGGCTAGGTCACTGAGGGATGAAGGAGGCGAGTGTGCAGTGGAGAGTTAGTGTCGGGCTAGGGCACTGAGGGATGAAGGAGGCGAGTGTGCAGTGGAGGTTCAGGGTAGGGCTAGGGCACTGAGGGATGAAGGAGGCGAGTGTGCAGTGTAGAGTCAGGGTAGGCTAGGTCACTGAGGGATGAAGGAGGCGAGTGTATAGTGGAGAGTCAGGATCGGGCTAGGTCACTTAGGGATGAAGGAGGCGAGTGTGCAGTGGAGAGTCAGGGTCGGGCTAGGTCACTGAGGGATGAAGGAGGCGAGTGTGTAGTGGAGAGTCAGGGTCGGGCTAGGTCGCTGAGGGATGAAGGAGGCGAGTGTGCAGTGGAGAGTCAGGGTAGGGCTAGGTCACTGAGGGATGAAGGAGGCGAGTGTGTCGTGGAGAGTCAGGGTCGGGCTAGGTCACTGAGGGATGAAGGAGGCGAGTGTGTCGTGGAGAGTCAGGGTCGGGCTCGGTCACTGAGGGATGAAGGAGGCGAGTGTGCAGTGGAGAGTCAGGGTCGGGCTTGGTCACTGAAGGATGAAGGCGGCGAGTGTGCAGTGGAGAGTCAGGGTCGGGCTAGGTCACTGAGGGATGAAGCAGGCGAGTGTGCAGTGGAGAGTCAGGGTCGGGCTAGGTCACTGAGGGATGGAGGAGGCGAGTGCAGTGGAGAGTCAGGGTCGGGCTGGGTCACTGAGAGATGAAGGAGGCGAGTGTGTAGTGGAGAGTCAGGGTCGGGCTAGGTCACTGAGGGATGAAAGAGGCGAGTGTGTAGTGGAGAATCAGGGTAGGGCTAGGTCACTGAGGGATGAAGGAGGCGAGTGTGCAGTGAAGAGTGAGGATAGGGCTAGGTCACTGAGGGATGAAAGAGGCGAGTGTGTAGTGGAGAGTCAGGGTAGGGCTAGGTCACTGAGGGATGAAAGAGGCGAGTGTGTAGTGGAGAGTCAGGGTCGGGCGAGGTCACTGAGGGATGAAGGAGGCGAGTGTGCAGTGAAGAGTGAGGATAGGGCTAGGTCACTGAGGGATGAAAGAGGCGAGTGTGCAGTGGAGAGTCAGGGTCGGGCTAGGTCACTGAGGGATGAAGGAGGCGAGTGTGCAGTGCAGAGTCAGGGTAGGGCTCGGTCACTGAGGGATGAAGGAGGCGAGTGTGCAGTGGAGAGTCAGGGTCGGGCTAGGTCACTGAGGGATGAAGGAGGCGAGTGTACAGTGGAGAGTCAGGGTCGGGCTAGGTCACTGAAGGATGAAGGAGGCGAGTGTGCAGTGGAGAGTCAGGGTCGGGCTAGGTCACTGAGGGATGAAGGAGGCGAGTGTGCAGTGGAGAGTCAGGATAGGGCTAGGTCACTGAGGGATGAAGGAGGCGAGTGTGCAGTGGAGAGTCAGGGTCGGGCTAGGTCACTGAGGGATGAAGGAGGCGAGTGTGCAGTGGAGAGTCAGGGTCGGGCTAGGTCACTGAGGGATGAAGGAGGCGAGTGTGCAGTGGAGAGTCAGGGTCGGGCTAGGTCACTGAGGGATGAAGGAGGCGAGTGAGTAGTGGAGAGTCAGGGTCGGGCTAGGTCACTGAGGGATGAAGGAGGCGAGTGTGTAGCGGAGAGTCAGGGTCGGGCTAGGTCACTGAGGGATGAAGGAGGCGAGTGTGCAGTGGAGAGTCAGGGTCGGGCTAGGTCACTGAGGGATGAAGGAGGCGAGTGTGTAGTGGAGAGTCAGGGTCGGGCTAGGTCACTGAGGGAAGAAGGAGGCGAGTGTGCAGTGAGAGTCAGGGTAGGGCTAGGTCACTGATGGATGAAAGAGGCGAGTGTGTAGTGGAGAGTCAGGTAGGGCTAGGTCACTGAGGGATGAAGGAGGCGAGTGTGCAGTGAAGAGTGAGGATAGGGCTAGGTCACTGAGGGATGAAAGAGGCGAGAGTGTGTAGTGGAGAGTCAGGGTAGGGCTAGGTCACTGAGGGATGAAAGAGGCGAGTGTGTAGTGGAGAGTCAGGGTCGGGCGAGGTCACTGAGGGATGAAGGAGGCGAGTGTGCAGTGAAGAGTGAGGATAGGGCTAGGTCACTGAGGGATGAAAGAGGCGAGTGTGTAGTGGAGAGTCAGGGTCGGGCTAGGTCACTGAGGGATGAAGGAGGCGAGTGTGTAGTGGAGAGTCAGGGTCGGGCTAGGTCAGTGAGGGATGAAGGAGGCGAGTGTGCAGTGGAGAGTCAGGGTCGGGCTAGGTCACTGAGGGATGAAGGAGGCGAGTGTACAGTGGAGAGTCAGGGTCGGGCTAGGTCACTGAAGGATGAAGGAGGCGAGTGTGCAGTGGAGAGCCAGGGTAGGACTAGGTCACTGAGGGATGAAGGTGGCGAGTGTGCGGTGGAGAGTCAGGGTCGGGCTAGGTCACTGAGGGATGAAGGAGGCGAGTGTGCAGTGGAGATTCAGGGACAGGCTAGGTCACTGAGGGATGAAGGAGGCGAGTGTGCAGTGGAGAGTCAGGGTCGGGCTAGGTCACTGAGGGATGAAGGAGGCGAGTGTGCAGTGGAGAGTCAGTGTCGGGCTAGGGCACTGAGGGATGAAGGAGGCGAGTGTGCAGTGGAGATTCAGGGTAGGGCTAGGGCACTGAGGGATGAAGGAGGCGAGTGTGTAGTGGAGAGTCAGGGTCGGGCTAGGTCAGTGAGTGATGAAGGAGGCGAGTGTGCAGTGGAGAGTCAGGGTCGGGCTAGGGCACTGAGGGATGAAGGAGGCGAGTTTGCAGTGGAGAGTCAGGGTAGGGCTAGGTCACTGAGGGATGAAGGAGGCGAGTGTGTAGCGGAGAGTCAGGGTCGGGCTAGGTCACTGAGGGATGATGGAGGCGAGTGTGTAGTGGAGAGTCAGGGTCGGGCTAGGTCAGTGAGTGATGAAGGAGGCGAGTGTGCAGTGGAGAGTCAGGGTCGGGCTAGGGCACTGAGGGATGAAGGAGGCGAGTTTGCAGTGGAGAGTCAGGGTAGGGCTAGGTCACTGAGGGATGAAGGAGGCGAGTGTGTAGCGGAGAGTCAGGGTCGGGCTAGGTCACTGAGGGATGAAGGAGGCGAGTGTGCAGTGGAGAGTCAGGGTAGGGCTAGGTCACTGAGGGATGAAAGAGGCGAGTGTGCAGTGGAGAGTCAGGGGAGGGCTAGGTCACTGAGGGATGAAGGAGGCGAGTGTGCAGTGGAGAGTCAGGGTAGGGCTAGGTCACTGAGGGATGAAGGAGGCGAGTGTGTAGTGGAGAGTCAGGGTCGGGCTAGGTCACTGAGGGATGAAGGAGGCGAGTGTGCAGTGCAGAGTCAGGGTAGGGCTCGGTCACTGAGGGATGAAGGAGGCGAGTGTGCAGTGGAGAGTCAGGGTCGGGCTAGGTCAGTGAGGGATGAAGGAGGCGAGTGTGCAGTGGAGAGTCAGGGTCGGGCTAGGTCACTGAGGGATGAAGGAGGCGAGTGTACAGTGGAGAGTCAGGGTCGGGCTAGGTCACTGAAGGATGAAGGAGGCAAGTGTGCAGTGGAGAGTCAGGGTAGGACTAGGTCACTGAGGGATGAAGGTGGCGAGTGTGCAGTGGAGAGTCAGGGTCGGGCTAGGTCACTGAGGGATGAAGGAGGCGAGTGTGCAGTGGAGAGTCAGGGTCGGGCTAGGTCACTGAGGGATGAAGGGGGCGAGTGTGCAGTGGAGAGTCAGGGTCGGGCTAGGTCAGTGAGGGATGAAGGAGGCGAGTGTGCAGTGGAGAGTCAGGGTCGGGCTAGGTCACTGAGGGATGAAGGAGGCGAGTGTGCAGTGGAGAGTCAGGATAGCGCTAGGTCACTGAGGGATGAAGGAGGCGAGTGTGCAGTGGAGAGTCAGGGTCGGGCTAGGTCACTGAGGGATGAAGGAGGCGAGTGTGCAGTGGAGAGTCAGGGTCGGGCTAGGTCACTGAGGGATGAAGGAGGCGAGTGCAGTGGAGAGTCAGGGTCGGGCTGGGTCACTGAGGGATGATGGAGGCGAGTGTGTAGTGGAGAGTCAGGGTCGGGCTAGGTCAGTGAGTGATGAAGGAGGCGAGTGTGCAGTGGAGAGTCAGGGTCGGGCTAGGTCACTGAGGGATGAAGGAGGCGAGTTTGCAGTGGAGAGTCAGGGTAGGGCTAGGTCACTGAGGGATGAAGGAGGCGAGTGTGTAGCGGAGAGTCAGGGTCGGGCTAGGTCACTGAGGGATGAAGGAGGCGAGTGTGCAGTGGAGAGTCAGGGTAGGGCTAGGTCACTGAGGGATGAAGGAGGCGAGTGTGCAGTGGAGAGTCAGGGTCGGGCTAGGTCACTGAGGGATGAAGGAGGCTGAGTGTGCAGTGGAGAGTCAGGGTAGGGCTAGGTCACTGAGGGATGAAGGAGGCGAGTGTGCAGTGGAGAGTCAGGGTAGGGCTAGGTCACTGAGGATGAAAGGAGGCGAGTGTGCAGTGGAGAGTCAGGGGAGGGCTAGGTCACTGAGGGATGAAGGAGGCGAGTGTGCAGTTGGAGAGTCAGGGTAGGGCTAGGTCACTGAGGGATGAAGGAGGCGAGTGTGTAGTGAGAGTCAGGGTCGGGCTAGGTCACTGAGGGAAGAAGGAGGCGAGTGTGCAGTGCAGAGTCAGGGTAGGGCTCGGTCACTGAGGGATGAAGGAGGCGAGTGTGCAGTGGAGAGTCAGGGTCGGGCTAGGTCAGCTGAGGGATGAAGGAGGCGAGTGTGCAGTGGAGAGTCAGGGTCGGGCTAGGTCACTGAGGGATGAAGGAGGCGAGTGTACAGTGGAGAGTCAGGGTCGGGCTAGGTCACTGAAGGATGAAGGAGGCGAGTGTGCAGTGGAGAGTCAGGGTAGGACTAGGTCACTGAGGGATGAAGGTGGCGAGTGTGCAGTGGAGAGTCAGAGGTCGGGCTAGGTCACTGAGGGATGAAGGAGGCGAGTGTGCAGTGGAGAGTCAGGGTCGGGCTAGGTCACTGAGGGATGAAGGGGGCGATGTGTGCAGTGGAGAGTCAGGGTCGGGCTAGGTCACTGAGGGATGAAGGAGGCGAGTGTGCAGTGGAGAGTCAGGGTCGGGCTAGGTCACTGAGGGATGAAGGAGGCGAGTGTGCAGTGGAGAGTCAGGATAGGGCTAGGTCACTGAGGGATGGAAGGAGTGTGCAGTGGAGAGTCAGGGTCGGGCTAGGTCACTGAGGGATGAAGGAGGCGAGTGTGCAGTGGAGAGTCAGGGTCGGGCTAGGTCACTGAGGGATGAAGGAGGCGAGTGTGCAGTGGAGAGTCAGGGTCGGGCTAGGTCACTGAGGGATGAAGGAGGCGAGTGTGCAGTGGAGAGTCAGTGTCGGGCTAGGGCACTGAGGGATGAAGGAGGCGAGTGTGCAGTGGAGATTCAGGGTAGGGCTAGGGCACTGATGGATGAAGGAGGCGAGTGTGCAGTGTAGAGTCAGGGTAGGGCTAGGTCACTGAGGGATGAAGGAGGCGAGTGTGTAGTGGAGGGTCAGGGTCGGGCTAGGTCACTGAGGGATGAAGGAGGCGAGTGTGCAGTGGAGAGTCAGGGTCGGGCTTGGTCACTGAAGGATGAAGGCGGCGAGTGTGCAGTGGAGAGTCAGGGTCGGGCTAGGTCACTGAGGGATGAAGGAGGCGAGTGTGCAGTGGAGAGTCAGGGTCGGGCTAGGTCACTGAGGGATGAAGGAGGCGAGTGTGCAGTGGAGAGTCAGGGTCGGGCTAGGTCACTGAGGGATGATGGAGGCGAGTGTGCAGTGGAGAGTAAGGGTAGGGCTAGGTCACTGAGGGATGAAGGAGGCGAGTGTGCAGTAGAGAGTCAGGGTCGGGCTAGGTCACTGAGGGATGAAGGAGGCGAGTGTACAGTGGAGAGTCAGGGTCGGGCTAGGTCACTGAAGGATGAAGGAGGCGAGTGTGCAGTGGAGAGCCAGGGTAGGACTAGGTCACTGAGGGATGAAGGTGGCGAGTGTGCAGTGGAGAGTCAGGGTCGGGCTAGGTCACTGAGGGATGAAGGAGGCGAGGGTGCAGTGGAGAGTCAGGGTCGGGCTAGGTCACTGAGGGATGAAGGAGGCGAGTGTGCAGTGGAGAGTCAGGGTCGGGCTAGGTCACTGAGGGATGAAGGAGGCGAGTGTGCAGTGGAGAGTCAGGGTCGGGCTAGGTCACTGAGGGATGAAGGAGGCGAGTGTGCAGTGGAGAGTCAGGATAGGGCTAGGTCACTGAGGGATGAAGGAGGCGAGTGTGCAGTGGAGAGTCAGGGTCGGGCTAGGTCACTGAGGGATGAAGGAGGCGAGTGTGCAGTGGAGAGCCAGGGTCGGGCTAGGTCACTGAGGGATGAAGGAGGCGAGTGTGCAGTGGAGAGTCAGTGTCGGGCTAGGGCACTGAGGGATGAAGGAGGCGAGTGTGCAGTGGAGGTTCAGGGTAGGGCTAGGGCACTGAGGGATGAAGGAGGCGAGTGTGCAGTGTAGAGTCAGGGTAGGGCTAGGTCACTGAGGGATGAAGGAGGCGAGTGTATAGTGGAGAGTCAGGATCGGGCTAGGTCACTTAGGGATGAAGGAGGCGAGTGTGCAGTGGAGAGTCAGGGTCGGGCTAGGTCACTGAGGGATGAAGGAGGCGAGTGTGTAGTGGAGAGTCAGGGTCGGGCTAGGTCGCTGAGGGATGAAGGAGGCGAGTGTGCAGTGGAGAGTCAGGGTAGGGCTAGGTCACTGAGGGATGAAGGAGGCGAGTGTGTCGTGGAGAGTCAGGGTCGGGCTAGGTCACTGAGGGATGAAGGAGGCGAGTGTGTCGTGGAGAGTCAGGGTCGGGCTCGGTCACTGAGGGATGAAGGAGGCGAGTGTGCAGTGGAGAGTCAGGGTCGGGCTTGGTCACTGAAGGATGAAGGCGGCGAGTGTGCAGTGGAGAGTCAGGGTCGGGCTAGGTCACTGAGGGATGAAGCAGGCGAGTGTGCAGTGGAGAGTCAGGGTCGGGCTAGGTCACTGAGGGATGGAGGAGGCGAGTGCAGTGGAGAGTCAGGGTCGGGCTGGGTCACTGAGAGATGAAGGAGGCGAGTGTGTAGTGGAGAGTCAGGGTCGGGCTAGGTCACTGAGGGATGAAAGAGGCGAGTGTGTAGTGGAGAATCAGGGTAGGGCTAGGTCACTGAGGGATGAAGGAGGCGAGTGTGCAGTGAAGAGTGAGGATAGGGCTAGGTCACTGAGGGATGAAAGAGGCGAGTGTGTAGTGGAGAGTCAGGGTCGGGCGAGGTCACTGAGGGATGAAGGAGGCGAGTGTGCAGTGAAGAGTGAGGATAGGGCTAGGTCACTGAGGGATGAAAGAGGCGAGTGTGCAGTGGAGAGTCAGGGTCGGGCTAGGTCACTGAGGGATGAAGGAGGCGAGTGTGCAGTGCAGAGTCAGGGTAGGGCTCGGTCACTGAGGGATGAAGGAGGCGAGTGTGCAGTGGAGAGTCAGGGTCGGGCTAGGTCACTGAGGGATGAAGGAGGCGAGTGTACAGTGGAGAGTCAGGGTCGGGCTAGGTCACTGAAGGATGAAGGAGGCGAGTGTGCAGTGGAGAGTCAGGGTCGGGCTAGGTCACTGAGGGATGAAGGAGGCGAGTGTGCAGTGGAGAGTCAGGATAGGGCTAGGTCACTGAGGGATGAAGGAGGCGAGTGTGCAGTGGAGAGTCAGGGTCGGGCTAGGTCACTGAGGGATGAAGGAGGCGAGTGTGCAGTGGAGAGTCAGGGTCGGGCTAGGTCACTGAGGGATGAAGGAGGCGAGTGTGCAGTGGAGAGTCAGGGTCGGGCTAGGTCACTGAGGGATGAAGGAGGCGAGTGAGTAGTGGAGAGTCAGGGTCGGGCTAGGTCACTGAGGGATGAAGGAGGCGAGTGTGTAGCGGAGAGTCAGGGTCGGGCTAGGTCACTGAGGGATGAAGGAGGCGAGTGTGCAGTGGAGAGTCAGGGTCGGGCTAGGTCACTGAGGGATGAAGGAGGCGAGTGTGTAGTGGAGAGTCAGGGTCGGGCTAGGTCACTGAGGGAAGAAGGAGGCGAGTGTGCAGTGGAGAGTCAGGGTAGGGCTAGGTCACTGATGGATGAAAGAGGCGAGTGTGTAGTGGAGAGTCAGGGTAGGGCTAGGTCACTGAGGGATGAAGGAGGCGAGTGTGCAGTGAAGAGTGAGGATAGGGCTAGGTCACTGAGGGATGAAAGAGGCGAGTGTGTAGTGGAGAGTCAGGGTAGGGCTAGGTCACTGAGGGATGAAAGAGGCGAGTGTGTAGTGGAGAGTCAGGGTCGGGCGAGGTCACTGAGGGATGAAGGAGGCGAGTGTGCAGTGAAGAGTGAGGATAGGGCTAGGTCACTGAGGGATGAAAGAGGCGAGTGTGTAGTGGAGAGTCAGGGTCGGGCTAGGTCACTGAGGGATGAAGGAGGCGAGTGTGTAGTGGAGAGTCAGGGTCGGGCTAGGTCAGTGAGGGATGAAGGAGGCGAGTGTGCAGTGGAGAGTCAGGGTCGGGCTAGGTCACTGAGGGATGAAGGAGGCGAGTGTACAGTGGAGAGTCAGGGTCGGGCTAGGTCACTGAAGGATGAAGGAGGCGAGTGTGCAGTGGAGAGCCAGGGTAGGACTAGGTCACTGAGGGATGAAGGTGGCGAGTGTGCGGTGGAGAGTCAGGGTCGGGCTAGGTCACTGAGGGATGAAGGAGGCGAGTGTGCAGTGGAGATTCAGGGACAGGCTAGGTCACTGAGGGATGAAGGAGGCGAGTGTGCAGTGGAGAGTCAGGGTCGGGCTAGGTCACTGAGGGATGAAGGAGGCGAGTGTGCAGTGGAGAGTCAGTGTCGGGTTAGGGCACTGAGGGATGAAGGAGGCGAGTGTGCAGTGGAGATTCAGGGTAGGGCTAGGGCACTGAGGGATGAAGGAGGCGAGTGTGTAGTGGAGAGTCAGGGTCGGGCTAGGTCAGTGAGTGATGAAGGAGGCGAGTGTGCAGTGGAGAGTCAGGGTCGGGCTAGGGCACTGAGGGATGAAGGAGGCGAGTTTGCAGTGGAGAGTCAGGGTAGGGCTAGGTCACTGAGGGATGAAGGAGGCGAGTGTGTAGCGGAGAGTCAGGGTCGGGCTAGGTCACTGAGGGATGATGGAGGCGAGTGTGTAGTGGAGAGTCAGGGTCGGGCTAGGTCAGTGAGTGATGAAGGAGGCGAGTGTGCAGTGGAGAGTCAGGGTCGGGCTAGGGCACTGAGGGATGAAGGAGGCGAGTTTGCAGTGGAGAGTCAGGGTAGGGCTAGGTCACTGAGGGATGAAGGAGGCGAGTGTGTAGCGGAGAGTCAGGGTCGGGCTAGGTCACTGAGGGATGAAGGAGGCGAGTGTGCAGTGGAGAGTCAGGGTAGGGCTAGGTCACTGAGGGATGAAAGAGGCGAGTGTGCAGTGGAGAGTCAGGGGAGGGCTAGGTCACTGAGGGATGAAGGAGGCGAGTGTGCAGTGGAGAGTCAGGGTAGGGCTAGGTCACTGAGGGATGAAGGAGGCGAGTGTGTAGTGGAGAGTCAGGGTCGGGCTAGGTCACTGAGGGATGAAGGAGGCGAGTGTGCAGTGCAGAGTCAGGGTAGGGCTCGGTCACTGAGGGATGAAGGAGGCGAGTGTGCAGTGGAGAGTCAGGGTCGGGCTAGGTCAGTGAGGGATGAAGGAGGCGAGTGTGCAGTGGAGAGTCAGGGTCGGGCTAGGTCACTGAGGGATGAAGGAGGCGAGTGTACAGTGGAGAGTCAGGGTCGGGCTAGGTCACTGAAGGATGAAGGAGGCAAGTGTGCAGTGGAGAGTCAGGGTAGGACTAGGTCACTGAGGGATGAAGGTGGCGAGTGTGCAGTGGAGAGTCAGGGTCGGGCTAGGTCACTGAGGGATGAAGGAGGCGAGTGTGCAGTGGAGAGTCAGGGTCGGGCTAGGTCACTGAGGGATGAAGGGGGCGAGTGTGCAGTGGAGAGTCAGGGTCGGGCTAGGTCAGTGAGGGATGAAGGAGGCGAGTGTGCAGTGGAGAGTCAGGGTCGGGCTAGGTCACTGAGGGATGAAGGAGGCGAGTGTGCAGTGGAGAGTCAGGATAGGGCTAGGTCACTGAGGGATGAAGGAGGCGAGTGTGCAGTGGAGAGTCAGGGTCGGGCTAGGTCACTGAGGGATGAAGGAGGCGAGTGTGCAGTGGAGAGTCAGGGTCGGGCTAGGTCACTGAGGGATGAAGGAGGCGAGTGCAGTGGAGAGTCAGGGTCGGGCTGGGTCACTGAGGGATGATGGAGGCGAGTGTGTAGTGGAGAGTCAGGGTCGGGCTAGGTCAGTGAGTGATGAAGGAGGCGAGTGTGCAGTGGAGAGTCAGGGTCGGGCTAGGTCACTGAGGGATGAAGGAGGCGAGTGTGTAGCGGAGAGTCAGGGTCGGGCTAGGTCAGTGAGTGATGAAGGAGGCGAGTGTGCAGTGGAGAGTCAGGGTAGGGCTAGGTCACTGAGGGATGAAGGAGGCGAGTGTGCAGTGGAGAGTCAGGGTCGGGCTAGGTCACTGAGGGATGAAGGAGGTGAGTGTGCAGTGGAGAGTCAGGGTAGGGCTAGGTCACTGAGGGATGAAGGAGGCGAGTGTGCAGTGGAGAGTCAGGGTAGGGCTAGGTCACTGAGGGATGAAAGAGGCGAGTGTGCAGTGGAGAGTCAGGGGAGGGCTAGGTCACTGAGGGATGAAGGAGGCGAGTGTGCAGTGGAGAGTCAGGGTAGGGCTAGGTCACTGAGGGATGAAGGAGGCGAGTGTGTAGTGGAGAGTCAGGGTCGGGCTAGGTCACTGAGGGAAGAAGGAGGCGAGTGTGCAGTGCAGAGTCAGGGTAGGGCTCGGTCACTGAGGGATGAAGGAGGCGAATGTGCAGTGGAGAGTCAGGGTCGGGCTAGGTCAGTGAGGGATGAAGGAGGCGAGTGTGCAGTGGAGAGTCAGGGTCGGGCTAGGTCACTGAGGGATGAAGGAGGCGAGTGTACAGTGGAGAGTCAGGGTCGGGCTAGGTCACTGAAGGATGAAGGAGGCGAGTGTGCAGTGGAGAGTCAGGGTAGGACTAGGTCACTGAGGGATGAAGGTGGCGAGTGTGCAGTGGAGAGTCAGGGTCGGGCTAGGTCACTGAGGGATGAAGGAGGCGAGTGTGCAGTGGAGAGTCAGGGTCGGGCTAGGTCACTGAGGGATGAAGGGGGCGAGTGTGCAGTGGAGAGTCAGGGTCGGGCTAGGTCACTGAGGGATGAAGGAGGCGAGTGTGCAGTGGAGAGTCAGGGTCGGGCTAGGTCACTGAGGGATGAAGGAGGCGAGTGTGCAGTGGAGAGTCAGGATAGGGCTAGGTCACTGAGGGATGAAGGAGGCGAGTGTGCAGTGGAGAGTCAGGGTCGGGCTAGGTCACTGAGGGATGAAGGAGGCGAGTGTGCAGTGGAGAGTCAGGGTCGGGCTAGGTCACTGAGGGATGAAGGAGGCGAGTGTGCAGTGGAGAGTCAGGGTCGGGCTAGGTCACTGAGGGATGAAGGAGGCGAGTGTGCAGTGGAGAGTCAGTGTCGGGCTAGGGCACTGAGGGATGAAGGAGGCGAGTGTGCAGTGGAGATTCAGGGTAGGGCTAGGGCACTGATGGATGAAGGAGGCGAGTGTGCAGTGTAGAGTCAGGGTAGGGCTAGGTCACTGAGGGATGAAGGAGGCGAGTGTGTAGTGGAGAGTCAGGGTCGGGCTAGGTCACTGAGGGATGAAGGAGGCGAGTGTGCAGTGGAGAGTCAGGGTCGGGCTCGGTCACTGAGGGATGAAGGAGGCGAGTGTGCAGTGGAGAGTCAGGGTCGGGCTTGGTCACTGAAGGATGAAGGCGGCGAGTGTGCAGTGGAGAGTCAGGGTCGGGCTAGGTCACTGAGGGATGAAGGAGGCGAGTGTGCAGTGGAGAGTCAGGGTCGGGCTAGGTCACTGAGGGATGAAGGAGGCGAGTGTGCAGTGGAGAGTCAGGGTCGGGCTAGGTCACTGAGGGATGATGGAGGCGAGTGTGCAGTGGAGAGTAAGGGTAGGGCTAGGTCACTGAGGGATGAAGGAGGCGAGTGTGCAGTAGAGAGTCAGGGTCGGGCTAGGTCACTGAGGGATGAAGGAGGCGAGTGTACAGTGGAGAGTCAGGGTCGGGCTAGGTCACTGAAGGATGAAGGAGGCGAGTGTGCAGTGGAGAGCCAGGGTAGGACTAGGTCACTGAGGGATGAAGGTGGCGAGTGTGCAGTGGAGAGTCAGGGTCGGGCTAGGTCACTGAGGGATGAAGGAGGCGAGGGTGCAGTGGAGAGTCAGGGTCGGGCTAGGTCACTGAGGGATGAAGGAGGCGAGTGTGCAGTGGAGAGTCAGGGTCGGGCTAGGTCACTGAGGGATGAAGGAGGCGAGTGTGCAGTGGAGAGTCAGGGTCGGGCTAGGTCACTGAGGGATGAAGGAGGCGAGTGTGCAGTGGAGAGTCAGGATAGGGCTAGGTCACTGAGGGATGAAGGAGGCGAGTGTGCAGTGGAGAGTCAGGGTCGGGCTAGGTCACTGAGGGATGAAGGAGGCGAGTGTGCAGTGGAGAGCCAGGGTCGGGCTAGGTCACTGAGGGATGAAGGAGGCGAGTGTGCAGTGGAGAGTCAGTGTCGGGCTAGGGCACTGAGGGATGAAGGAGGCGAGTGTGCAGTGGAGGTTCAGGGTAGGGCTAGGGCACTGAGGGATGAAGGAGGCGAGTGTGCAGTGTAGAGTCAGGGTAGGGCTAGGTCACTGAGGGATGAAGGAGGCGAGTGTATAGTGGAGAGTCAGGATCGGGCTAGGTCACTTAGGGATGAAGGAGGCGAGTGTGCAGTGGAGAGTCAGGGTCGGGCTAGGTCACTGAGGGATGAAGGAGGCGAGTGTGTAGTGGAGAGTCAGGGTCGGGCTAGGTCGCTGAGGGATGAAGGAGGCGAGTGTGCAGTGGAGAGTCAGGGTAGGGCTAGGTCACTGAGGGATGAAGGAGGCGAGTGTGTCGTGGAGAGTCAGGGTCGGGCTAGGTCACTGAGGGATGAAGGAGGCGAGTGTGTCGTGGAGAGTCAGGGTCGGGCTCGGTCACTGAGGGATGAAGGAGGCGAGTGTGCAGTGGAGAGTCAGGGTCGGGCTTGGTCACTGAAGGATGAAGGCGGCGAGTGTGCAGTGGAGAGTCAGGGTCGGGCTAGGTCACTGAGGGATGAAGCAGGCGAGTGTGCAGTGGAGAGTCAGGGTCGGGCTAGGTCACTGAGGGATGGAGGAGGCGAGTGCAGTGGAGAGTCAGGGTCGGGCTGGGTCACTGAGAGATGAAGGAGGCGAGTGTGTAGTGGAGAGTCAGGGTCGGGCTAGGTCACTGAGGGATGAAAGAGGCGAGTGTGTAGTGGAGAATCAGGGTAGGGCTAGGTCACTGAGGGATGAAGGAGGCGAGTGTGCAGTGAAGAGTGAGGATAGGGCTAGGTCACTGAGGGATGAAAGAGGCGAGTGTGTAGCGGAGAGTCAGGGTAGGGCTAGGTCACTGAGGGATGAAAGAGGCGAGTGTGTAGTGGAGAGTCAGGGTCGGGCGAGGTCACTGAGGGATGAAGGAGGCGAGTGTGCAGTGAAGAGTGAGGATAGGGCTAGGTCACTGAGGGATGAAAGAGGCGAGTGTGCAGTGGAGAGTCAGGGTCGGGCTAGGTCACTGAGGGATGAAGGAGGCGAGTGTGCAGTGCAGAGTCAGGGTAGGGCTCGGTCACGGAGGGATGAAGGAGGCGAGTGTGCAGTGGAGAGTCAGGGTCGGGCTAGGTCACTGAGGGATGAAGGAGGCGAGTGTACAGTGGAGAGTCAGGGTCGGGCTAGGTCACTGAAGGATGAAGGAGGCGAGTGTGCAGTGGAGAGTCAGGGTCGGGCTAGGTCACTGAGGGATGAAGGAGGCGAGTGTGCAGTGGAGAGTCAGGATAGGGCTAGGTCACTGAGGGATGAAGGAGGCGAGTGTGCAGTGGAGAGTCAGGGTCGGGCTAGGTCACTGAGGGATGAAGGAGGCGAGTGTGCAGTGGAGAGTCAGGGTCGGGCTAGGTCACTGAGGGATGAAGGAGGCGAGTGTGCAGTGGAGAGTCAGGGTCGGGCGAGGTCACTGAGGGATGAAGGAGGCGAGTGTGCAGTGGAGAGTCAGGGTCGGGCTAGGTCACTGAGGGATGAAGGAGGCGAGTGTGCAGTGGAGAGTCAGTGTCGGGCTAGGGCACTGAGGGATGAAGAAGGCGAGTGTGCAGTGGAGATTCAGGGTAGGGCTCGGGCACTGAGGGATGAAGGAGGCGAGTGTGCAGTGTAGAGTCAGGGTAGGGCTAGGTCACTGAGGGATGAAGGAGGCGAGTGTGCAGTGGAGAGTCAGGGTCGGGCTAGGTCACTGAGGGATGAAGGAGGCGAGTGTGCAGTGGAGAGTCAGGGTCGGGCTAGGTCACTGAGGGATGAAGGAGGCGAGTGTGCATTGGAGAGTCAGGGTCGGGCTGGGTCACCGAGAGATGAAGGAGGCCAGTGTGCAGTGGAGAGTCAGTGTCGGGCTCGGTCACTGAGGGATGAAGGAGGCGAGTGTGTAGTGGAGAGTCAGGGTAGGGCTAGGTCACTGAGGGATGAAGGAGGCGAGTGTGCAGTGGAGAGTCAGGGTAGGGCTAGGTCACTGAGGGATGAAGGAGGTGAGTGTGCAGTGGAGAGTCAGGGTCGGGCTAGATCACTGAGGGATGAAGGAGGCGAGTGTGCATTGGAGAGTCAGGGTCGGGCTGGGTCACCGAGAGATGAAGGAGGCCAGTGTGCAGTGGAGAGTCAGGGTCGGGCTAGGTCACTGAGGGATGAAGGAGGCGAGTGTGCAGTGGAGAGTCAGGGTCGGGCTAGGGCACTGAGGGATGAAGGAGGCGAGTTTGCAGTGGAGAGTCAGGGTAGGGCTAGGTCACTGAGGGATGAAGGAGGCGAGTGTGTAGCGGAGAGTCAGGGTCGGGCTAGGTCACTGAGGGATGAAGGAGGCGAGTGTGCAGTGGAGAGTCAGGGTAGGGCTAGGTCACTGAGGGATGAAAGAGGCGAGTGTGCAGTGGAGAGTCAGGGGAGGGCTAGGTCACTGAGGGATGAAGGAGGCGAGTGTGCAGTGGAGAGTCAGGGTAGGGCTAGGTCACTGAGGGATGAAGGAGGCGAGTGTGTAGTGGAGAGTCAGGGTCGGGCTAGGTCACTGAGGGATGAAGGAGGCGAGTGTGCAGTGCAGAGTCAGGGTAGGGCTCGGTCACTGAGGGATGAAGGAGGCGAGTGTGCAGTGGAGAGTCAGGGTCGGGCTAGGTCAGTGAGGGATGAAGGAGGCGAGTGTGCAGTGGAGAGTCAGGGTCGGGCTAGGTCACTGAGGGATGAAGGAGGCGAGTGTACAGTGGAGAGTCAGGGTCGGGCTAGGTCACTGAAGGATGAAGGAGGCAAGTGTGCAGTGGAGAGTCAGGGTAGGACTAGGTCACTGAGGGATGAAGGAGGCGAGTGTGCAGTGGAGAGTCAGGGTCGGGCTAGGTCACTGAGGGATGAAGGGGGCGAGTGTGCAGTGGAGAGTCAGGGTCGGGCTAGGTCAGTGAGGGATGAAGGAGGCGAGTGTGCAGTGGAGAGTCAGGGTCGGGCTAGGTCACTGAGGGATGCAGGAGGCGAGTGTGCAGTGGAGAGTCAGGATAGGGCTAGGTAACTGAGGGATGAAGGAGGCGAGTGTGCAGTGGAGAGTCAGGGTCGGGCTAGGTCACTGAGGGATGAAGGAGGCGAGTGTGCAGTGGAGAGTCAGGGTCGGGCTAGGTCACTGAGGGATGAAGGAGGCGAGTGCAGTGGAGAGTCAGGGTCGGGCTGGGTCACTGAGGGATGATGGAGGCGAGTGTGTAGTGGAGAGTCAGGGTCGGGCTAGATCAGTGAGTGATGAAGGAGGCGAGTGTGCAGTGGAGAGTCAGGGTCGGGCTAGGTCACTGAGGGATGAAGGAGGCGAGTTTGCAGTGGAGAGTCAGGGTAGGGCTAGGTCACTGAGGGATGAAGGAGGCGAGTGTGTAGCGGAGAGTCAGGGTCGGGCTAGGTCACTGAGGGATGAAGGAGGCGAGTGTGCAGTGGAGAGTCAGGGTAGGGCTAGGTCACTGAGGGATGAAGGAGGCGAGTGTGCAGTGGAGAGTCAGGGTCGGGCTAGGTCACTGAGGGATGAAGGAGGTGAGTGTGCAGTGGAGAGTCAGGGTAGGGCTAGGTCACTGAGGGATGAAGGAGGCGAGTGTGCAGTGGAGAGTCAGGGTAGGGCTAGGTCACTGAGGGATGAAAGAGGCGAGTGTGCAGTGGAGAGTCAGGGGAGGGCTAGGTCACTGAGGGATGAAGGAGGCGAGTGTGCAGTGGAGAGTCAGGGTAGGGCTAGGTCACTGAGGGATGAAGGAGGCGAGTGTGTAGTGGAGAGTCAGGGTCGGGCTAGGTCACTGAGGGAAGAAGGAGGCGAGTGTGCAGTGCAGAGTCAGGGTAGGGCTCGGTCACTGAGGGATGAAGGAGGCGAGTGTGCAGTGGAGAGTCAGGGTCGGGCTAGGTCAGTGAGGGATGAAGGAGGCGAGTGTGCAGTGGAGAGTCAGGGTCGGGCTAGGTCACTGAGGGATGAAGGAGGCGAGTGTACAGTGGAGAGTCAGGGTCGGGCTAGGTCACTGAAGGATGAAGGAGGCGAGTGTGCAGTGGAGAGTCAGGGTAGGACTAGGTCACTGAGGGATGAAGGTGGCGAGTGTGCAGTGGAGAGTCAGGGTCGGGCTAGGTCACTGAGGGATGAAGGAGGCGAGTGTGCAGTGGAGAGTCAGGGTCGGGCTAGGTCACTGAGGGATGAAGGGGGCGAGTGTGCAGTGGAGAGTCAGGGTCGGGCTAGGTCACTGAGGGATGAAGGAGGCGAGTGTGCAGTGGAGAGTCAGGGTCGGGCTAGGTCACTGAGGGATGAAGGAGGCGAGTGTGCAGTGGAGAGTCAGGATAGGGCTAGGTCACTGAGGGATGAAGGAGGCGAGTGTGCAGTGGAGAGTCAGGGTCGGGCTAGGTCACTGAGGGATGAAGGAGGCGAGTGTGCAGTGGAGAGTCAGGGTCGGGCTAGGTCACTGAGGGATGAAGGAGGCGAGTGTGCAGTGGAGAGTCAGGGTCGGGCTAGGTCACTGAGGGATGAAGGAGGCGAGTGTGCAGTGGAGAGTCAGTGTCGGGCTAGGGCACTGAGGGATGAAGGAGGCGAGTGTGCAGTGGAGATTCAGGGTAGGGCTAGGGCACTGATGGATGAAGGAGGCGAGTGTGCAGTGTAGAGTCAGGGTAGGGCTAGGTCACTGAGGGATGAAGGAGGCGAGTGTGTAGTGGAGAGTCAGGGTCGGGCTAGGTCACTGAGGGATGAAGGAGGCGAGTGTGCAGTGGAGAGTCAGGGTCGGGCTCGGTCACTGAGGGATGAAGGAGGCGAGTGTGCAGTGGAGAGTCAGGGTCGGGCTTGGTCACTGAAGGATGAAGGCGGCGAGTGTGCAGTGGAGAGTCAGGGTCGGGCTAGGTCACTGAGGGATGAAGGAGGCGAGTGTGCAGTGGAGAGTCAGGGTCGGGCTAGGTCACTGAGGGATGAAGGAGGCGAGTGTGCAGTGGAGAGTCAGGGTCGGGCTAGGTCACTGAGGGATGATGGAGGCGAGTGTGCAGTGGAGAGTAAGGGTAGGGCTAGGTCACTGAGGGATGAAGGAGGCGAGTGTGCAGTAGAGAGTCAGGGTCGGGCTAGGTCACTGAGGGATGAAGGAGGCGAGTGTACAGTGGAGAGTCAGGGTCGGGCTAGGTCACTGAAGGATGAAGGAGGCGAGTGTGCAGTGGAGAGCCAGGGTAGGACTAGGTCACTGAGGGATGAAGGTGGCGAGTGTGCAGTGGAGAGTCAGGGTCGGGCTAGGTCACTGAGGGATGAAGGAGGCGAGGGTGCAGTGGAGAGTCAGGGTCGGGCTAGGTCACTGAGGGATGAAGGAGGCGAGTGTGCAGTGGAGAGTCAGGGTCGGGCTAGGTCACTGAGGGATGAAGGAGGCGAGTGTGCAGTGGAGAGTCAGGGTCGGGCTAGGTCACTGAGGGATGAAGGAGGCGAGTGTGCAGTGGAGAGTCAGGATAGGGCTAGGTCACTGAGGGATGAAGGAGGCGAGTGTGCAGTGGAGAGTCAGGGTCGGGCTAGGTCACTGAGGGATGAAGGAGGCGAGTGTGCAGTGGAGAGCCAGGGTCGGGCTAGGTCACTGAGGGATGAAGGAGGCGAGTGTGCAGTGGAGAGTCAGTGTCGGGCTAGGGCACTGAGGGATGAAGGAGGCGAGTGTGCAGTGGAGGTTCAGGGTAGGGCTAGGGCACTGAGGGATGAAGGAGGCGAGTGTGCAGTGTAGAGTCAGGGTAGGGCTAGGTCACTGAGGGATGAAGGAGGCGAGTGTATAGTGGAGAGTCAGGATCGGGCTAGGTCACTTAGGGATGAAGGAGGCGAGTGTGCAGTGGAGAGTCAGGGTCGGGCTAGGTCACTGAGGGATGAAGGAGGCGAGTGTGTAGTGGAGAGTCAGGGTCGGGCTAGGTCGCTGAGGGATGAAGGAGGCGAGTGTGCAGTGGAGAGTCAGGGTAGGGCTAGGTCACTGAGGGATGAAGGAGGCGAGTGTGTCGTGGAGAGTCAGGGTCGGGCTAGGTCACTGAGGGATGAAGGAGGCGAGTGTGTCGTGGAGAGTCAGGGTCGGGCTCGGTCACTGAGGGATGAAGGAGGCGAGTGTGCAGTGGAGAGTCAGGGTCGGGCTTGGTCACTGAAGGATGAAGGCGGCGAGTGTGCAGTGGAGAGTCAGGGTCGGGCTAGGTCACTGAGGGATGAAGCAGGCGAGTGTGCAGTGGAGAGTCAGGGTCGGGCTAGGTCACTGAGGGATGGAGGAGGCGAGTGCAGTGGAGAGTCAGGGTCGGGCTGGGTCACTGAGAGATGAAGGAGGCGAGTGTGTAGTGGAGAGTCAGGGTCGGGCTAGGTCACTGAGGGATGAAAGAGGCGAGTGTGTAGTGGAGAATCAGGGTAGGGCTAGGTCACTGAGGGATGAAGGAGGCGAGTGTGCAGTGAAGAGTGAGGATAGGGCTAGGTCACTGAGGGATGAAAGAGGCGAGTGTGTAGTGGAGAGTCAGGGTAGGGCTAGGTCACTGAGGGATGAAAGAGGCGAGTGTGTAGTGGAGAGTCAGGGTCGGGCGAGGTCACTGAGGGATGAAGGAGGCGAGTGTGCAGTGAAGAGTGAGGATAGGGCTAGGTCACTGAGGGATGAAAGAGGCGAGTGTGCAGTGGAGAGTCAGGGTCGGGCTAGGTCACTGAGGGATGAAGGAGGCGAGTGTGCAGTGCAGAGTCAGGGTAGGGCTCGGTCACTGAGGGATGAAGGAGGCGAGTGTGCAGTGGAGAGTCAGGGTCGGGCTAGGTCACTGAGGGATGAAGGAGGCGAGTGTACAGTGGAGAGTCAGGGTCGGGCTAGGTCACTGAAGGATGAAGGAGGCGAGTGTGCAGTGGAGAGTCAGGGTCGGGCTAGGTCACTGAGGGATGAAGGAGGCGAGTGTGCAGTGGAGAGTCAGGATAGGGCTAGGTCACTGAGGGATGAAGGAGGCGAGTGTGCAGTGGAGAGTCAGGGTCGGGCTAGGTCACTGAGGGATGAAGGAGGCGAGTGTGCAGTGGAGAGTCAGGGTCGGGCTAGGTCACTGAGGGATGAAGGAGGCGAGTGTGCAGTGGAGAGTCAGGGTCGGGCGAGGTCACTGAGGGATGAAGGAGGCGAGTGTGCAGTGGAGAGTCAGGGTCGGGCTAGGTCACTGAGGGATGAAGGAGGCGAGTGTGCAGTGGAGAGTCAGTGTCGGGCTAGGGCACTGAGGGATGAAGAAGGCGAGTGTGCAGTGGAGATTCAGGGTAGGTCTCGGGCACTGAGGGATGAAGGAGGCGAGTGTGCAGTGTAGAGTCAGGGTAGGGCTAGGTCACTGAGGGATGAAGGAGGCGAGTGTGCAGTGGAGAGTCAGGGTCGGGCTAGGTCACTGAGGGATGAAGGAGGCGAGTGTGCAGTGGAGAGTCAGGGTCGGGCTAGGTCACTGAGGGATGAAGGAGGCGAGTGTGCATTGGAGAGTCAGGGTCGGGCTGGGTCACCGAGAGATGAAGGAGGCCAGTGTGCAGTGGAGAGTCAGTGTCGGGCTCGGTCACTGAGGGATGAAGGAGGCGAGTGTGTAGTGGAGAGTCAGGGTAGGGCGAGGTCACTGAGGGATGAAGGAGGCGAGTGTGCAGTGGAGAGTCAGGGTAGGGCTAGGTCACTGAGGGATGAAGGAGGTGAGTGTGCAGTGGAGAGTCAGGGTCGGGCTAGATCACTGAGGGATGAAGGAGGCGAGTGTGCATTGGAGAGTCAGGGTCGGGCTGGGTCACCGAGAGATGAAGGAGGCCAGTGTGCAGTGGAGAGTCAGGGTCGGGCTAGGTCACTGAGGGATGAAGGAGGCGAGTGTGCAGTGGAGAGTCAGGATAGGGCAAGGTCACTGAGGGATGAAGGAGGCGAGTGTGCAGTGGAGAGTCAGGGTCGGGCTCGGTCACTGAGGGATGAAGGAGGCGAGTGTGCAGTGGAGAGTCAGGGTCGGGCTAGGTCAGTGAGTGATGAAGGAGGCGAGTGTGCAGTGGAGAGTCAGGGTCGGGTTAGGTCACTGAGGGATGAAGGAGGCGAGTTTGCAGTGGAGAGTCAGGGTAGGGCTAGGTCACTGAGGGATGAAGGAGGCGAGTGTGTCGCGGAGAGTCAGGGTCGGGCTAGGTCACTGAGGGATGAAGGAGGCGAGTGTGCAGTGGAGAGTCAGGGTAGGGCTAGGTCACTGAGGGATGAAGGAGGCGAGTGTGCAGTGGAGAGTCAGGGTCGGGCTAGGTCACTGAGGGATGAAGGAGGTGAGTGTGCAGTGGAGAGTCAGGGTAGGGCTAGGTCACTGAGGGATGAAGGAGGCGAGAGTGCAGTGGAGAGTCAGGGTAGGGCTAGGTCACTGAGGGATGAAAGAGGCGAGTGTGCAGTGGAGAGTCAGGGTAGGGCTAGGTCACTGAGGGATGAAGGAGGCGAGTGTGTAGCGGAGAGTCAGGGTAGGGCTAGGTCACTGAGGGATGAAGGAGGCGAGTGTGCAGTGGAGAGTCAGGGTAGGGCTAGGTCACTGAGGGATGAAGGAGGCGAGTGTGTAGTGGAGAGTCAGGGTCGGGCTAGGTCACTGAGGGATGAAGGAGGCGAGTGTGCAGTGCAGAGTCAGGGGAGGGCTCGGTCACTGAGGGATGAAGGAGGCGAGTGTGCAGTGGAGAGTCAGGGTCGGGCTAGGTCAGTGAGGGATGAAGGAGGCGAGTGTGCAGTGGAGAGTCAGGGTCGGGCTAGGTCACTGAGGGATGAAGGAGGCGAGTGTACAGTGGAGAGTCAGGGTCGGGCTAGGTCACTGAAGGATGAAGGAGGCGAGTGTGCAGTGGAGAGCCAGGGTAGGACTAGGTCACTGAGGGATGAAGGAGGCGAGTGTGCAGTGGAGAGTCAGGGTCGGGCTAGGTCACTGAGGGATGAAGGAGGTGAGTGTGCAGTGGAGAGTCAGGGTAGGGCTAGGTCACTGAGGGATGAAGGAGGCGAGTGTGCAGTGGAGAGTCAGGGTAGGGCTAGGTCACTGAGGGATGAAAGAGGCGAGTGTGCAGTGGAGAGTCAGGGGAGGGCTAGGTCACTGAGGGATGAAGGAGGCGAGTGTGCAGTGGAGAGTCAGGGTAGGGCTAGGTCACTGAGGGATGAAGGAGGCGAGTGTGTAGTGGAGAGTCAGGGTCGGGCTAGGTCACTGAGGGATGAAGGAGGCGAGTGTGCAGTGCAGAGTCAGGGTAGGGCTCGGTCACTGAGGGATGAAGGAGGCGAGTGTGCAGTGGAGAGTCAGGGTCAGGCTAGGTCAGTGAGGGATGAAGGAGGCGAGTGTGCAGTGGAGAGTCAGGGTCGGGCTAGGTCACTGTGGGATGAAGGAGGCGAGTGTACAGTGGAGAGTCAGGGTCGGGCTAGGTCACTGAAGGATGAAGGAGGCAAGTGTGCAGTGGAGAGTCAGGGTAGGACTAGGTCACTGAGGGATGAAGGTGGCGAGTGTGCAGTGGAGAGTCAGGGTCGGGCTAGGTCACTGAGGGATGAAGGAGGCGAGTGTGCAGTGGAGAGTCAGGGTCGGGCTAGGTCACTGAGGGATGAAGGGGGCGAGTGTGCAGTGGAGAGTCAGGGTCGGGCTAGGTCACTGAGGGATGAAGGAGGCGAGTGTGCAGTGGAGAGTCAGGGTCGGGCTATGTCACTGAGGGATGAAGGAGGCGAGTGTGCAGTGGAGAGTCAGGGTCGGGCTAGGTCACTGAGGGATGAAGGAGGCGAGTGTGCAGTGGAGAGTCAGGGTCGGGCTAGGTCACTGAGGGATGAAGGAGGCGAGTGTGCAGTGGAGAGCCAGGGTCGGGCTAGGTCACTGAGGGATGAAGGAGGCGAGTGCAGTGGAGAGTCAGGGTCGGGCTGGGTCACTGAGGGATGATGGAGGCGAGTGTGTAGTGGAGAGTCAGGGTCGGGCTAGGTCAGTGAGTGATGAAGGAGGCGAGTGTGCAGTGGAGAGTCAGGGTCGGGCTAGGTCACTGAGGGATGAAGGAGGCGAGTTTGCAGTGGAGAGTCAGGGTAGGGCTAGGTCACTGAGGGATGAAGGAGGCGAGTGTGTAGCGGAGAGTCAGGGTCGGGCTAGGTCACTGAGGGATGAAGGAGGCGAGTGTGCAGTGGAGAGTCAGGGTAGGGCTAGGTCACTGAGGGATGAAGGAGGCGAGTGTGCAGTGGAGAGTCAGGGTCGGGCTAGGTCACTGAGGGATGAAGGAGGTGAGTGTGCAGTGGAGAGTCAGGGTAGGGCTAGGTCACTGAGGGATGAAGGAGGCGAGTGTGCAGTGGAGAGTCAGGGTAGGGCTAGGTCACTGAGGGATGAAAGAGGCGAGTGTGCAGTGGAGAGTCAGGGGAGGGCTAGGTCACTGAGGGATGAAGGAGGCGAGTGTGCAGTGGAGAGTCAGGGTAGGGCTAGGTCACTGAGGGATGAAGGAGGCGAGTGTGTAGTGGAGAGTCAGGGTCGGGCTAGGTCACTGAGGGATGAAGGAGGCGAGTGTGCAGTGCAGAGTCAGGGTAGGGCTCGGTCACTGAGGGATGAAGGAGGCGAGTGTGCAGTGGAGAGTCAGGGTCGGGCTAGGTCAGTGAGGGATGAAGGAGGCGAGTGTGCAGTGGAGAGTCAGGGTCGGGCTAGGTCACTGAGGGATGAAGGAGGCGAGTGTACAGTGGAGAGTCAGGGTCGGGCTAGGTCACTGAAGGATGAAGGAGGCGAGTGTGCAGTGGAGAGTCAGGGTAGGACTAGGTCACTGAGGGATGAAGGTGGCGAGTGTGCAGTGGAGAGTCAGGGTCGGGCTAGGTCACTGAGGGATGAAGGAGGCGAGTGTGCAGTGGAGAGTCAGGGTCGGGCTAGGTCACTGAGGGATGAAGGGGGCGAGTGTGCAGTGGAGAGTCAGGGTCGGGCTAGGTCACTGAGGGATGAAGGAGGCGAGTGTGCAGTGGAGAGTCAGGGTCGGGCTAGGTCACTGAGGGATGAAGGAGGCGAGTGTGCAGTGGAGAGTCAGGATAGGGCTAGGTCACTGAGGGATGAAGGAGGCGAGTGTGCAGTGGAGAGTCAGGGTCGGGCTAGTTCACTGAGGGATGAAGGAGGCGAGTGTGCAGTGGAGAGTCAGGGTCGGGCTAGGTCACTGAGGGATGAAGGAGGCGAGTGTGCAGTGGAGAGTCAGGGTCGGGCTAGGTCACTGAGGGATGAAGGAGGCGAGTGTGCAGTGGAGAGTCAGTGTCGGGCTAGGGCACTGAGGGATGAAGGAGGCGAGTGTGCAGTGGAGATTCAGTGTAGGGCTAGGGCACTGATGGATGAAGGAGGCGAGTGTGCAGTGTAGAGTCAGGGTAGGGCTAGGTCACTGAGGGATGAAGGAGGCGAGTGTGTAGTGGAGAGTCAGGGTCGGGCTAGGTCACTGAGGGATGAAGGAGGCGAGTGTGCAGTGGAGAGTCAGGGTCGGGCTCGGTCACTGAGGGATGAAGGAGGCGAGTGTGCAGTGGAGAGTCAGGGTCGGGCTTGGTCACTGAAGGATGAAGGCGGCGAGTGTGCAGTGGAGAGTCAGGGTCGGGCTAGGTCACTGAGGGATGAAGGAGGCGAGTGTGCAGTGGAGAGTCAGGGTCGGGCTAGGTCACTGAGGGATGAAGGAGGCGAGTGTGCAGTGGAGAGTCAGGGTCGGGCTAGGTCACTGAGGGATGATGGAGGCGAGTGTGCAGTGGAGAGTAAGGGTAGGGCTAGGTCACTGAGGGATGAAGGAGGCGAGTGTGCAGTAGAGAGTCAGGGTCGGGCTAGGTCACTGAGGGATGAAGGAGGCGAGTGTACAGTGGAGAGTCAGGGTCGGGCTAGGTCACTGAAGGATGAAGGAGGCGAGTGTGCAGTGGAGAGCCAGGGTAGGACTAGGTCACTGAGGGATGAAGGTGGCGAGTGTGCAGTGGAGAGTCAGGGTCGGGCTAGGTCACTGAGGGATGAAGGAGGCGAGGGTGCAGTGGAGAGTCAGGGTCGGGCTAGGTCACTGAGGGATGAAGGAGGCGAGTGTGCAGTGGAGAGTCAGGGTCGGGCTAGGTCACTGAGGGATGAAGGAGGCGAGTGTGCAGTGGAGAGTCAGGGTCGGGCTAGGTCACTGAGGGATGAAGGAGGCGAGTGTGCAGTGGAGAGTCAGGATAGGGCTAGGTCACTGAGGGATGAAGGAGGCGAGTGTGCAGTGGAGAGTCAGGGTCGGGCTAGGTCACTGAGGGATGAAGGAGGCGAGTGTGCAGTGGAGAGCCAGGGTCGGGCTAGGTCACTGAGGGATGAAGGAGGCGAGTGTGCAGTGGAGAGTCAGGGTCGGGCTAGGTCACTGAGAGATGAAGGAGGCGAGTGTGCAGTGGAGAGTCAGTGTCGGGCTAGGGCACTGAGGGATGAAGGAGGCGAGTGTGCAGTGTAGAGTCAGGGTAGGGCTAGGTCACTGAGGGATGAAGGAGGCGAGTGTATAGTGGAGAGTCAGGATCGGGCTAGGTCACTTAGGGATGAAGGAGGCGAGTGTGCAGTGGAGAGTCAGGGTCGGGCTAGGTCACTGAGGGATGAAGGAGGCGAGTGTGCAGTGGAGAGTCAGGGTCGGGCTCGGTCACTGAGGGATGAAGGAGGCGAGTGTGCAGTGGAGAGTCAGGGTCGGGCTTGGTCACTGAAGGATGAAGGCGGCGAGTGTGCAGTGGAGAGTCAGGTCGGGCTAGGTCACTGAGGGATGAAGGAGGCGAGTGTGCAGTGGAGAGTCAGGGTCGGGCTAGGTCACTGAGGGATGGAGGAGGCGAGTGCAGTGGAGAGTCAGGGTCGGGCTGGGTCACTGAGAGATGAAGGAGGCGAGTGTGTAGTGGAGAGTCAGGGTCGGGCTAGGTCACTGAGGGATGAAAGAGGCGAGTGTGTAGTGGAGAATCAGGGTAGGGCTAGGTCACTGAGGGATGAAGGAGGCGAGTGTGCAGTGAAGAGTGAGGATAGGGCTAGGTCACTGAGGGATGAAAGAGGCGAGTGTGTAGTGGAGAGTCAGGGTAGGGCTAGGTCACTGAGGGATGAAAGAGGCGAGTGTGTAGTGGAGAGTCAGGGTCGGGCGAGGTCACTGAGGGATGAAGGAGGCGAGTGTGCAGTGAAGAGTGAGGATAGGGCTAGGTCACTGAGGGATGAAAGAGGCGAGTGTGTAGTGGAGAGTCAGGGTCGGGCTAGGTCACTGAGGGATGAAGGAGGCGAGTGTGCAGTGCAGAGTCAGGGTAGGGCTCGGTCACTGAGGGATGAAGGAGGCGAGTGTGCAGTGGAGAGTCAGGGTCGGGCTAGGTCACTGAGGGATGAAGGAGGCGAGTGTACAGTGGAGAGTCAGGGTCGGGCTAGGTCACTGAAGGATGAAGGAGGCGAGTGTGCAGTGGAGAGTCAGGGTCGGGCTAGGTCACTGAGGGATGAAGGAGGCGAGTGTGCAGTGGAGAGTCAGGATAGGGCTAGGTCACTGAGGGATGAAGGAGGCGAGTGTGCAGTGGAGAGTCAGGGTCGGGCTAGGTCACTGAGGGATGAAGGAGGCGAGTGTGCAGTGGAGAGTCAGGGTCGGGCTAGGTCACTGAGGGATGAAGGAGGCGAGTGTGCAGTGGAGAGTCAGTGTCGGGCTAGGGCACTGAGGGATGAAGAAGGCGAGTGTGCAGTGGAGATTCAGGGTAGGGCTCGGGCACTGAGGGATGAAGGAGGCGAGTGTGCAGTGTAGAGTCAGGGTAGGGCTAGGTCACTGAGGGATGAAGGAGGCGAGTGTGCAGTGGAGAGTCAGGGTCGGGCTAGGTCACTGAGGGATGAAGGAGGCGAGTGTGCAGTGGAGAGTCAGGGTCGGGCTAGGTCACTGAGGGATGAAGGAGGCGAGTGTGCAGTGGAGAGTCAGTGTCGGGCTCGGTCACTGAGGGATGAAGGAGGCGAGTGTGTAGTGGAGAGTCAGGGTAGGGCTAGGTCACTGAGGGATGAAGGAGGCGAGTGTGCAGTGGAGAGTCAGGGTAGGGCTAGGTCACTGAGGGATGAAGGAGGTGAGTGTGCAGTGGAGAGTCAGGGTCGGGCTAGGTCACTGAGGGATGAAGGAGGCGAGTGTGCATTGGAGAGTCAGGGTCGGGCTGGGTCACCGAGAGATGAAGGAGGCCAGTGTGCAGTGGAGAGTCAGGGTCGGGCTAGGTCACTGAGGGATGAAGGAGGCGAGTGAGCAGTGGAGAGTCAGGATAGGGCAAGGTCACTGAGGGATGAAGGAGGCGAGTGTGCAGTGGAGAGTCAGGGTCGGGCTCGGTCACTGAGGGATGAAGGAGGCGAGTGTGCAGTGGAGAGTCAGGGTCGGGCTAGGTCAGTGAGTGATGAAGGAGGCGAGTGTGCAGTGGAGAGTCAGGCTCGGGCTAGGTCACTGAGGGATGAACGAGGCGAGTTTGCAGTGGAGAGTCAGGGTAGGGCTAGGTCACTGAGGGATGAAGGAGGCGAGTGTGTCGCGGAGAGTCAGGGTCGGGCTAGGTCACTGAGGGATGAAGGAGGCGAGTGTGCAGTGGAGAGTCAGGGTAGGGCTAGGTCACTGAGGGATGAAGGAGGCGAGTGTGCAGTGGAGAGTCAGGGTCGGGCTAGGTCACTGAGGGATGAAGGAGGTGAGTGTGCAGTGGAGAGTCAGGGTAGGGCTAGGTCACTGAGGGATGAAGGAGGCGAGAGTGCAGTGGAGAGTCAGGGTAGGGCTAGGCCACTGAGGGATGAAAGAGGCGAGTGTGCAGTGGAGAGTCAGGGTAGGGCTAGGTCACTGAGGGATGAAGGAGGCGAGTGTGTAGCGGAGAGTCAGGGTAGGGCTAGGTCACTGAGGGATGAAGGAGGCGAGTGTGCAGTGGAGAGTCAGGGTAGGGCTAGGTCACTGAGGGATGAAGGAGGCGAGTGTGTAGTGGAGAGTCAGGGTCGGGCTAGGTCACTGAGGGATGAAGGAGGCGAGTGTGCAGTGCAGAGTCAGGGGAGGGCTCGGTCACTGAGGGATGAAGGAGGCGAGTGTGCAGTGGAGAGTCAGGGTCGGGCTAGGTCAGTGAGGGATGAAGGAGGCGAGTGTGCAGTGGAGAGTCAGGGTCGGGCTAGGTCACTGAGGGATGAAGGAGGCGAGTGTACAGTGGAGAGTCAGGGTCGGGCTAGGTCACTGAAGGATGAAGGAGGCGAGTGTGCAGTGGAGAGCCAGGGTAGGACTAGGTCACTGAGGGATGAAGGTGGCGAGTGTGCCGTGGAGAATCAGGGTCGGGCTAGGTCACTGAGGGATGAAGGAGGCGAGTGTGCAGTGGAGAGTCAGGGTCGGGCTAGGTCACTAAGGGATGAAGGAGGCGAGTGTGCAGTGGAGAGTCAGGGTCGGGCTAGGTCACTGAGGGATGAAGGAGGTGAGTGTGCAGTGGAGAGTCAGGGTCGGGCTAGGTCACTGAGGGATGAAGGAGGCGAGTGTGCAGTGGAGAGTCAGGATAGGGCTAGGTCACTGAGGGATGAAGGAGGCGAGTGTGCAGTGGAGAGTCAGGGTCGGGCTAGGTCACTGAGGGATGAAGGAGGCGAGTGTGCAGTGGAGATTCAGGGACAGGCTAGGTCACTGAGGGATGAAGGAGGCGAGTGTGCAGTGGAGAGTCAGGGTCGGGCTAGGTCACTGAGGGATGAAGGAGGCGAGTGTGCAGTGGAGATTCAGGGTAGGGCTAGGGCACTGAGGGATGAAGGAGGCGAGTGTGCAGTGTAGAGTCAGGGTAGGGCTAGGTCACTGAGGGATGAAGGAGGCGAGTGTGTAGTGGAGAGTCAGGGTCGGGCTAGGGCACTGAGGGATGAAGGAGGCGAGTGTGCAGTGGAGATTCAGGGACAGGCTAGGTCACTGAGGGATGAAGGAGGCGAGTGTGCAGTGGAGAGTCAGGGTCGGGCTAGGTCACTGAGGGATGAAGGAGGCGAGTGTGCAGTGGAGAGTCAGTGTCGGGCTAGGGCACTGAGGGATGAAGGAGGCGAGTGTGCAGTGGAGATTCAGGGTAGGGCTAGGGCACTGAGGGATGAAGGAGGCGAGTGTGCAGTGTAGAGTCAGGGTAGGGCAAGGTCACTGAGGGATGAAGGAGGCGAGTGTGCAGTGGAGAGTCAGGGTCGGGCTCGGTCACTGAGGGATGAAGGAGGCGAGTGTGCAGTGGAGAGTCAGGATCGGGCTCGGTCACTGAGGGATGAAGGAGGCGAGTGTGCAGTGGAGAGTCAGGGAAGGTCTAGGTCACTGAGGGATGAAGGGGGTGAGTGTGCAGTGGAGAGTCAGGGTAGGGCTAGGTCACTGAGGGATGAAGGAGGCGAGTGTGCAGTGGAGAGTCAGGGTAGGGCTAGGTCACTGAGGGATGAAGGAGGCGAGTGTGCAGTGGAGAGTCAGGGTCGGGCTAGGTCACTGAGGGATGAAGGAGGCGAGTGTGCAGTGGAGAGTCAGGGTAGGGCTAGGTCACTGAGGGATGAAGGAGGCGAGTGTGTAGTGGAGAGTCAGGGTCGGGCTAGGTCACTGAGGGATGAAGGAGGCGAGTGTGTAGTGGAGAGTCAGGGTCGGGCTAGGTCACTGAGGGATGAAGGAGGCGAGTGTGCAGTGGAGAGTCAGGGTCGGGCTCGGTCACTGAGGGATGAAGGAGGCGAGTGTGCAGTGGAGAGTCAGGGTCGGGCTTGGTCACTGAAGGATGAAGGCGGCGAGTGTGCAGTGGAGAGTCAGGGTCGGGCTAGGTCACTGAGGGATGAAGGAGGCGAGTGTGCAGTGGAGAGCCAGGGTCGGGCTAGGTCACTGAGGGATGAAGGAGGCGAGTGCAGTGGAGAGTCAGGGTCGGGCTGGGTCACTGAGGGATGAAGGAGGCGAGTGTGCAGTGGAGAGTCAGGGTCGGGCTAGGTCACTGAGGGATGAAGGAGGCGAGTGTGCAGTGGAGAGTCAGGGTCGGGCTAGGTCACTGAGGGATGAAGGAGGCGAGTGTGTAGTGGAGAGTCAGGGTCGGGCTAGGTCACTGAGGGATGAAGGAGGCGAGTGTGTAGCGGAGAGTCAGGGTCGGGCTAGGTCACTGAGGGATGAAGGAGGCGAGTGTGCAGTGGAGAGTCAGGGTCGGGCTAGGTCACTGAGGGATGAAGGAGGCGAGTGTGTAGTGGAGAGTCAGGGTCGGGCTAGGTCACTGAGGGAAGAAGGAGGCGAGTGTGCAGTGGAGAGTCAGGGTAGGGCTAGGTCACTGAGGGATGAAAGAGGCGAGTGTGTAGTGGAGAGTCAGGGTAGGGCTAGGTCACTGAGGGATGAAGGAGGCGAGTGTGCAGTGAAGAGTGAGGATAGGGCTAGGTCACTGAGGGATGAAAGAGGCGAGTGTGTAGTGGAGAGTCAGGGTAGGGCTAGGTCACTGAGGGATGAAGGAGGCGAGTGTGCAGTGAAGAGTGAGGATAGGGCTAGGTCACTGAGGGATGAAAGAGGCGAGTGTGTAGTGGAGAGTCAGGGTAGGGCTAGGTCACTGAGGGATGAAAGAGGCGAGTGTGTAGTGGAGAGTCAGGGTCGGGCGAGGTCACTGAGGGATGAAGGAGGCGAGTGTGCAGTGAAGAGTGAGGATAGGGCTAGGTCACTGAGGGATGAAAGAGGCGAGTGTGCAGTGGAGAGTCAGGGTCGGGCTAGGTCACTGAGGGATGAAGGAGGCGAGTGTGCAGTGCAGAGTCAGGGTAGGGCTCGGTCACTGAGGGATGAAGGAGGCGAGTGTGCAGTGGAGAGTCAGGGTCGGGCTAGGTCACTGAGGGATGAAGGAGGCGAGTGTGCAGTGGAGAGTCAGGGTCAGGCTAGGTCACTGAGGGATGAAGGAGGCGAGTGTGTAGTGGAGAGTCAGGGTCGGGCTAGGTCACTGAAGGATGAAGGAGGCGAGTGTGCAGTGGAGAGTCAGGGTCGGGCTAGGTCACTGAGGGATGAAGGAGGCGAGTGTGCAGTGGAGAGTCAGGATAGGGCTAGGTCACTGAGGGATGAAGGAGGCGAGTGTGCAGTGGAGAGTCAGGGTCGGGCTAGGTCACTGAGGGATGAAGGAGGCGAGTGTGCAGTGGAGAGTCAGGGTCGGGCTAGGTCACTGAGGGATGAAGGAGGCGAGTGTGCAGTGGAGAGTCAGTGTCGGGCTAGGGCACTGAGGGATGAAGGAGGCGTGTGTGCAGTGGAGATTCAGGGTAAGGCTCGGTCACTGAGGGATGAAGGAGGCGAGTGTGCAGTGTAGAGTCAGGGTCGGGCTAGGTCACTGAGGGATGAAGGAGGCGAGTGTGCAGTGGAGAGTCAGGGTCGGGCTCGGTCACTGAGGGATGAAGGAGGCGAGTGTGTAGCGGAGAGTCAGGGTCGGGCTAGGTCACTGAGGGATGAAGGAGGCGAGTGTGCAGTGGAGAGTCAGGGTCGGGCTAGGTCACTGAGGGATGAAGGAGGCGAGTGTGCAGTGGAGAGTCAGGGTAGGGCTAGGTCACTGAGGGATGAAGGAGGCGAGTGTGCAGTGGAGAGTCAGGGTAGGGCTAGGTCACTGAGGGATGAAGGAGGCGAGTGTGCAGTGGAGAGTCAGGGTAGGGCTCGGTCACTGAGGGATGAAGGAGGCGAGTGTGCAGTGGAGAGTCAGTGTCGGGCTAGGTCAGTGAGTGATGAAGGAGGCGAGTGTGCAGTGGAGAGTCAGGGAAGGTCTAGGTCCCTGAGGGATGAAGGAGGCGAGTGTGCAGTATAGAGTCAGGGTAGGGCTAGGTCACTGAGGGATGAAGGAGGCGAGTGTATAGTGGAGAGTCAGGATCGGGCTAGGTCACTTAGGGATGAAGGAGGCGAGTGTGCAGTGGAGAGTCAGGGTCGGGCTAGGTCACTGAGGGATGAAGGAGGCGAGTGTGTAGTGGAGAGTCAGGGTCGGGCTAGGTCGCTGAGGGATGAAGGAGGCGAGTGTGCAGTGGACAGTCAGTGTCGGGCTAGGTCACTGAGGGATGGAGGAGGCGAGTGTGCAGTGGAGAGTCAGGATCGGGCTAGGTCACTGAGGGATGAAGGTGGCGAGTGTGCAGTGGAGAGTCAGGGTAGGGCTAGGTCACTGAGGGATGAAGGAGGCGAGTGTGCAGTGGAGAGTCAGGGTCGGGCTAGGTCACTGAGGGATGAGGAAGGCGAGTGTGCAGTGGAGAGTCAGGGTCGGGCTCGGTCACTGAGGGATGAAGGAGGCGAGTGTGCAGTGGAGAGTCAGGGTCGGGCTTGGTCACTGAAGGATGAAGGCGGCGAGTGTGCAGTGGAGAGTCAGGGTCGGGCTAGGTCACTGAGGGATGAAGGAGGCGAGTGTGCAGTGGAGAGTCAGGGTCGGGCTAGGTCACTGAGGGATGAAGGAGGCAAGTGCAGTGGAGAGTCAGGGTCGGGCTGGGTCACTGAGAGATGAAGGAGGCGAGTGTGTAGTGGAGAGTCAGGGTCGGGCTAGGTCACTGAGGGATGAAGGAGGCGAGTGTGCAGTGGAGAGTCGGGGTAGGGCTAGGTCACTGAGGGATGAAAGAGGCGAGTGTGTAGTGGAGAGTCAGGGTAGGGCTAGGTCACTGAGGGATGAAGGAGGCGAGTGTGCAGTGAAGAGTGAGGATAGGGCTAGGTCACTGAGGGATGAAAGAGGCGAGTGTGTAGTGGAGAGTCAGGGTAGGGCTAGGTCACTGAGGGATGAAAGAGGCGAGTGTGTAGTGGAGAGTCAGGGTCGGGCGAGGTCACTGAGGGATGAAGGAGGCGAGTGTGCAGTGAAGAGTGAGGATAGGGCTAGGTCACTGAGGGATGAAAGAGGCGAGTGTGTAGTGGAGAGTCAGGGTCGGGCTAGGTCACTGAGGGATGAAGGAGGCGAGTGTGCAGTGCAGAGTCAGGGTAGGGCTCGGTCACTGAGGGATGAAGGAGGCGAGTGTGCAGTGGAGAGTCAGGGTCGGGCTAGGTCACTGAGGGATGAAGGAGGCGAGTGTACAGTGGAGAGTCAGGGTCGGGCTAGGTCACTGAAGGATGAAGGAGGCGAGTGTGCAGTGGAGAGTCAGGATAGGGCTAGGTCACTGAGGGATGAAGGAGGCGAGTGTGCAGTGGAGAGTCAGGGTCGGGCTAGGTCACTGAGGGATGAAGGAGGCGAGTGTGCAGTGGAGAGTCAGGGTCGGGCTAGGTCACTGAGGGATGAAGGAGGCGAGTGTGCAGTGGAGAGTCAGTGTCGGGCTAGGGCACTGAGGGATGAAGAAGGCGAGTGTGCAGTGGAGATTCAGGGTAGGGCTCGGGCACTGAGGGATGAAGGAGGCGAGTGTGCAGTGTAGAGTCAGGGTAGGGCTAGGTCACTGAGGGATGAAGGAGGCGAGTGTGCAGTGGAGAGTCAGGGTCGGGCTAGGTCACTGAGGGATGAAGGAGGCGAGTGTGCAGTGGAGAGTCAGGGTCGGGCTAGGTCACTGAGGGATGAAGGTGGCGAGTGTGCAGTGGAGAGTCAGTGTCGGGCTCGGTCACTGAGGGATGAAGGAGGCGAGTGTGTAGTGGAGAGTCAGGGTAGGGCTAGGTCACTGAGGGATGAAGGAGGCGAGTGTGCAGTGGAGAGTCAGGGTAGGGCTAGGTCACTGAGGGATGAAGGAGGTGAGTGTGCAGTGGAGAGTCAGGGTCGGGCTAGGTCACTGAGGGATGAAGGAGGCGAGTGTGCATTGGAGAGTCAGGGTCGGGCTGGGTCACCGAGAGATGAAGGAGGCCAGTGTGCAGTGGAGAGTCAGGGTCGGGCTAGGTCACTGAGGGATGAAGGAGGCGAGTGTGCAGTGGAGAGTCAGGATAGGGCTAGGTCACTGAGGGATGAAGGAGGCGAGTGTGCAGTGGAGAGTCAGGGTCGGGCTCGGTCACTGAGGGATGAAGGAGGCGAGTGTGCAGTGGAGAGTCAGGGTCGGGCTAGGTCAGTGAGTGATGAAGGAGGCGAGTGTGCAGTGGAGAGTCAGGGTCGGGCTAGGTCACTGAGGGATGAAGGAGGCGAGTTTGCAGTGGAGAGTCAGGGTAGGGCTAGGTCACTGAGGGATGAAGGAGGCGAGTGTGTAGCGGAGAGTCAGGGTCGGGCTAGGTCACTGAGGGATGAAGGAGGCGAGTGTGCAGTGGAGAGTCAGGGTAGGGCTAGGTCACTGAGGGATGAAGGAGGCGAGTGTGCAGTGGAGAGTCAGGGTCGGGCTAGGTCACTGAGGGATGAAGGAGGTGAGTGTGCAGTGGAGAGTCAGGGTAGGGCTAGGTCACTGAGGGATGAAGGAGGCGAGAGTGCAGTGGAGAGTCAGGGTAGGGCTAGGTCACTGAGGGATGAAAGAGGCGAGTGTGCAGTGGAGAGTCAGGGTAGGGCTAGGTCACTGAGGGATGAAGGAGGCGAGTGTGTAGCGGAGAGTCAGGGTAGGGCTAGGTCACTGAGGGATGAAGGAGGCGAGTGTGCAGTGGAGAGTCAGGGTAGGGCCAGGTCACTGAGGGATGAAGGAGGCGAGTGTGTAGTGGAGAGTCAGGGTCGGGCTAGGTCACTGAGGGATGAAGGAGGCGAGTGTGCAGTGCAGAGTCAGGGGAGGGCTCGGTCACTGAGGGATGAAGGAGGCGAGTGTGCAGTGGAGAGTCAGGGTCGGGCTAGGTCACTGAGGGATGAAGGAGGCGAGTGTACAGTGGAGAGTCAGGGTCGGGCTAGGTCACTGAAGGATGAAGGAGGCGAGTGTGCAGTGGAGAGCCAGGGTAGGACTAGGTCACTGAGGGATGAAGGTGGCGAGTGTGCCGTGGAGAGTCAGGGTCGGGCTAGGTCACTGAGGGATGAAGGAGGCGAGTGTGCAGTGGAGAGTCAGGGTCGGGCTAGGTCACTGAGGGATGAAGGAGGCGAGTGTGCAGTGGAGAGTCAGGGTCGGGCTAGGTCACTGAGGGATGAAGGAGGCGAGTGTGCAGTGGAGAGTCAGGATAGGGCTAGGTCACTGAGGGATGAAGGAGGTGAGTGTGCAGTGGAGAGTCAGGGTCGGGCTAGGTCACTGAGGGATGAAGGAGGCGAGTGTGCAGTGGAGATTCAGGGACAGGCTAGGTCACTGAGGGATGAAGGAGGCGAGTGTGCAGTGGAGAGTCAGGGTCGGGCTAGGTCACTGAGGGATGAAGGAGGCGAGTGTGCAGTGGAGAGTCAGTGTCGGGCTAGGTCAGTGAGTGATGAAGGAGGCGAGTGTGCAGTGGAGATTCAGGGTAGGGCTAGGGCACTGAGGGATGAAAGAGGCGAGTGTGTAGTGGAGAGTCAGGGTAGGGCTAGGTCACTGAGGGATGAAAGAGGCGAGTGTGTAGTGGAGAGTCAGGGTCGGGCGAGGTCACTGAGGGATGAAGGAGGCGAGTGTGCAGTGAAGAGTGAGGATAGGGCTAGGTCACTGAGGGATGAAAGAGGCGAGTGTGCAGTGGAGAGTCAGGGTCGGGCTAGGTCACTGAGGGATGAAGGAGGCGAGTGTGCAGTGCAGAGTCAGGGTAGGGCTCGGTCACTGAGGGATGAAGGAGGCGAGTGTGCAGTGGAGAGTCAGGGTCGGGCTAGGTCACTGAGGGATGAAGGAGGCGAGTGTGCAGTGGAGAGTCAGGGTCAGGCTAGGTCACTGAGGGATGAAGGAGGCGAGTGTGTAGTGGAGAGTCAGGGTCGGGCTAGGTCACTGAAGGATGAAGGAGGCGAGTGTGCAGTGGAGAGTCAGGGTCGGGCTAGGTCACTGAGGGATGAAGGAGGCGAGTGTGCAGTGGAGAGTCAGGATAGGGCTAGGTCACTGAGGGATGAAGGAGGCGAGTGTGCAGTGGAGAGTCAGGGTCGGGCTAGGTCACTGAGGGATGAAGGAGGCGAGTGTGCAGTGGAGAGTCAGGGTCGGGCTAGGTCACTGAGGGATGAAGGAGGCGAGTGTGCAGTGGAGAGTCAGTGTCGGGCTAGGGCACTGAGGGATGAAGGAGGCGTGTGTGCAGTGGAGATTCAGGGTAGGGCTCGGTCACTGAGGGATGAAGGAGGCGAGTGTGCAGTGTAGAGTCAGGGTCGGGCTAGGTCACTGAGGGATGAAGGAGGCGAGTGTGCAGTGGAGAGTCAGGGTCGGGCTCGGTCACTGAGGGATGAAGGAGGCGAGTGTGTAGCGGAGAGTCAGGGTCGGGCTAGGTCACTGAGGGATGAAGGAGGCGAGTGTGCAGTGGAGAGTCAGGGTCGGGCTAGGTCACTGAGGGATGAAGGAGGCGAGTGTGCAGTGGAGAGTCAGGGTAGGGCTAGGTCACTGAGGGATGAAGGAGGCGAGTGAGCAGTGGAGAGTCAGGGTAGGGCTAGGTCACTGAGGGATGAAGGAGGCGAGTGTGCAGTGGAGAGTCAGGGTAGGGCTCGGTCACTGAGGGATGAAGGAGGCGAGTGTGCAGTGGAGAGTCAGTGTCGGGCTAGGTCAGTGAGTGATGAAGGAGGCGAGTGTGCAGTGGAGAGTCAGGGAAGGTCTAGGTCCCTGAGGGATGAAGGAGGCGAGTGTGCAGTGGAGAGTCAGGGTAGGGCTAGGTCACTGAGGGATGAAGGAGGCGAGTGTATAGTGGAGAGTCAGGATCGGGCTAGGTCACTTAGGGATGAAGGAGGCGAGTGTGCAGTGGAGAGTCAGGGTCGGGCTAGGTCACTGAGGGATGAAGGAGGCGAGTGTGTAGTGGAGAGTCAGGGTCGGGCTAGGTCGCTGAGGGATGAAGGAGGCGAGTGTGCAGTGGACAGTCAGTGTCGGGCTAGGTCACTGAGGGATGGAGGAGGCGAGTGTGCAGTGGAGAGTCAGGATCGGGCTAGGTCACTGAGGGATGAAGGTGGCGAGTGTGCAGTGGAGAGTCAGGGTAGGGCTAGGTCACTGAGGGATGAAGGAGGCGAGTGTGCAGTGGAGAGTCAGGGTCGGGCTAGGTCACTGAGGGATGAGGAAGGCGAGTGTGCAGTGGAGAGTCAGGGTCGGGCTCGGTCACTGAGGGATGAAGGAGGCGAGTGTGCAGTGGAGAGTCAGGGTCGGGCTTGGTCACTGAAGGATGAAGGCGGCGAGTGTGCAGTGGAGAGTCAGGGTCGGGCTAGGTCACTGAGGGATGAAGGAGGCGAGTGTGCAGTGGAGAGTCAGGGTCGGGCTAGGTCACTGAGGGATGAAGGAGGCAAGTGCAGTGGAGAGTCAGGGTCGGGCTGGGTCACTGAGAGATGAAGGAGGCGAGTGTGTAGTGGAGAGTCAGGGTCGGGCTAGGTCACTGAGGGATGAAGGAGGCGAGTGTGCAGTGGAGAGTCGGGGTAGGGCTAGGTCACTGAGGGATGAAAGAGGCGAGTGTGTAGTGGAGAGTCAGGGTAGGGCTAGGTCACTGAGGGATGAAGGAGGCGAGTGTGCAGTGAAGAGTGAGGATAGGGCTAGGTCACTGAGGGATGAAAGAGGCGAGTGTGTAGTGGAGAGTCAGGGTAGGGCTAGGTCACTGAGGGATGAAAGAGGCGAGTGTGTAGTGGAGAGTCAGGGTCGGGCGAGGTCACTGAGGGATGAAGGAGGCGAGTGTGCAGTGAAGAGTGAGGATAGGGCTAGGTCACTGAGGGATGAAAGAGGCGAGTGTGTAGTGGAGAGTCAGGGTCGGGCTAGGTCACTGAGGGATGAAGGAGGCGAGTGTGCAGTGCAGAGTCAGGGTAGGGCTCGGTCACTGAGGGATGAAGGAGGCGAGTGTGCAGTGGAGAGTCAGGGTCGGGCTAGGTCACTGAGGGATGAAGGAGGCGAGTGTACAGTGGAGAGTCAGGGTCGGGCTAGGTCACTGAAGGATGAAGGAGGCGAGTGTGCAGTGGAGAGTCAGGATAGGGCTAGGTCACTGAGGGATGAAGGAGGCGAGTGTGCAGTGGAGAGTCAGGGTCGGGCTAGGTCACTGAGGGATGAAGGAGGCGAGTGTGCAGTGGAGAGTCAGGGTCGGGCTAGGTCACTGAGGGATGAAGGAGGCGAGTGTGCAGTGGAGAGTCAGTGTCGGGCTAGGGCACTGAGGGATGAAGAAGGCGAGTGTGCAGTGGAGATTCAGGGTAGGGCTCGGGCACTGAGGGATGAAGGAGGCGAGTGTGCAGTGTAGAGTCAGGGTAGGGCTAGGTCACTGAGGGATGAAGGAGGCGAGTGTGCAGTGGAGAGTCAGGGTCGGGCTAGGTCACTGAGGGATGAAGGAGGCGAGTGTGCAGTGGAGAGTCAGGGTCGGGCTAGGTCACTGAGGGATGAAGGTGGCGAGTGTGCAGTGGAGAGTCAGTGTCGGGCTCGGTCACTGAGGGATGAAGGAGGCGAGTGTGTAGTGGAGAGTCAGGGTAGGGCTAGGTCACTGAGGGATGAAGGAGGCGAGTGTGCAGTGGAGAGTCAGGGTAGGGCTAGGTCACTGAGGGATGAAGGAGGTGAGTGTGCAGTGGAGAGTCAGGGTCGGGCTAGGTCACTGAGGGATGAAGGAGGCGAGTGTGCATTGGAGAGTCAGGGTCGGGCTGGGTCACCGAGAGATGAAGGAGGCCAGTGTGCAGTGGAGAGTCAGGGTCGGGCTAGGTCACTGAGGGATGAAGGAGGCGAGTGTGCAGTGGAGAGTCAGGGTCGGGCTCGGTCACTGAGGGATGAAGGAGGCGAGTGTGCAGTGGAGAGTCAGGGTCGGGCTAGGTCAGTGAGTGATGAAGGAGGCGAGTGTGCAGTGGAGAGTCAGGGTCGGGCTAGGTCACTGAGGGATGAAGGAGGCGAGTTTGCAGTGGAGAGTCAGGGTAGGGCTAGGTCACTGAGGGATGAAGGAGGCGAGTGTGTAGCGGAGAGTCAGGGTCGGGCTAGGTCACTGAGGGATGAAGGAGGCGAGTGTGCAGTGGAGAGTCAGGGTAGGGCTAGGTCACTGAGGGATGAAGGAGGCGAGTGTGCAGTGGAGAGTCAGGGTCGGGCTAGGTCACTGAGGGATGAAGGAGGTGAGTGTGCAGTGGAGAGTCAGGGTAGGGCTAGGTCACTGAGGGATGAAGGAGGCGAGAGTGCAGTGGAGAGTCAGGGTAGGGCTAGGTCACTGAGGGATGAAAGAGGCGAGTGTGCAGTGGAGAGTCAGGGTAGGGCTAGGTCACTGAGGGATGAAGGAGGCGAGTGTGTAGCGGAGAGTCAGGGTAGGGCTAGGTCACTGAGGGATGAAGGAGGCGAGTGTGCAGTGGAGAGTCAGGGTAGGGCCAGGTCACTGAGGGATGAAGGAGGCGAGTGTGTAGTGGAGAGTCAGGGTCGGGCTAGGTCACTGAGGGATGAAGGAGGCGAGTGTGCAGTGCAGAGTCAGGGGAGGGCTCGGTCACTGAGGGATGAAGGAGGCGAGTGTGCAGTGGAGAGTCAGGGTCGGGCTAGGTCACTGAGGGATGAAGGAGGCGAGTGTACAGTGGAGAGTCAGGGTCGGGCTAGGTCACTGAAGGATGAAGGAGGCGAGTGTGCAGTGGAGAGCCAGGGTAGGACTAGGTCACTGAGGGATGAAGGTGGCGAGTGTGCCGTGGAGAGTCAGGGTCGGGCTAGGTCACTGAAGGATGAAGGAGGCGAGTGTGCAGTGGAGAGTCAGGGTCGGGCTAGGTCACTGAGGGATGAAGGAGGCGAGTGTGCAGTGGAGAGTCAGGGTCGGGCTAGGTCACTGAGGGATGAAGGAGGCGAGTGTGCAGTGGAGAGTCAGGATAGGGCTAGGTCACTGAGGGATGAAGGAGGTGAGTGTGCAGTGGAGAGTCAGGGTCGGGCTAGGTCACTGAGGGATGAAGGAGGCGAGTGTGCAGTGGAGATTCAGGGACAGGCTAGGTCACTGAGGGATGAAGGAGGCGAGTGTGCAGTGGAGAGTCAGGGTCGGGCTAGGTCACTGAGGGATGAAGGAGGCGAGTGTGCAGTGGAGAGTCAGTGTCGGGCTAGGTCAGTGAGTGATGAAGGAGGCGAGTGTGCAGTGGAGATTCAGGGTAGGGCTAGGGCACTGAGGGATGAAGGAGGCGAGTGTGCAGTGTAGAGTCAGGGTAGGGCTAGGGCACTGAGGGATGAAGGAGGCGAGTGTGCAGTGTAGAGTCAGGGTAGGGCTAGGTCACTGAGGGATGAAGGAGGCGAGTGGGCAGTGGAGAGTCAGTGTCGGGCTAGGGCACTGAGGGATGAAGGAGGCGAGTGTGCAGTGGAGATTCAGGGTAGGGCTAGGGCACTGAGGGATGAAGGAGGCGAGTGTGCAGTGTAGAGTCAGGGTAGGGCTAGGTCACTGAGGGATGAAGGAGGCGAGTGTGCAGTGGAGAGTCAGGGTCGGGCTCGGTCACTGAGGGATGAAGGAGGCGAGTGTGCAGTGGAGAGTCAGGGTCGGGCTAGGTCACTGAGGGATGAAGGAGGCGAGTGTGCAGTGGAGAGTCAGGGTAGGGCTCGGTCACTGAGGGATGAAGGAGGCGAGTGTGTAGTGGAGAGTCAGGGTCGGGCTAGGTCACTGAGGGATGAAGGAGGCGAGTGTGTAGTGGAGAGTCAGGGTCGGGCTAGGTCACTGAGGGATGAAGGAAGCGAGTGTGCAGTGGAGAGTCAGGGTCGGGCTCGGTCACTGAGGGATGAAGGAGGCGAGTGTGCAGTGGAGAGTCAGGGTCGGGCTTGGTCACTGAAGGATGAAGGCGGCGAGTGTGCAGTGGAGAGTCAGGGTCGGGCTAGGTCACTGAGGGATGAAGGAGGCGAGTGTGCAGTGGAGAGCCAGGGTCGGGCTAGGTCACTGAGGGATGAAGGAGGCGAGTGCAGTGGAGAGTCAGGGTCAGGCTGGGTCACTGAGGGATGAAGGAGGCGAGTGTGCAGTGGAGAGTCAGGGTCGGGCTAGGTCACTGAGGGATGAAGGAGGCGAGTGTGCAGTGGAGAGTCAGGGTCGGGCTAGGTCACTGAGGGATGAAGGAGGCGAGTGTGTAGTGGAGAGTCAGGGTCGGGCTAGGTCACTGAGGGATGAAGGAGGCGAGTGTGTAGCGGAGAGTCAGGGTCGGGCTAGGTCACTGAGGGATGAAGGAGGCGAGTGTGCAGTGGAGAGTCAGGGTCGGGCTAGGTCACTGAGGGATGAAGGAGGCGAGTGTGCAGTGAAGAGTGAGGATAGGGCTAGGTCACTGAGGGATGAAAGAGGCGAGTGTGTAGTGGAGAGTCAGGGTAGGGCTAGGTCACTGAGGGATGAAGGAGGCGAGTGTGCAGTGAAGAGTGAGGATAGGGCTAGGTCACTGAGGGATGAAAGAGGCGAGTGTGTAGTGGAGAGTCAGGGTAGGGCTAGGTCACTGAGGGATGAAAGAGGCGAGTGTGTAGTGGAGAGTCAGGGTCGGGCGAGGTCACTGAGGGATGAAGGAGGCGAGTGTGCAGTGAAGAGTGAGGATAGGGCTAGGTCACTGAGGGATGAAAGAGGCGAGTGTGCAGTGGAGAGTCAGGGTCGGGCTAGGTCACTGAGGGATGAAGGAGGCGAGTGTGCAGTGCAGAGTCAGGGTAGGGCTCGGTCACTGAGGGATGAAGGAGGCGAGTGTGCAGTGGAGAGTCAGGGTCGGGCTAGGTCACTGAGGGATGAAGGAGGCGAGTGTGCAGTGGAGAGTCAGGGTCAGGCTAGGTCACTGAGGGATGAAGGAGGCGAGTGTGTAGTGGAGAGTCAGGGTCGGGCTAGGTCACTGAAGGATGAAGGAGGCGAGTGTGCAGTGGAGAGTCAGGGTCGGGCTAGGTCACTGAGGGATGAAGGAGGCGAGTGTGCAGTGGAGAGTCAGGATAGGGCTAGGTCACTGAGGGATGAAGGAGGCGAGTGCAGTGGAGAGTCAGGGTCAGGCTGGGTCACTGAGGGATGAAGGAGGCGAGTGTGCAGTGGAGAGTCAGGGTCGGGCTAGGTCACTGAGGGATGAAGGAGGCGAGTGTGCAGTGGAGAGTCAGGGTCGGGCTAGGTCACTGAGGGATGAAGGAGGCGAGTGTGTAGTGGAGAGTCAGGGTCGGGCTAGGTCACTGAGGGATGAAGGAGGCGAGTGTGTAGCGGAGAGTCAGGGTCGGGCTAGGTCACTGAGGGATGAAGGAGGCGAGTGTGCAGTGGAGAGTCAGGGTCGGGCTAGGTCACTGAGGGATGAAGGAGGCGAGTGTGCAGTGAAGAGTGAGGATAGGGCTAGGTCACTGAGGGATGAAAGAGGCGAGTGTGTAGTGGAGAGTCAGGGTAGGGCTAGGTCACTGAGGGATGAAGGAGGCGAGTGTGCAGTGAAGAGTGAGGATAGGGCTAGGTCACTGAGGGATGAAAGAGGCGAGTGTGTAGTGGAGAGTCAGGGTAGGGCTAGGTCACTGAGGGATGAAAGAGGCGAGTGTGTAGTGGAGAGTCAGGGTCGGGCGAGGTCACTGAGGGATGAAGGAGGCGAGTGTGCAGTGAAGAGTGAGGATAGGGCTAGGTCACTGAGGGATGAAAGAGGCGAGTGTGCAGTGGAGAGTCAGGGTCGGGCTAGGTCACTGAGGGATGAAGGAGGCGAGTGTGCAGTGCAGAGTCAGGGTAGGGCTCGGTCACTGAGGGATGAAGGAGGCGAGTGTGCAGTGGAGAGTCAGGGTCGGGCTAGGTCACTGAGGGATGAAGGAGGCGAGTGTGCAGTGGAGAGTCAGGGTCAGGCTAGGTCACTGAGGGATGAAGGAGGCGAGTGTGTAGTGGAGAGTCAGGGTCGGGCTAGGTCACTGAAGGATGAAGGAGGCGAGTGTGCAGTGGAGAGTCAGGGTCGGGCTAGGTCACTGAGGGATGAAGGAGGCGAGTGTGCAGTGGAGAGTCAGGATAGGGCTAGGTCACTGAGGGATGAAGGAGGCGAGTGTGCAGTGGAGAGTCAGGGTCGGGCTAGGTCACTGAGGGATGAAGGAGGCGAGTGTGCAGTGGAGAGTCAGGGTCGGGCTTGGTCACTGAGGGATGAAGGAGGCGAGTGTGCAGTGGAGAGTCAGTGTCGGGCTAGGGCACTGAGGGATGAAGGAGGCGAGTGTGCAGTGGAGATTCAGGGTAGGGCTAGGGCACTGAGGGATGAAGGAGGCGAGTGTGCAGTGTAGAGTCAGGGTCGGGCTAGGTCACTGAGGGATGAAGGAGGCGAGTGTGCAGTGGAGAGTCAGGGTCGGGCTCGGTCACTGAGGGATGAAGGAGGCGAGTGTGTAGCGGAGAGTCAGGGTCGGGCTAGGTCACTGAGGGATGAAGGAGGCGAGTGTGCAGTGGAGAGTCAGGGTCGGGCTAGGTCACTGAGGGATGAAGGAGGCGAGTGTGCAGTGGAGAGTCAGGGTAGGGCTAGGTCACTGAGGGATGAAGGAGGCGAGTGTGCAGTGGAGAGTCAGGGTAGGGCAAGGTCACTGAGGGATGAAGGAGGCGAGTGTGCAGTGGAGAGTCAGGGTAGGGCTCGGTCACTGAGGGATGAAGGAGGCGAGTGTGCAGTGGAGAGTCAGTGTCGGGCTAGGTCAGTGAGTGATGAAGGAGGCGAGTGTGCAGTGGAGAGTCAGGGAAGGTCTAGGTCCCTGAGGGATGAAGGAGGCGAGTGTGCAGTGGAGAGTCAGGGTCGGGCTAGGTCACTGAGGGATGAAGGAGGCGAGTGTGCAGTGGAGAGTCAGGGTCGGGCTAGGTCACTGAGGGATGAAGGAGGCGAGTGTGCAGTGGAGAGTCAGGGTCGGGCTAGGTCACTGAGGGATGAAGGAGGCGAGTGTGCATTGGAGAGTCAGGGTCGGGCTGGGTCACTGAGAGATGAAGGAGGCCAGTGTGCAGTGGAGAGTCAGGGTCGGGCTAGGTCACTGAGGGATGAAGGAGGCGAGTGTGCAGTGGAGAGTCAGGGAAGGGCTAGGTCACTGAGGGATGAAGAAGGCGAGTGTGCAGTGGAGAGTCAGGGTAGGGCTAGGTCACTGAGGGATGAAGGAGGCGAGTGTGCAGTGGAGAGTCAGCGTAGGGCTAGGTCACTGAGGGATGAAGGCGGCGAATGTGCAGTGGAGAGTCAGGGTCGGGCTAGGTCACTGAGGGATGAAGGAGGCGAGTGTGCAGTGGAGAGCCAGGGTCATGCTAGGTCACTGAGGGATGAAGGAGGCGAGTGCAGTGGAGAGTCAGGGTCGGGCTGGGTCACTGAGGGATGAAGGAGGCGAGTGTGCAGTGGAGAGTCAGGGTCGGGCTAGATCACTGAGGGATGAAGGAGGCGAGTGTGCAGTGGAGTGTCAGGGTCGGGCTAGGTCACTGAGGGATGAAGGAGGCGAGTGTGTAGTGGAGAGTCAGGGTCGGGCTAGGTCACTGAGGGATGAAGGAGGCGAGTGTGTAGCGGAGAGTCAGGGTCGGGCTAGGTCACTGAGGGATGAAGGAGGCGAGTGTGCAGTGGAGAGTCAGGGTCGGGCTAGGTCACTGAGGGATGAAGGAGGCGAGTGTGTAGTGGAGAGTCAGGGTCGGGCTAGGTCACTGAGGGAAGAAGGAGGCGAGTGTGCAGTGGAGAGTCAGGGTAGGGCTAGGTCACTGAGGGATGAAAGAGGCGAGTGTGTAGTGGAAAGTCAGGGTAGGGCTAGGTCACTGAGGGATGAAGGAGGCGAGTGTGCAGTGAAGAGTGAGGATAGGGCTAGGTCACTGAGGGATGAAAGAGGCGAGTGTGTAGTGGAGAGTCAGGGTAGGGCTAGGTCACTGAGGGATGAAAGAGGCGAGTGTGTAGTGGAGAGTCAGGGTCGGGCGAGGTCACTGAGGGATGAAGGAGGCGAGTGTGCAGTGAAGAGTGAGGATAGGGCTAGGTCACTGAGGGATGAAAGAGGCGAGTGTGTAGTGGAGAGTCAGGGTCGGGCTAGGTCACTGAGGGATGAAGGAGGCGAGTGTGCAGTGCAGAGTCAGGGTAGGGCTCGGTCACTGAGGGATGAAGGAGGCGAGTGTGCAGTGGAGAGTCAGGGTCGGGCTAGGTCACTGAGGGATGAAGGAGGCGAGTGTACAGTGGAGAGTCAGGTTCAGGCTAGGTCACTGAAGGATGAAGGAGGCGAGTGTGCAGTGGAGAGTCAGGGTCGGGCTAGGTCACTGAGGGATGAAGGAGGCGAGTGTGCAGTGGAGAGTCAGGATAGGGCTAGGTCACTGAGGGATGAAGGAGGCGAGTGTGCAGTGGAGAGTCAGGGTCGGGCTAGGTCACTGAGGGATGAAGGAGGCGAGTGTGCAGTGGAGAGTCAGGGTCGGGCTCGGTCACTGAGGGATGAAGGAGGCGAGTGTGCAGTGGTGAGTCAGGATAGGGCTAGGTCACTGAGGGATGAAGGAGGCGAGTGTGCAGTGGAGAGTCAGGGTAGGGCTAGGTCACTGAGGGATGAAGAAGGCGAGTGTGCAGTGGAGAGTCAGGGTAGGGCTAGGTCACTGAGGGATGAAGGAGGTGAATGTGCAGTGGAGAGTCAGGGTAGGGCTAGGTCACTGAGTGATGAAGAAGGCGAGTGTGCAGTGGAGAGTCAGGGTCGGGCTAGGTCACTGAGGGATGAAGGAGGCGAGTGTGCAGTGGAGAGTCAGGGTCGGGCTAGGTCACTGAGGGATGAAGAAGGCGAGTGTGCAGTGGAGAGTCAGGGTCGGGCTAGGGCACTGAGGGATGAAGGAGGCGAGTGTGCAGTGAAGAGTCAGGGTAGGGCTAGGTCACTGAGGGATGAAGGAGGCGAGTGTGCAGTGGAGAGTCAGGGTCGGGCTAGGGCACTGAGGGATGAAGAAGGCGAGTGTGCAGTGAAGAGTCAGGGTAGGGCTAGGTCACTGAGGGATGAAGGAGGCGAGTGTGCAGTGGAGAGTCAGGGTCGGGCTAGGGCACTGAGGGATGAAGGAGGCGAGTGTGCAGTGGAGAGTCAGCGTAGGGCTAGGTCACTGAGTGATGAAGGAGGCGAGTGTGCAGTGGAGAGTCAGGGTAGGGCTAGGTCATTGAGGGATGAAGGAGGCGAGTGTGTAGTGGAGAGTCAGGGTCGGGCTAGGTCACTGAGGGATGAAGGAGGCGAGTGTGCAGTGGAGAGTCAGCGTAGGGCTAGCTCACTGAGGGATGAAGGAGGCGAGTGTGCAGTGGAGAGTCACGGTAGGGCTAGGTCACTGAGTGATGAAGGAGGCGAGTGTGCAGTAGAGAGTCAGGGTAGGGCTAGGTCACTGAGGGATGAAGGAGGCGAGTGTGCAGTGGAGAGTCAGCGTAGGGCTAGGTCACTGAGTGATGAAGGAGGCGAGTGTGCAGTGGAGAGTCAGGGTAGGGCTAGGTCATTGAGGGATGAAGGAGGCGAGTGTGTAGTGGAGAGTCAGGGTCGGGCTAGGTCACTGAGGGATGAAGGAGGCGAGTGTGCAGTGGAGAGTCAGCGTAGGGCTAGCTCACTGAGGGATGAAGGAGGCGAGTGTGCAGTGGAGAGTCACGGTAGGGCTAGGTCACTGAGTGATGAAGGAGGCGAGTGTGCAGTAGAGAGTCAGGGTAGGGCTAGGTCACTGAGGGATGAAGGAGGCGAGTGTGCAGTGGAGAGGAGGACTCCTTCCTCCCTATCGCTGTCGCAGACAGCACCTAACTCACTTAATGCCTATTTTCTAATAAGCCTCTTTTAGAAATTTATTTTATAACTTCCCCTTGTTTCTCCCAGTGATAAACCCTCTGCCCATCTCCCTCTTTCGTGAATGTGTTATACCCAAATAAGCTTGTGTGTTTTATTCTTTAAAATGAGAATGGCGGTGAATACAATGTGGAGATGAGAAGCCACCGGTGTTGTGGTTCTTGGTGCTGTCAGGGCGAGGCCGCCCTCACCGTCAGGAAGCCTGTTCATGGTGATAACATCAAACTGATGCCTGATTTCATTCTCAGGCAACACAACTTCCTGTTTCTCTGCTGCCGGTTCAAACCGCACATCTCACTTCTGAGCAGAAAATAAATCCAGGGGCCACAATCTGGTGGAAACATCTGACAAGGCGGCCTATATCTGGCACAGAGTCGGTGCAGAGCCACACATTGTGGTGACATTTACAAATGAGCCTGTTGTTTGTGTTCAGAGTCTCCATTCCCGGCCAGGACTGGCGGTGTCTGTGGATCAGTCACTGGGCTCCCTCTGATCTCTGAAGCCGGGAGCTGGTAGTTTGAACCCTTTCATTTTATATGAGGACATTGTTCTTTACGCAGGGGAAAGAGCGGGGGCGTGGGACTAATCGGAGAGCATTACTGGGCTATGGGGAAAGAGCGGGGGAGTGGGACTAATTGGAGAGCCCTTTCAAAGAGCTGGCACAGGCACGATGGGCCGAATGGCCTCTTTCTGTGCTGTTTCATTCTGTGATTTCATTTCTCAGCTTTCATCTGTCACCAGCTCGTGTCTCCTGTTTTTAAATCTCTTTCATTCTTTATTTCTCTCTCTCTCAGTCTTTCTGGGCTTCATAAATAGAGATATGGACGACAAAATTAGACACAAACACTGCAGCTGGGGCCTGACCTGTGATTTCTAAAGCTTTATCAATATCGCCTTTGTTTTCGTATGAAAACAGTGGGCAAAATAATTGAGTTTTCTGTTCCTGCTGGAGGAGTTAATGCACCATCTACAGGTATTCTGGTACAAGAACCTGTTTTTTTTGCGGTTACACTAAAAACCCAGGGACTAATTGCCATCTTCAGGCCCGGGCAGTAATCCTGTCCCAGGATCGATGACCTGGAATCTGGTGAAGGGTCTGGGCACTTATTTAAGGCCTCAATGGGGCTCACGGCAATTTTCAGCTTTCAGTCCGCTCCCGCCCCTTTGTTTTAACACTCGACCTCACTTCTGCGGTTATCACTTCCTGATGTTATTCTTAAACCAGATTCCATTTCCGCTCTTGTAACACGACACACCCTCCTGGTTAGTTTTACACCAACCGTGCATCTATTGCACAGCAACATAGGTGTGAGGTCGTTCACTCGTATCTGTCATTAGTGAGCATTTCTAATGTGTCAGTCTACTGAGAGAAACTCAGAAGGAGATCTGACCGCAAGCCAGTAACACCAACATAGGAACAGGAGGAGACCGTTCAGCCCCTCGAGCCTGTTCCACCAATCAATGAGATCATGTTTAATCTGTATCGTAACTCCAACCGCATCTGACCGCAGGCCAGTAACAGCAACATAGGAACAGGAGGAGACCGTTCAGCCCCTCGAGCCTCTTCCGCCAATCAATGAGATCATGTTTAATCTGTATCGTAACTCCAACCGCACCTGACCGCAGGCCAGTTACACCAACATAGGAACAGGAGGAGACCGTTCAGCCTCTCGAGCCTGTTCCGCCAATCAATGAGATCATGTTTAATCTGTATCATAACTCCAACCGCATCTGACCGCAGGCCAGTAACACCAACATAGGAACAGGAGGAGACCGTTCAGCCCCTCGAGCCTGTTCCGCCAATCAATGAGATCATGTTTAATCTGTATCGTAACTCCAACCGCATCTGACCGCAGGCCAGTAACACCAACATAGGAACAGGAGGAGACCATTCAGACCCTCGAGCCTGTTCCGCCAATCAATGAGATCATGTTTAATCTGTATCGTAACTCCAACCGCATCTGACTGCAGGCCAGTAACACCAAGATAGGAACAGGAGGAGACCATTCAGCCCCTCGAGCCTGTTCCGCCAATCAATGAGATCATGTTTAATCTGTATCGTAACTCCAACCGCATCTGAATGCAGGCCAGTAACACCAACATAGGAACAGGAGGAGACCGTTCAGCCCCTCGAGACTGTTCCGCCAATCAATGAGATCATGTTTAATCTGTATCGTATCTCCAACCGCATCTGACCGCAGGCCAGTAACGCCAACATAGGAACAGGAGGAGACCATTCAGCCCCACAAGCCTGTTCCGCCAATCAATGAGATCATGTTTAATCTGTATCGTTACTCCAACCGCATCTGACCGCAGGCCAGTAACACCAACATAGGAACAGGAGGAGACCGTTCAGCCCCTCGAGCCTGTTCCGCCAATCAATGAGATCATGTTTAATCTGTATCATAACTCCAACTGCATCTGACCGCAGGCCAGTAACACCAACATAGGAACAGGAGGAGACCGTTCAGCCACTCGAGCCTGTTCCGCCAATCAATGAGATCATGTTTAATCTGTATCGTAACTCCAACCGCATCTGACCGCAGGCCAGCAACACCAATATAGGAACAGGAGGAGACCGTTCAGCCCCTCGAGCCTCTTCCGCCAATCAATGAGATCATGTTTAATCTGTATCGTAACTCCAACCGCATCTGATAGCAGGCCTGTAACACCAACATAGGAACAGGAGGGAACAGGAGGAGACCGTTCAGCCCTCGAGCCTCTTCCGCCAATCAATGAGATCATGTTTAATCTGTATCGTAACTCCAACCGCATCTGACCACAGGCCAGTATCACAAACATAGGAACAGGAGGAGACCGTTCAGCCCCTTGAGCCTGTTCCGCCAATCAATGAGATCATATGTAATCTGTATCGTAACTCCAACCGCATCTGACCGCAGGCCAGTAACACCAACATAGGATCAGGAGGAGACCGTTCAGCCCCTCGAGCCTGTTCCACCAATCAATGAGATCATGTTTAATCTGTATCGTAACTCCAACCGCATCTGACCGCAGGCCAGTAACACCAACATAGGAACAGGAGGAGACCGTTCAGCCCCTCAAGCCAGTTCCACCAATCAATGAGATTATGTTTAATCCGTATCGTAACTCCAACCGCATCTGACCGCAGGCCAGTAACACCAACATAGGAACAGGAGGAGACCGTTCAGCCCCTCGAGCCTGTTCCGCCAATCAATGAGATCATGTTTAATCTGTATCGTAACTCCAACCGCATCTGACCGCAGGCCAGTAACACCAACATAGGAACAGGAGTAGACCGTACAGCTCCTCTAGCCTCTTCCGCCAATCAATGAGATCATGTTTAATCTGTATCGTTACTCCAACCGCATCTGACCGCAGGCCAGTAACACCAACATAGGAACAGGAGTAGACCGTTCAGCCCCTCTAGCCTCTTCCGCCAATCAATCAGATCATATTTAATCTGTATCGTAACTCCAACCGCATATGACCGCAGGCCAGTAACACCAACATAGGAACAGCAGGAGAACGTTCAGCCTCTCGAGCCTGTTCTGCCAATCAATGAGATCATGTTTAATCTGTATCGTAACTCCAACCGCATCTGACCGCAGGCCAGTAACACCAACATAGGAACAGGAGGAGACCGTTCAGCCCCTCGAGCCTGTTCAGCCAATCAGTGAGATCATGTTTAATCTGTATCGTAACTGCAACCGCATCTGACCGCAGGCCAGTAACACCAACATAGGAACAGGAGGAGACCGTTCAGCCCCTCGAGCCTGTTCCACCAATCAATTAGATCATGTTTAATCTCTATCGTAACTCCAATCGCATCTGATCGCAGGCCAGTAACACCAACATAGGAACAGGAGGAGACCGTTCAGCCCCTCAAGCCTGTTCCACCAATCAATGAGATCATGTTTAATCTGTATCGTAACTCCAACCGCATCGGACCGCAGGCCAGAAACACCAACATAGGAACAGGAGGAGACCGTTCAGCCCCTCGAACCTGTTCCGCCAATCAATGAGATCATGTTTAATCTGTATCGTAACTCCAACCGCATCTGACTGCAGGCCAGCAACACCAACATAGGAACAGGAGGAGAGCGTTCAGCCCCTCGAGCCTGTTCCGCCAATCAATGAGATCATGTTTAATCTGTATCGTAACTCCATCCGCATCTGACCGCAGGCCAGTAACACCAACATAGGAACAGGAGGAGACCGTTCAGCACCTCGAGCCTGTTCCGCCAATCAATGAGATCATGTTTAATCTGTATCGTAACTCCATCCGCATCTGACCGCAGGCCAGTAACACCAACATAGGAACAGGAGGAGACCGTTCAGCCCCTCGAGCCTGTTCCACCAGTCAATGAGATCATGTTTAATCTGTATCGTAACTCCAACCGCATCGGACCGCAGGCCAGAAACACCAACATAGGAACAGGAGGAGACCGTTCAGCCCCTCGAGCCTGTTCCGCCAATCAATGAGATCATGTTTAATCTGTATCGTAACTCCAACCGCATCTGACCGCAGGCCAGTAACACCAACATAGGAACAGGAGGAGAGCGTTCAGCCCCTCGAGCCTGTTCCACCAATCAATGAGATCATGTTTAATCTGTATCATAACTCCAACTGCATCTGACCGCAGGCCAGTAACACCAACATAGGAACAGGAGGAGACCGTTCAGCCCCTCGAGCCTGTTCCGCCAATCAATGAGATCATGTTTAATGTGTATCGTAACTCCAACCGCATCTGACCGCAGGCCAGTAACACCAACAAAGGAACAGGAGGAGACCGTTCAGCCCCTCGAGCCAGTTCCGCCGATCAATTCGATCATGTTTAATCTGTATCGTAACTCCAACCGCATCTGACCGCATGCCAGTAACACCAACATAGGAACAGGAGGAGACCGTTCAGCCCCTCGAGCCTGTTCAGTCAATCAATGAGATCATTTTGAATCTGTATCGTAACTCCAACCGCATCTGACCGCAGGCCAGTAACACCAACAAAGGAACAGGAGGAGACCGTTCAGCCCCTCGAGCGTGTTCCACCAATCAATGAGATCATGTTTAATCTGTATCGTCACTCCAACCGCATCTGACCGCAGGCCAGTAACACCAACATAGGAACAGGAGGAGACCATTCAGCCCCTCGAGCCTGTTCCGATAATCAATGAGATCATGTTTAATCTGTATCGTAATTCCAACCGCATCTGACCGCAGGCCAGTTACACCAACATAGGAACAGGAGGAGACCGTTCAGCCCTTCGAGCCTGTTCGCCAATCAAGGAGATCATGTTTAATCTGTATCGTAACTCCAACCGCATCTGACCGCAGGCCAGTAACACCAACATAGGAACAGGAGGAGACCATTCAGCCCCTCGAGCCTGTTCCGCCAATCAATGAGATCATGTTTAATCTGTATCGTAACTCCAACCGCATCTGACCGCAGGCCAGTAACACCAACATAGGAACAGGAGGAGCCCGTTCAGCCCTTCGAGCCTGTTCAGCCAATCAGTGAGATCATGTTTAATCTGTATCGTAACTGCAACCGCATCTGACCGCAGGCCAGTAACACCAACATAGGAACAGGAGGAGACCGTTCAGCCCCTCGAGCCTGTTCCACCAATCAATTAGATCATGTTTAATCTCCATCGTAACTCCAATCGCATCTGACCGCAGGCCAGAAACACCAACATAGGAACAGGAGGAGACCGTTCAGCCCCTCGAACCTGTTCCGCCAATCAATGAGATCATGTTTAATCTGTATCGTAACTCCAACCGCATCTGACCGCAGGCCAGTAACACAAACATAGAACAGGAGGAGACCGTTCAGCCCCTCGAGCCTGTTCCGCCAATCAATGAGATCATGTTTAATCTGTATCGTAACTCCAACCGCATCTGACTGCAGGCCAGCAACACCAACATAGGAACAGGAGGAGAGCGTTCAGCCCCTCGAGCCTGTTCCACCAATCAATGAGATCATGTTTAATCTGTATCGTAACTCCAACCGCATCTGACCGCAGGCCAGTAACACCAACATAGGAACAGGACGAGACCGTTCAGCCCCTCGAGCCTGCTCCGCCAATCAATGAGATCATGTTTAATCTGTATCGTAACTCCATCCGCATCTGACCGCAGGCCAGTAACACCAACATAGGAACAGGAGGAGACCGTTCAGCCCCTCGAGCCTGTTCCACCAGTCAATGAGATCATGTTTAATCTGTATTGTAACTCCAATCGCATCTGATCGCAGGCCAGTAAAACTAACATAGGAACAGGAGGAGACAGTTCAGCACCTCGAGCCTGTTCTGCCAATCAATGAGATCATGTTTAATCTGTATCGGAACTCCAACCGCATCTGACCGCAGGCCAGTAACACCAACATAGGAACAGGAGGTGAGCGTTCAGCCCCTCGAGCCTGTTCCACCAATCAATGAGATCATGTTTAATCTGTATCGTAACTCCAACCGCATCGGACCGCAGGCCAGAAACACCAACATAGGAACAGGAGGAGACCGTTCAGCCCCTTGAGCCTGTTCCGACAATCAATGAGATCATGTTTAATCTGTATCGTAACTCCAACCGCATCTGACCGCAGGCCAGTAACACCAACATAGGAACAGGAGGAGAGCGTTCAGCCCCTCGAGCCTGTTCCACCAATCAATGAGATCATGTTTAATCTGTATCATAACTCCAACTGCATCTGACCGCAGGCCAGTAACACCAACATAGGAACAGGAGGAGACCGTTCAGCCCCTCGAGCCTGTTCCGCCAATCAATGAGATCATGTTTAATGTGTATCGTAACTCCAACCGCATCTGACCGCAGGCCAGTAACACCAACAAAGGAACAGGAGGAGACCGTTCAGCCCCTCGAGCCTGTTCCACCAATCAATGAGATCATGTTTAATCTGTATCGTAACTCCAACCGCATCTGACCGCAGGCCAGTAACACCAACATAGGAACAGGAGGAGACCATTCAGACCCTCAAGCCTGTTCCGCCAATCAATGAGATCATGTTTAATCTGTATCATAACTCCAACCGCATCTGACCGCAGGCCAGTAACACCAAGATAGGAACAGGAGGAGACCGTTCAGCCCCTCGAGCCTGTTCCACCAATCAATTAGATCATGTTTAATCTGTATCGTAACTCCAACCGCATCTGACCACAGGCCAGTAAGACCAACTTAGGAACAGGAGGAGGCCGTTCAGCCCCTCGAGCCTCTTCCGTCAATCAATGAGATCATGTTTAATCTGTATCGTACCTCCAACCGCACCTGACCGCAGGGCAGTTACACCAACATAGGAACAGGAGGAGACCGTACAGCCTCTCGAGCCTGTTCCGCCAATCAATGAGATCATGTTTAATCTGTATCGTAACTGCAACCGCATCTGACCGCAGGCCAGTAACACCAACATAGGAACAGGAGGAGACCGTTCAGCCCCTCGAGCCTGTTCCGGCAATCAATGAGATCATGTTTAATCTGTATCGTATCTCCAACTGCATCTGACCGCAGGCCAATAACACCAACAAAGGAACAGGAGGAGACCGTTCAGCCCCTCGAGCCCGTTCCGCCAATCAATGAGATCATGTTTAATCTGTATCGTAACTCCAACCGCATCTGACCGCAGGCCAGTAACACCAACATAGGAACAGGAGGAGACCGTTCAGCCCCTCGTGCCTGTTCCGCCAATCAATGAGATCATGTTTAATCTGTATCGTAACTCCAACCGCATCTGACCGCAGGCCAGTAACACCAACATAGGAACAGCACCAGACCGTTCAGCCCCTCGAGCCTGTTCCGCCAATCAATGAGATCATGTTTAATCTGTATCGTAACTCCAACCGCATCTGACCGCAGGCCAGTAACACCAACATAAGAACAGGAGGAGACCGTTCAGCCCTTCGAGCCTGTTCGCCAATCAAGGAGATCATGTTTAATCTGTATCGTAACTCCAACTGCATCTGACCGCAGGCCAGTAACACCAACATAGGAACTGGAGGAGATCGCTCAGCCCCTCGAGCCTGTTCCGCCAATCAATGAGATCATGTTTAATCTGTATCGTAACTCCAACCGCATCTGACCGCAGGCCAGTAACACCAACATAGGAACTGGAGGAGATCGCTCAGCCCCTCGAGCCTGTTCCGCCAATCAATGAGATCATGTTTAATCTGTATCGTAACTCCAACCGCATTTGACCGCAGCCCAGTAACACCAACATAGGAACAGGAGGAGACCGGTCAGCCCCTCGAGCCTGTTCTGCCAATCAATGAGATCATGTTTAATCTCTATCGTAACTCCAACCGCATCTGAACGCAGGCCAGTAACACCAACATAGGAACAGGAGGAGACCGTTCAGCCACTCGAGCCTGTTCCGCCAATCAATGAGATCATGTTTAATCTGTATCGTAACTCCAACCGCATTTGACCGCAGGCCAGTAACACCAACATAGGAACAGGAGGGGACCGTTCAGCCCCTCGAGCCTGTTCCACCAATCAATGAGATCATGTTTAATCCGTATCGTAACTCCAACCGCATCTGACCGCAGGCCAGTAACACCAACATAGGAACAGGAGGAGACCGGTCAGCCCCTCGAGCCTGTTCCACCAATCAATGAGATCATGTTTAATCCGTATCATAACTCCAACTGCATCTGACCGCAGGCCAGTAACAGCAACATCGGAACAGGAGGAGACCGTTCAGCCACTCGAGCCTGTTCCGCCAATCAATGAGATCATGTTTAATCTGTATCATAACTCCAACCGCATCTGACCGCAGGCCAGCAACACCAACATAGGAACAGGAGGAGATCGTTCAGCCCCTCGAGACTGTTCCACCAATCAATGAGATCATGTTTAATCTGTATCGTAACTCCAACCGCATCTGATAGCAGGCCAGTAACACCAACATAGGAAAAGGAGGAGACTGTTCAGCCCCTCGAGCCTGTTCTGCCAATCAATGAGATCATGTTTAATCTGTATCGTAACTCCAACCGCAACGGACCGCAGGCCAGAAACACCAACATAGGAACAGGAGGGAACAGGAGGAGACCGTTCAGCCCCTCGAGCCTCTTCCGCCAATCAATGAGATCATGTTTAATCTGTCTCGTAACTCCAACCGCATCTGACCACAGGCCAGTATCACAAGCATAGGAACAGGAGGAGACCGTTCAGCCCCTTGAGCCTGTTCCGCCAATCAATGAGATCATATTTAATCTGTATCGTAACGCCAACCGCATCTGACCACAGGCTAGTAACACCAACATAGGATCAGGAGGAGACCGTGCAGCCCCTCGAGCCTGTTCCACCAATCAATGAGATCATGTTTAATCTGTATCGTAACTCCAACCGCATCTGACCGCAGGCCAGTTACACCAACATAGGAACAGGAGGAGACCGTTCAGCCACTCGAGCCTGTTCCACCAATCAATGAGATCATGTTTAATCCGTATCGTAACTCCAACCGCATCTGACCGCAGGCCAGTAACACCAACATAGGAACAGGAGGAGACCGTTCAGCCCCTCGAGCCTGTTCCGCCAATCAATGAGATCATGTTTAAGCTGTATCGTAACTCCAACCGCAGCTGACCGCAGGCCAGCAACACCAACATAGGAACAGGAGGAGACCGTTCAGCCCCTCGAGCCTGTTCCACCAATCAATGAGATCATGTTTAATCTGTATCGTAACTCCAACCGCATCTGACCGCAGGTCAGTAACACCAACATAGGAACAGGATGAGACTGTTCAGCCCCTCGAGCCTGTTCCACCAATCAATGAGATCATGTTTAATCTGTATCGTAACTCCAACCGCATCTGACCGCAGGCCAGTAACACCAACATAGGAACAGGAGTAGACCGTTCAGCCCCTCTAGCCTCTTCCGCCAATCAATGAGATGATGTTTAATCCGTATCGTTACTCCAACCGCATCTGACCGCAGGCCAGTAACACCAACATAGGAACAGCAGTAGACCGTCCAGCCCCTCTAGCCTCTTCCGCCAATCAATGAGATCATGTTTAATCTGTATCGTAACTCCAACCGCATATGACCGCAGGCCAGTAACACCAACATAGGAAAAGGAGGAGAGCGTTCAGCCCCTCGAGCCTGTTCCGCCAATCAATGAGATCATGTTTAATCTGTATCGTAACTCCAACCGCATCTGACCGCAGGCCAGTAACACCAACTTAGGAACAGGAGGAGACCGTTCAGCCCCTCGAGCCTGTTCCGCCAGTCAATGAGATCATGTTTAATCTGTATCGTAACTCCAACCGCATCTGACCGCAGGCCAGTAACACCAACATAGGAACAGCAGGAGATCGTTCAGCCCCTCGAGCCTGTTCCGCCAATCAATGAGATCATGTTTAATCTGTATCGTAACTCCAACCGCATCTGACCGCAGGCCAGTAACACCAACATAGGAACAGGAGGAGACCGGTCAGCCCCTCGAGCCTGTTCCACCAATCAATGAGATCATGTTTAATCTGTATCATAACTCCAACTGCATCTGACCGCAGGCCAGTAACAGCAACATCGGAACAGGAGGAGACCGTTCAGCCACTCGAGCCTGTTCCGCCAATCAATGAGATCATGTTTAATCTGTATCATAACTCCAACCGCATCTGACCGCAGGCCAGCAACACCAACATAGGAACAGGAGGAGATCGTTCAGCCCCTCGAGACTGTTCCACCAATCAATGAGATCATGTTTAATCTGTATCGTAACTCCAACCGCATCTGATAGCAGGCCAGTAACACCAACATAGGAAAAGGAGGAGACTGTTCAGCCCCTCGAGCCTGTTCTGCCAATCAATGAGATCATGTTTAATCTGTATCGTAACTCCAACCGCAACGGACCGCAGGCCAGAAACACCAACATAGGAACAGGAGGGAACAGGAGGAGACCGTTCAGCCCCTCGAGCCTCTTCCGCCAATCAATGAGATCATGTTTAATCTGTCTCGTAACTCCAACCGCATCTGACCACAGGCCAGTATCACAAGCATAGGAACAGGAGGAGACCGTTCAGCCCCTTGAGCCTGTTCCGCCAATCAATGAGATCATATTTAATCTGTATCGTAACGCCAACCGCATCTGACCACAGGCTAGTAACACCAACATAGGATCAGGAGGAGACCGTGCAGCCCCTCGAGCCTGTTCCACCAATCAATGAGATCATGTTTAATCTGTATCGTAACTCCAACCGCATCTGACCGCAGGCCAGTTACACCAACATAGGAACAGGAGGAGACCGTTCAGCCACTCGAGCCTGTTCCACCAATCAATGAGATCATGTTTAATCCGTATCGTAACTCCAACCGCATCTGACCGCAGGCCAGTAACACCAACATAGGAACAGGAGGAGACCGTTCAGCCCCTCGAGCCTGTTCCGCCAATCAATGAGATCATGTTTAAGCTGTATCGTAACTCCAACCGCAGCTGACCGCAGGCCAGCAACACCAACATAGGAACAGGAGGAGACCGTTCAGCCCCTCGAGCCTGTTCCACCAATCAATGAGATCATGTTTAATCTGTATCGTAACTCCAACCGCATCTGACCGCAGGTCAGTAACACCAACATAGGAACAGGATGAGACTGTTCAGCCCCTCGAGCCTGTTCCACCAATCAATGAGATCATGTTTAATCTGTATCGTAACTCCAACCGCATCTGACCGCAGGCCAGTAACACCAACATAGGAACAGGAGTAGACCGTTCAGCCCCTCTAGCCTCTTCCGCCAATCAATGAGATGATGTTTAATCCGTATCGTTACTCCAACCGCATCTGACCGCAGGCCAGTAACACCAACATAGGAACAGCAGTAGACCGTCCAGCCCCTCTAGCCTCTTCCGCCAATCAATGAGATCATGTTTAATCTGTATCGTAACTCCAACCGCATATGACCGCAGGCCAGTAACACCAACATAGGAAAAGGAGGAGACCGTTCAGCCCCTCGAGCCTGTTCCGCCAATCAATGAGATCATGTTTAATCTGTATCGTAACTCCAACCGCATCTGACCGCAGGCCAGTAACACCAACTTAGGAACAGGAGGAGACCGTTCAGCCCCTCGAGCCTGTTCCGCCAGTCAATGAGATCATGTTTAATCTGTATCGTAACTCCAACCGCATCTGACCGCAGGCCAGTAACACCAACATAGGAACAGCAGGAGATCGTTCAGCCCCTCGAGCCTGTTCCGCCAATCAATGAGATCATGTTTAATCTGTATCGTAACTCCAACCGCATCTGACCGCAGGCCAGTAACACCAACATAGGAACAGGAGGAGACCGTTCAGCCCCTCGAGCCTGTTCCACCAATCAATGAGATCATGTTTAATCTGTATCGTAACTCCAACCTCATCTGACCGCAGGCCAGTATCGCCAACATAGGAACTGGAGGAGACCGTTCAGCCCCTCGAGCCTGTTCCGTCAATCAATGAGATCATGTTTAATCTGTATCGTAACTCCAACCGTATCTGACCGCAGGCCAGGAACACCAACATAGGAACAGGAGGAGACCGTTCAGCCCCTCGAGCCTGTTCCGCCAATCAATGAGATCATGTTTAATCTGTATCGTAACTCCAACCGCATCTGACCGCAGGCCAGTTGCACCAACATAGGAACAGGAGGAGACCGTTCAGCCCTTCGAGCCTGATCGCCAATCAAGGAGATCATGTTTAATCTGTATCGTAACTCCAACCGCATCTGACCGCAGGCCAGTAACACCAACATAGGAACAGGAGGAGACCATTCAGCCCCTCGAGCCTGTTCCGCCAATCAATGAGATCATGTTTAATCTGTATCGTAACTCCAACCGCATCTGACCGCAGGCCAGTAACACTAACATAGGAACAGGAGGAGACCATTCAGCCCCTCGAGCCTGTTCCGCCAATCAATGAGATCATGTTTAATCAGTATCGTAACTCCAACCGCATCTGACAGCAGGCCAGTAACACCAACATAGGAACAGGAGGAGACCGTTCAGCCCCTCGAGCCTGTTCCGCCAATCAATGAGATCATGTTTAATCTGTATCGTAACTCCAACCGCATCTGACCGCAGGCCAGTAACGCCAACATAGGAACAGGAGGAGACCATTCAGCCCCTCGAGCCTGTTGCACCAATCAATGAGATCATGTTTAATCTGTATCGTAACTCCAACCGCATCTGACCGCAGGCCAGTAACACCAACATAGGAACAGGAGGAGACCGTTCAGCTCCTGGAGCCTGTTCCGCCAATCACTGAGATCATGTTTAATCTCTATCGTAACTCCAACCGCATCTGAACGCAGGCCAGTAACACCAACATAGGATCAGGAGGAGACCGTTCAGCCCCTCGAGCCTGTTCCGCCAATCAATGAGATCATGTTTAATCTGTATCGTAACTCCAATCGCATCTGACCGCAGGCCAGTAACACCAACATAGGAACAGGAGGAGACCGGTCAGCCCCTCGAGCCTGTTCCGCCAATCAATGAGATCATGTTTAATCTGTATCGTAACTCCAACCGCATCTGACCGCAGGCCAGTAACACCAATATAGGAACAGGAGGAGACCGTTCAGCCCTTCGAGCCTGTTCGCCAATCAAGGAGATCATGTTTAATCTGTATCGTAACTCCAACCGCATCTGACCGCAGGCCAGGAACACCAACGTAGGAACAGGAGGAGACCGTTCAGCCCCTCGAGCCTGTTCCGCCAATCAATGAGATCATGTTTAATCTGTATCGTAACTCCAACCGCATCTGACCGCAGGCCAGTAACGCCAACATAGGAACAGGAGGAGACCATTCAGCCCCTCGAGCCTGTTGCGCCAATCAATGTGATCATGTTTAATCTGTATCGTAACTCCAACCGCATCTGACCGCAGGCCAGTAACACCAACATAGGAACAGGAGGAGACCGTTCAGCTCCTGGAGCCTGTTCCGCCAATCAATGAGATCACGTTTAACCTGTATCGTAACTCCAACCGCATCTGAACGCAGGCCAGTAACACCAACATAGGATCAGGAGGAGACCGTTCAGCCCTTCGAGCCTGTTCCGCCAATCAATGAGATCATGTTTAATCTGTATCGTAACTCCAACCGCATCTGACCGCAGGCCAGTAACACCAACATAGGAACAGGAGGAGACCGGTCAGCCCCTCGAGCCTGTTCCGCCAATCAATGAGATCATGTTTAATCTGTATCGTAACTCCAACCGCATCTGACCGCAGGCCAGTAACACCAACATAGGAACAGGAGACCGTTCAGCCCCTCGAGCCTGTTCCGCCAATCAATGAGATCATGTTTAATCTGTATCATAACTCCAACTGCATCTGACCGCAGGCCAGTAACGCCAACATAGGAACAGGAGGAGACCGTTCAGCCCCTCGAGCCTGTTCCGCCAATCAATGAGATCATGTTTAATCTGTATCGTAACTCCAACCGCATCTGAACGCAGGCCAGTAACACCAACATAGGAACAGGAGGAGATCGTTCAGCCCCTCGAGACTGTTCCACCAATCAATGAGATCATGTTTAATCTGTATCGTAACTCCAACCGCATCTGACCGCAGGCCAGTAACACGAACATAGGAACAGGAGGAGACCGTTCAGCCCCTCGAGCCTGTTCCGCCAATCAATGAGATCATGTTTAATCTGTATCGTAACTCCAACTGCATCTGACCGCAGGCCAGTAACATCAACATAGGAACAGGAGGAGACCGTTCAGCCCCTCGAGCCTGTTCCACCAATCAATTAGATCATGTTTAATCTGTATCGTAACTCCAACCGCATCTGACCGCAGGCCAGTAAGACCAACTTAGGAACAGGAGGAGGCCGTTCAGCCCCTCGAGCCTCTTCCGTCAATCAATGAGATCATGTTTAATCTGTATCGTACCTCGAACCGCACCTGACCGCAGGGCAGTTACACCAACATAGGAACAGGAGGAGACCGTTCAGCCTCTCGAGCCTGTTCCGCCAATCAATGAGATCATGTTTAATCTGTATCGTAACTCCAACCGCATCTGACCGCAGGCCAGTAACACCAACATAGGAACAGGAGGAGACCGTTCAGCCCCTCGAGCCTGTTCCGCCAATCAATGAGATCATGTTTAATCTGTATCGTATCTCCAACTGCATCTGACCGCAGGCCAATAACACCAAAATAGGAACAGGAGGAGACCGTTCAGCCCCTCGAGCCCTTTCCGCCAATCAATGAGATCATGTTTAATCTGTATCGTAACTCCAACCGCATCTGACCGCAGGCCAGTAACACCAACATAGGAACAGGAGGAGACCATTCAGCCCCTCGTGCCTGTTCCGCCAATCAATGAGATCATGTTTAATCTGTATCGTAACTCCAACCGCATCTGACCGCAGGCCAGTAACACCAACATAGGAACAGGACCAGACCGTTCAGCCCCTCGAGCCTGTTCCGCCAATCAATGAGATCATGTTTAATCTGTATCGTAACTCCAACCGCATCTGACCGCAGGCCAGTAACACCAACATAAGAACAGGAGGAGACCGTTCAGCCCTTCGAGCCTGTTCGCCAATCAAGGAGATCATGTTTAATCTGTATCGTAACTCCAACCGCATCTGACCGCAGGCCAGTAACACCAACATAGGAACTGGAGGAGATCGTTCAGCCCCTCGAGCCTGTTCCGCCAATCAATGAGATCATGTTTAATCTGTATCGTAACTCCATCCGCATTTGACCGCAGGCCAGTAACACCAACATAGGAACAGGAGGAGACCGTTCAGCTCCTGGAGCCTGTTCTGCCAATCAATGAGATCATGTTTAATCTCTATCGTAACTCCAACCGCATCTGAACGCAGGCCAGTAACACCAACATAGGAACAGGAGGAGACCGTTCAGCCACTCGAGCCTGTTCCGCCAATCAATGAGATCATGTTTAATCTGTATCGTAACTCCAACCGCATCTGACCGCAGGCCAGTAACACCAACATAGGAACAGGAGGGGACCGTTCAGCCCCTCGAGCCTGTTCCACCAATCAATGAGATCATGTTTAATCCGTATCGTAACTCCAACTGCTTCTGACCGCAGGCCAGTAACACCAACATAGGAACAGGAGGAGACCGGTCAGCCCCTCGAGCCTGTTCCACCAATCAATGAGATCATGTTTAATCTGTATCATAACTCCAACTGCATCTGACCGCAGGCCAGTAACACCAACATAGGAACAGGAGGAGACCGTTCAGCCACTCGAGCCTGTTCCGCCAATCAATGAGATCATGTTTAATCTGTATCATAACCCCAACCGCATCTGACCGCAGGCCAGCAACACCAACATAGGAACAGGAGGAGATCGTTCAGCCCCTCGAGACTGTTCCACCAATCAATGAGATCATGTTTAATCTGTATCGTAACTCCAACCGCATCTGATAGCAGGCCAGTAACACCAACATAGGAAAAGGAGGAGACTGTTCAGCCCCTCGAGCCTGTTCTGCCAATCAATGAGATCATGTTTAATCTGTATCGTAACTCCAGCCGCAACGGACCGCAGCCAGAAACACCAACATAGGAACAGGAGGGAACAGGAGGAGACCGTTCAGCCCCTCGAGCCTCTTCCGCCAATCAATGAGATCATGTTTAATCTGTCTCGTAACTCCAACCGCATCTGACCACAGGCCAGTATCACAAGCATAGGAACAGGAGGAGACCGTTCAGCCCCTTGAGCCTGTTCCGCCAATCAATGAGATCATATTTAATCTGTATCGTAACGCCAACCGCATCTGACCACAGGCTAGTAACACCAACATAGGATCAGGAGGAGACCGTGCAGCCCCTCGAGCCTGTTCCACCAATCAATGAGATCATGTTTAATCTGTATCGTAACTCCAACCGCATCTGACCGCAGGCCAGTTACACCAACATAGGAACAGGAGGAGACCGTTCAGCCACTCGAGCCTGTTCCACCAATCAATGAGATCATGTTTAATCCGTATCGTAACTCCAACCGCATCTGACCGCAGGCCAGTAACACCAACATAGGAACAGGAGGAGACCGTTCAGCCCCTCGAGCCTGTTCCGCCAATCAATGAGATCATGTTTAAGCTGTATCGTAACTCCAACCGCAGCTGACCGCAGGCCAGCAACACCAACATAGGAACAGGAGGAGACCGTTCAGCCCCTCGAGCCTGTTCCACCAATCAATGAGATCATGTTTAATCTGTATCGTAACTCCAACCGCATCTGACCGCAGGTCAGTAACACCAACATAGGAACAGGATGAGACTGTTCAGCCCCTCGAGCCTGTTCCACCAATCAATGAGATCATGTTTAATCTGTATCGTAACTCCAACCGCATCTGACCGCAGGCCAGTAACACCAACATAGGAACAGGAGTAGACCGTTCAGCCCCTCTAGCCTCTTCCGCCAATCAATGAGATCATGTTTAATCTGTATCGTTACTCCAACCGCATCTGACCGCAGGCCAGTAACACCAACATAGGAACAGGAGTAGACCGTCCAGCCCCTCTAGCCTCTTCCGCCAATCAATGAGATCATGTTTAATCTGTATCGTAACTCCAACCGCATATGACCGCAGGCCAGTAACACCAACATAGGAAAAGGAGGAGACCGTTCAGCCCCTCGAGCCTGTTCCGCCAATCAATGAGATCATGTTTAATCTGTATCGTAACTCCAACCGCATCTGACCGCAGGCCAGTAACACCAACTTAGGAACAGGAGGAGACCGTTCAGCCCCTCAAGCCTATTCCGCCAGTCAATGAGATCATGTTTAATCTGTATCGTAACTCCAACCGCATCTGACCGCAGGCCAGTAACACCAACATAGGAACAGCAGGAGACCGTTCAGCCTCTCGAGCCTGTTCCGCCAATCAATGAGATCATGTTTAATCTGTATCGTAACTCCAACCGCATCTGACCGCAGGCCAGTAACACCAACATAGGAACAGCAGGAGACCGTTCAGCCCCTCGAGCCTGTTCCGCCAATCAATGAGATCATGTTTAATCTGTATCGTAACTCCAACCGCATCTGACCGCAGGCCAGTAACACCAACATAGGAATAGGAGGAGACCGTTCAGCCCCTCGAGCCTGTTCCACCAATCAATGAGATCATGTTTAATCTGTATCGTAACTCCAACCGCATCTGACCGCAGGCCAGTAACACCAACATAGGAACAGGAGGTGTCCGTTCAGCCCCTCGAGCCTGTTCCGTCAATCAATGAGATCATGTTTAATCTGTATCGTAACTCCAACCGTATCTGACCGCAGGCCAGGAACACCAACATAGGAACAGGAGGAGACCGTTCAGCCCCTCGAGCCTGTTCCGCCAATCAATGAGCTCATGTTTAATCTGTATCGTAACTCCAACCGCATCTGACCGCAGGCCAGTAACAGAAACATAGGAACAGGAGGAGACCATTCAGCCCCTCGAGCCTGTTCCGCCAATCAATGAGATCATGTTTAATCTGTATCGTAACTCCAACCGCATCTGACCGCAGGCCAGTAACACTAACATAGGAACAGGAGGAGACCATTCAGCCCCTCGAGCCTGTTCCGCCAATCACTGAGATCATGTTTAATCTGTATCGTAACTCCAACCGCATCTGAACGCAGGCCAGTAACACCAACATAGGATCAGGAGGAGACCGTTCAGCCCCTCGAGCCTGTTCCGCCAATCAATGAGATCATGTTTAATCTGTATCGTAACTCCAACCGCATCTAACCGCAGGCCAGTAACACCAACATAGGAACAGGAGGAGACCGGTCAGCCCCTCGAGCCTGTTCCGCCAATCAATGAGATCATGTTTAATCTGTATCGTAACTCCAACCGCATCTGACCGCAGGCCAGTAACACCAATATAGGAACAGGAGGAGACCGTTCAGCCCTTCGAGCCTGTTCGCCAATCAAGGAGATCATGTTTAATCTGTATCGTAACTCCAACCGCATCTGACCGCAGGCCAGGAACACCAACGTAGGAACAGGAGGAGACCGTTCAGCCCCTCGAGCCTGTTCCGCCAATCAATGAGATCATGTTTAATCTGTATCGTAACTCCAACCGCATCTGACCGCAGGCCAGTAACGCCAACATAGGAACAGGAGGAGACCATTCAGCCCCTCGAGCCTGTTGCGCCAATCAATGAGATCATGTTTAATCTGTATCGTAACTCCAACCGCATCTGACCGCAGGCCAGTAACACCAACATAGGAACAGCAGGAGATCGTTCAGCCCCTCGAGCCTGTTCCGCCAATCAATGAGATCATGTTTAATCTGTATCGTAACTCCAACCGCATCTGACCGCAGGCCAGTAACACCAACATAGGAACAGGAGGAGACCGTTCAGCCCCTCGAGCCTGTTCCACCAATCAATGAGATCATGTTTAATCTGTATCGTAACTCCAACCGCATCTGACCGCAGGCCAGTATCGCCAACATAGGAACTGGAGGAGACCGTTCAGCCCCTCGAGCCTGTTCCGTCAATCAATGAGATCATGTTTAATCTGTATCGTAACTCCAACCGTATCTGACCGCAGGCCAGGAACACCAACATAGGAACAGGAGGAGACCGTTCAGCCCCTCGAGCCTGTTCCGCCAATCAATGAGATCATGTTTAATCTGTATCGTAACTCCAACCGCATCTGACCGCAGGCCAGTTGCACCAACATAGGAACAGGAGGAGACCGTTCAGCCCTTCGAGCCTGATCGCCAATCAAGGAGATCATGTTTACTCTGTATCGTAACTCCAACCGCATCTGACCGCAGGCCAGTAACACCAACATAGGAACAGGAGGAGACCATTCAGCCCCTCGAGCCTGTTCCGCCAATCAATGAGATCATGTTTAATCTGTATCGTAACTCCAACCGCATCTGACCGCAGGCCAGTAACACTAACATAGGAACAGGAGGAGACCATTCAGCCCCTCGAGCCTGTTCCGCCAATCAATGAGATCATGTTTAATCCGTATCGTAACTCCAACCGCATCTGACCGCAGGCCAGTAACACCAACATAGGAACAGGAGGAGACCGTTCAGCCCCTCGAGCCTGTTCCGCCAATCAATGAGATCATGTTTAAGCTGTATCGTAACTCCAACCGCAGCTGACCGCAGGCCAGCAACACCAACATAGGAACAGGAGGAGACCGTTCAGCCCCTCGAGCCTGTTCCACCAATCAATGAGATCATGTTTAATCTGTATCGTAACTCCAACCGCATCTGACCGCAGGTCAGTAACACCAACATAGGAACAGGATGAGACTGTTCAGCCCCTCGAGCCTGTTCCACCAATCAATGAGATCATGTTTAATCTGTATCGTAACTCCAACCGCATCTGACCGCAGGCCAGTAACACCAACATAGGAACAGGAGTAGACCGTTCAGCCCCTCTAGCCTCTTCCGCCAATCAATGAGATCATGTTTAATCTGTATCGTTACTCCAACCGCATCTGACCGCAGGCCAGTAACACCAACATAGGAACAGGAGTAGACCGTCCAGCCCCTCTAGCCTCTTCCGCCAATCAATGAGATCATGTTTAATCTGTATCGTAACTCCAACCGCATATGACCGCAGGCCAGTAACACCAACATAGGAAAAGGAGGAGACCGTTCAGCCCCTCGAGCCTGTTCCGCCAATCAATGAGATCATGTTTAATCTGTATCGTAACTCCAACCGCATCTGACCGCAGGCCAGTAACACCAACTTAGGAACAGGAGGAGACCGTTCAGCCCCTCAAGCCTATTCCGCCAGTCAATGAGATCATGTTTAATCTGTATCGTAACTCCAACCGCATCTGACCGCAGGCCAGTAACACCAACATAGGAACAGCAGGAGACCGTTCAGCCTCTCGAGCCTGTTCCGCCAATCAATGAGATCATGTTTAATCTGTATCGTAACTCCAACCGCATCTGACCGCAGGCCAGTAACACCAACATAGGAACAGCAGGAGACCGTTCAGCCCCTCGAGCCTGTTCCGCCAATCAATGAGATCATGTTTAATCTGTATCGTAACTCCAACCGCATCTGACCGCAGGCCAGTAACACCAACATAGGAATAGGAGGAGACCGTTCAGCCCCTCGAGCCTGTTCCACCAATCAATGAGATCATGTTTAATCTGTATCGTAACTCCAACCGCATCTGACCGCAGGCCAGTAACACCAACATAGGAACAGGAGGTGTCCGTTCAGCCCCTCGAGCCTGTTCCGTCAATCAATGAGATCATGTTTAATCTGTATCGTAACTCCAACCGTATCTGACCGCAGGCCAGGAACACCAACATAGGAACAGGAGGAGACCGTTCAGCCCCTCGAGCCTGTTCCGCCAATCAATGAGCTCATGTTTAATCTGTATCGTAACTCCAACCGCATCTGACCGCAGGCCAGTAACAGAAACATAGGAACAGGAGGAGACCATTCAGCCCCTCGAGCCTGTTCCGCCAATCAATGAGATCATGTTTAATCTGTATCGTAACTCCAACCGCATCTGACCGCAGGCCAGTAACACTAACATAGGAACAGGAGGAGACCATTCAGCCCCTCGAGCCTGTTCCGCCAATCACTGAGATCATGTTTAATCTGTATCGTAACTCCAACCGCATCTGAACGCAGGCCAGTAACACCAACATAGGATCAGGAGGAGACCGTTCAGCCCCTCGAGCCTGTTCCGCCAATCAATGAGATCATGTTTAATCTGTATCGTAACTCCAACCGCATCTAACCGCAGGCCAGTAACACCAACATAGGAACAGGAGGAGACCGGTCAGCCCCTCGAGCCTGTTCCGCCAATCAATGAGATCATGTTTAATCTGTATCGTAACTCCAACCGCATCTGACCGCAGGCCAGTAACACCAATATAGGAACAGGAGGAGACCGTTCAGCCCTTCGAGCCTGTTCGCCAATCAAGGAGATCATGTTTAATCTGTATCGTAACTCCAACCGCATCTGACCGCAGGCCAGGAACACCAACGTAGGAACAGGAGGAGACCGTTCAGCCCCTCGAGCCTGTTCCGCCAATCAATGAGATCATGTTTAATC